>NC_072019.1:33689724-34030724 GCF_027791375.1 Indicator indicator
AGAGAGGTAGAAGAACCTCCCTAGCCCTGCTGGCCACACTTTTCTTGCTGCACCCCAGGATCCCATTGGCTCTCTTGGCCACAAGGGCACATTGCTGTCCCATGCAGAACTTGCTGCCCACCAGCACTCCAAGGTCTTTCTCCGTGGAGCTGCTCTCCAGCAGGGCAGCCTCTAACCTGTCCTGGTGCCTGCTGTCATTCCTCCCCAGGTGCAGTTGGTACTTAGTGGTCTGTAAATGACTGACTGTAGAAGCTGTGACTTTTTGGTGTCATTTTTGTCTGTCAGGCTGAGCTGTCACCCACTGCAGCCAAATTCCCTGGGTGCATGTGTGCCTTGTAGTTAGCTACCCCTTACTGGCTTTATGTCTACCCCCTGGAGTTGGCTTTTACAAACTGAATCTGGCAGTGGGAAGCATCAGAAGGATTCACTTAAGAGAGATGATACAAGAAAAGATCACATTTTATCACCTGCTTTTGTTCCATCTGTCTGAGCAATCTGAAATGGCAGCTGTAAGGCAGCTCCAGCAGGCCCTGTCTTCCAGGGGTGCTTGCACATGGCAGCACTGGGGTTTAGCATCTCCTTTCCACTAGGAGGATAATTTGGTGGCAAATCCCTAGCAAGGGATGAGAGTGCATGTGTTTGCAGTGGGAAACTCACCTGTGCTCCTGCCCTCATGCCAGCTCCTGGGGAAAGCACAGGGAATCACCACCTCCCAGCTGCCCTCTCCCTGCCTCACACAATTGCTTTGTGTGGAAAAGAGGAGACTGAGGGCAGACCTCCTGGCTCTCTGCAACTGCCTGAAAGGAGGTTGTGGAGAGGTTGGGGCTGGTCTCTTCTCACAGGTCATTAGTGATAGAACAAGAGGGAACAGCCTCAAGCTATGACTGGGTTGGTTTAGACTGGACAGCAGGAAGAAGTTTTTCCCAGCAAGAGTGGTCAGGGATTGGAATGTGCTGCCCAGGGAGGTGGTGGAGTCCCCAAGCCTGGATGTGTTTCAAGGTGGTTTGGATGTGGTGCTTGGGGCTCTGGTTTAGGGGTGAGCCTTGTAGAGTAGGGTTCTGGGTTGGACTTGGTGATCCTGAGAGGCTTTTCCAACCTGAATGTTTCTGTGGTCCTGTGATATTGCCCTAGAAGGGAAGCTGCATCACTGCTTCCATGAAGCTTCTGAAGGTCAGCACTGTTCACTTCTGTGCTGCTGTAGTAAAACACTGCAAGAGCATCTCTGTTACTCTGAGCTATTTCTGTCACCCACAGCATTTCTCTTGTTCATGAAACCAATACCTGAGGCCTTGGCCAATTTCAGATTATCTTAATTATGGACTTTAATAGAATCACAATCATAGAATCATAGAATGGCCTGGTCTGGAAGAGACCTTGGTGATCACCCAACCCAACCTCCCTGCCATGGGCAGGGATGCTTCTGGAATAGCCCAGGTTACTCAGAGCCTCATCCAGCCTGGCCTTGAGCATCTCCAGGGAGGGGGCATCCACAGCCTCTCTGGACAATCCATTCCAGACTCTTGCCACTCTCCTAGTGAAGAATTTCTTCCTCAGATCCAAGCTAAATCTATTCTCCTTCAATTTCAATCCATTCTCCCCTGTCCTGTCAGAGGACTCTTGTACAAAGTCCCTCTGCACCCTTCCTGTAGGATCCCTTCAGGTATTGGAAGCAGCTGTAAGGTCCCTCAGGACTCTTCTCTTCTCCAGGCTGAACAACCTCAGTTCCCTTAGCCTATCCTCATAGCAGAGGTGTTCCTGCAGCCCCCTGGATCATCTTTGGGGCCCTCCTCTGGTCTTCTCCCTATCAGATCCATGTCCCTCTTACTTTCAGAAGTGATTCAAGTGTCCATTTCATAAGTGACAACAGGAAAGTCTCCATTTAAATATGACAGGTCAGGAACAAACCTGCCCCAAGCTGGATGTGGAGATCATCATCTGCCCTTCCTCCAATACCACAGTCACAGTTTGATCTTGTAACCCTTTGCATATGTTGCAGAACCTCTGCTTTACCTCTGTCCACTGGGACAAGCAACATGGGAGTGGGCTGCAGGGTTGCCAGGGACTTCTATGAGTTGCTCTGAACCTCCTTTAGCATTGCTGCTTCTGCAGATTTGCTTTCTTTGCCAGATAGCTTTTAGTATTGGAAGGAATTCTCTGAAAAAGGTTTTCTGTTATGTTTTCTTTTTTTCAGTAGGAATGTGGACAATGTTGAATATTGAAGAATCATAGAATGGTCTGGGCTGGAAGGGACCTCCAAAGCTCATCCAGTCCAAGCTCCCTGCAGTCAGCAGGGACAACCCCAGATAGATCAGGCTGCCCAGAACCCTAGGTCCAGCCTCACCTTGAAGGTCTCCAGGGATGGGCCCAAACCACCTCCCTGGGAAACCTGTTCCAGTGTTCCACCACCCTCATAGTAAAGAACTTCTTCCTGATATCCAATCTCAATCTGCTCTGCTCCAGTTTGAAGCCATTGCCTCTTGTCCTGTCCCTGCAGGCCTTTGCAAACAGTCTCTCTGCAGTCTTCCTGTAGTCCCCTTCAGGTACTGGCAGGTTGCTATTAGGTCTCCCCAGAGCCTTCTCTTCTCCAGGCTGAACACCCCCAGCTCCCTCAGCCTGGCCTCATAGCAGAGCTGCTTGAGGACAGCTAAGCCAAGTGCCACATCCAAGCTTTTTTTGAACAGCTCCAGGGATGAGGACTCCACCACCTCCCTGGGCAGCACATTCCAATGCCAATTACTCTTTCTGTGAAGATTTAAATCCATTTCCCCTCATGCTGTTGGAGTTTCCCTGGTTACTAACTCAGCAGTTGTTGTTCCCACCAGCAAGGCAGAGCACTGGGAGCAGTGCTTAGGTGGTAGCTGTGGTGCTTTCTTTCCCCTCATGTGAGCAATGTCCACCAGACCTGCTCCTGTTTTGTCCTGCTCTGTGGAACCTGCCTTACCTTGCCTGCCAAGGCTGCCTCACCAGCTGGACACAATGGGCCCACCCCATCCTCCTCACCAAGCAGGAGGTGAATCCACCTCAGCTCTGAAGTCCATCAAAGACTGTGGGTTGTAAAGTTCAGCTCAAACTTGAAGCATCTTTGATGCATTTTCTACTTCAAAAATGCTGTGGAAAAAAAAAAAAGAGCAGGGAAAAAAGGCACAGAAGAAATAACTGAGGTGGGAAAAGAGATTGGAAAATGGAGCACAAGGTGATAGAATAAAAAATGTAGAGTCTCTGATCAAAGAGTAGGAGTAGAGAGAAAAGAGATAATGAAGAAATAAGTAAATGTCACATACTCCATGTCCAACCCTTGCTGTTTGAGCCAGCTCAGAGGCACTCTGGTTCTGATGCACAGAACTGGTGCTGCAAATGGAGGAAATGTTTCTTCCCCTTGATAAAACCTGCCTGGATTTGGAGGGGAGGGCAGTGGCACTCTACAGGACACCCTGGTACTGCCCCAGCATTGGTGCAAGTAAGGTACAAACTGAGGAGCTGCATCTCTGCTACCTGTTGCTACATCCACCTCATGAAGAGGAATTCTCATTCCACACTGGCTGTGTCCCCTCCCAGCTTCTTGTGCACTCTCAGCCTGCTCACTGGTGGGGTGCTGTGAGGAGCAGAAGTTCCTGGCTCTGCATAAGCTCTGCTCAGTGGTAATGAAAACATCCCTGGGTTATCAACACTGCCTTCAGCACAAACTCAAAGCATAGCCCCACACCACCTACAAGCTTGAACAGAGAAGGTTTCAGCTCAACAGGAGGAGAGAATTCTTTCCAGTGAGGGTGACAGAGCCCTGGAGCAGGCTGCCTAGACAGGTTGTGGAGTGTCCTTCTCTGGATGCATTCAAACCCCACCTGGATGCATTCCTGTGCAGACTGCCCTGGGTGATCCTGCTTTGGCAGGGAGTTGGACTAGAAGATCTCTGGACGTCCCTTCCAACCTGTGATGGTAGGAAGAAAATGAGCTCTGTCCCAGCAAAACCCAGCATAGCTGTCCTCTTGGCTTTCCCTTGAAGGATCTGGCCACTTGCCAAGAGTTGTAAGCAATGTTTGGGAGTGGAGAGCAGCTAGACAGCTCCTTCCACGCACACATGATGTGTTTCAGACAGAAAGAAAAGGTGGAAAATCTCAGCCCACAGATCCTGGCACTTACCAGAAGGAGGATTCTCTTCTGTTGCAAATTGCCAGCCCCTTGGAAATAAAGGCCAGGCATGTTTATGTGCTCTTCCACAGAAATTCTGGGCTGGACTGGAAGGGCTGTGGTTAGTAGGTCAAGAGAGGTTCTCCTCCCCTTCTACTCTGCCCTGCTGAGGCCACATCTGGAGCACTGTGTCCAGTTCTGGGCCCCTCAGTTCAGGAGGGACCTCAGGGACCTGCTTGAAAGAGTCCAGTGCAGAGCCACAAAAATGATGAGGGGAGTGGAACATCTTCCTTATGAGAAGAGGCTGAGGGCTCCTTAGCTTGGAGAGGAGGAGCCTGAGTGGTGACCTCATTGCTGTTGATAAAGATGTGCAGGGGGTGTGCCCAGAGGCTGGAGCCAGGCTCTGCTGGGTGATGCCCAATGACAGCACAAGGGGCAGTGGTGGAAGCTGAGGCAGAGGAAGTTCCATGGAAACAGGAGGAAGAATTTTTTCCCTGTGATGGAACACTGGAAGAGGCTGCCCAGGGTGGGTGTGGAGTATCCTCTGGAAGAGGAAGCTGAAGAGCTTTTCTATTGTCAAAGAGGATTCTAACTAAGCATGGAACCTTTTTATAGCCTGCCATCCTCTATCCACTGCTTTTTCAGCTTCTGATCAGAGAATCACAGAATTGTCAGCGTTGGAAGGGACCTCAAGGATCAGCCAGTTCCAACCCCCCTGCCATGGCCAGGGACACCTCACACTACAGCAGGTTGCTCACAGCCACATCCAGCCTGGCTGCAAAAACCTCCAGGGATGAGGCTTCCACCACCTCCCTGGGCAACCTGTTCCAGTGTTCCACCACCCTCATAGTAAAGAACTTCTTCCTGATATCCAATCTAAATCTGCTCTGCTCTAGTTTGAAGCCATTGTCCCTCATCCTGTCCCTGCAGGCCTTTGCAAACAGTCTCTCTGCAGTCTTCCTGTAGTCCCCTTCAGGTACTGGCAGGCTGCTATTAGGTCTCCCCAGAGCCTCCTCTTCTCCAGGCTGAACACCCCCAGCTCCCTCAGCCTGTCCTCATAGCAAAGCTGCTTGAGGCCAACTAAACCAAGTGCCACATCCAAGCTTTTTTTGAACAACTCCAGAGATGGTGATTCTACCACCTCCCTGGGCAGCCTAAAACTCAAACTGCTACATTTGGAGTTGGAAGCTTAAGGAATTCTGTGCCTTTGGGCAAAGATTCATGAATGCATGAAATGGTGCCAAATGCTGTGGATTTTTCCTACATGATATTTCCTTGGTTGTTTGTTGCATTCCAAAAAGCCTTCCTCACTTGCAGTTCCTGTTGCAATGATCTTTGCTATAGGAGAAGCAATGTGTTATAAGGTAGCAGTTTCAGCTGGGTCAAATCAGAGCTGCAATGGTTTTGTTTCCTTGCTGTTTCTCCTAGGGCTGGGTGACAGGCTGAACTTGGAAGATCCTTGAGGTCTTTTCCAGCCTTATTCATGATTCTGTGATTCTGTGTGAGTGCATTCCCATAACATCTAGGTCAACCACTAGGACCCCCAGGTCCTTTTCCCCTTCACTGCTCTCCAACAGGTCAGTCCCCAACCTATCCTGCTCCATGGGGTTGTTGGTTCCTAGGTGCAAGACTCTCTCCTTGCCCTTGTTGAATTTCCTTCCATTTCTTCCTGCCCAACTCTCTAAAACCTAAGGCATCTTTTTTTTTTTTTTTTCAGTTTATTTTTAACCCTTCTTGTGTTACTTTCCTGTTAGTAGAAAATCCATCCTGTGCTGTAAACTTTGAGATGGGGGGGGGGGGGGGGGGAACAAGAAAGGAACCCACATCATCCACATAAATAATCAAGTTGAAACTCTGATTTAAACTCAAAGCTCAGTTCAGCCTTAGCTATAGAGCTGCAGCTGGCACCTTAAGTGTCCAGATGAATTTATCCTAAATGTCCACAAATGAAGCTATAAACTTTCCTTAGAGCTTCATTTCTGCTTCAATGCCTGCCCATGGGTTCAGCTCTTCTGCAGACTTGACAATGGCCCTGTCTGTGTGGCAAGTTTGCTACCAGCAAGCCTGCAGACATCCCCCCTGCCTTCAGCTCTCTGCAGCTGTGCAAACAGCACAATGCATTTTCAATGTCCTGCTTTAAACCTGCACATGGATTATTGAACTTCAAAGCCAGAGCTCTGCTAATTCTTTTATGAAGATGCAAATCACTGCTGTGACTTCTCGCCAGTCTGGGGGCTTAATGGAACAATCAGTCAGATCCAAATCCACCCAGAGACATGAGCACAGCTGGGGGGGATTTCTTCCAGCCTAATCCATACTTTAGTCACTGACAGGGTGCAGAAGTCTGCCTGGAGTTATTAGCAAGAGCTTTCACATTCCCATTCCAGTCTTGGATCTAACTCCCCTTGCAACAAGGGCCTCAGGTTTTGGCACTATTTGCAGAGACCAAGCACGAAGATAAAAGTTTAGTCGGGGGGGGGGGGGGGGGGGGGGGAAATGCAGTGTCTTCTCAAAGGTTTAGGATAGGAACACAGAGTATTTGTTAAATCCAATCTCTTCTCTGTCAACAAAAAGGTGATTAACATATGTGCCATGTCTGGATCCAGGCTACACATTGCCTGGTATATTGTCTTGTTAAATGAAACTTAACTTGATAAACATCAGGGCCAGGGAGGGGACTCTCCCCTCTGCTGAGACCACACCTGGAGCTCTGTGTCCAGTTCTGGAGCCTCTGTTACAAGAAGGATCTGGAGGTGCTGGAAGGTGTCCAGAGAAGGGCCAGGAGGATGAGCAGAGGACTGGAGCTGCTCTGCTATGGAGACAGACTGAGAGAGTTGGGGTTGTTCAGTCTGGAGAAGAGAAGGCTCTGAGGAGACCTTCTTGTGGCCTTCCAGTATCTGAAGGGGGCTACAAGAAAGCTGGGGAGGGACTTTTGAGGGTGCCAGGGAGTGATAGGACTGGGGGGAATGGAGCAAAAGTAGAAATGGGTAGAAATCTTGATTGGATGTTAGGAAGAAGTTCTTCCCCATGAGGGTGGTGAGACACTGGCACAGGTTGCCCAGGGAGGTGGTGGAAGCCTCATCCCTGGAGGTTTTTGCAGCCAGGCTGGATGTGGCTGTGAGCAACCTGCTGTAGTGTGAGGTGTCCCTGGCCATGGCAGGGGGGTTGGAACTGGCTGATCCTTGAGGTCCCTTCCAACGCTGACAATTCTGTGATTCTCTGATCAGAAGCTGAAAAAGCAGTGGATAGAGGATGGCAGGCTATAAAAAGGTTCCATGCTTAGTTAGAATCCTCTTTGACAATAGAAAAGCTCTTCAGCTTCCTCTTCCAGAGGATACTCCACACCCACCCTGGGCAGCCTCTTCCAGTGTTCCATCACAGGGAAAAAATTCTTCCTCCTGTTTCCATGGAACTTCCTCTGCCTCAGCTTCCACCACTGCCCCTTGTGCTGTCATTGGGCATCACCCAGCAGAGCCTGGCTCCAGCCTCTGGGCACACCCCCTGCACATCTTTATCAACAGCAATGAGGTCACCACTCAGGCTCCTCCTCTCCAAGCTAAGGAGCCCTCAGCCTCTTCTCATAAGGAAGATGTTCCACTCCCCTCATCATTTTTGTGGCTCTGCACTGGACTCTTTCAAGCAGGTCCCTGAGGTCCCTCCTGAACTGAGGGGCCCAGAACTGGACACAGTGCTCCAGATGTGGCCTCAGCAGGGCAGAGTAGAAGGGGAGGAGAACCTCTCTTGACCTACTAACCACAGCCCTTCCAGTCCAGCCCAGAATTTCTGTGGAAGAGCACATAAACATGCCTGGCCTTTATTTCCAAGGGGCTGGCAATTTGCAACAGAAGAGAATCCTCCTTCTGGTAAGTGCCAGGATCTGTGGGCTGAGATTTTCCACCTTTTCTTTCTGTCTGAAACACATCATGTGTGCGTGGAAGGAGCTGTCTAGCTGCTCTCCACTCCCAAACATTGCTTACAACTCTTGGCAAGTGGCCAGATCCTTCAAGGGAAAGCCAAGAGGACAGCTATGCTGGGTTTTGCTGGGACAGAGCTCATTTTCTTCCTACCATCACAGGTTGGAAGGGACGTCCAGAGATCTTCTAGTCCAACTCCCTGCCAAAGCAGGATCACCCAGGGCAGTCTGCACAGGAATGCATCCAGGTGGGGTTTGAATGCATCCAGAGAAGGACACTCCACAACCTGTCTAGGCAGCCTGCTCCAGGGCTCTGTCACCCTCACTGGAAAGAATTCTCTCCTCCTGTTGAGCTGAAACCTTCTCTGTTCAAGCTTGTAGGTGGTGTGGGGCTATGCTTTGAGTTTGTGCTGAAGGCAGTGTTGATAACCCAGGGATGTTTTCATTACCACTGAGCAGAGCTTATGCAGAGCCAGGAACTTCTGCTCCTCACAGCACCCCACCAGTGAGCAGGCTGAGAGTGCACAAGAAGCTGGGAGGGGACACAGCCAGTGTGGAATGAGAATTCCTCTTCATGAGGTGGATGTAGCAACAGGTAGCAGAGATGCAGCTCCTCAGTTTGTACCTTACTTGCACCAATGCTGGGGCAGTACCAGGGTGTCCTGTAGAGTGCCACTGCCCTCCCCTCCAAATCCAGGCAGGTTTTATCAAGGGGAAGAAACATTTCCTCCATTTGCAGCACCAGTTCTGTGCATCAGAACCAGAGTGCCTCTGAGCTGGCTCAAACAGCAAGGGTTGGACATGGAGTATGTGACATTTACTTATTTCTTCATTATCTCTTTTCTCTCTACTCCTACTCTTTGATCAGAGACTCTACATTTTTTATTCTATCACCTTGTGCTCCATTTTCCAATCTCTTTTCCCACCTCAGTTATTTCTTCTGTGCCTTTTTTCCCTGCTCTTTTTTTTTTTTCCACAGCATTTTTGAAGTAGAAAATGCATCAAAGATGCTTCAAGTTTGAGCTGAACTTTACAACCCACAGTCTTTGATGGACTTCAGAGCTGAGGTGGATTCACCTCCTGCTTGGTGAGGAGGATGGGGTGGGCCCATTGTGTCCAGCTGGTGAGGCAGCCTTGGCAGGCAAGGTAAGGCAGGTTCCACAGAGCAGGACAAAACAGGAGCAGGTCTGGTGGACATTGCTCACATGAGGGGAAAGAAAGCACCACAGCTACCACCTAAGCACTGCTCCCAGTGCTCTGCCTTGCTGGTGGGAACAACAACTGCTGAGTTAGTAACCAGGGAAACTCCAACAGCATGAGGGGAAATGGATTTAAATCTTCACAGAAAGAGTAATTGGCATTGGAATGTGCTGCCCAGGGAGGTGGTGGAGTCCTCATCCCTGGAGCTGTTCAAAAAAAGCTTGGATGTGGCACTTGGCTTAGCTGTCCTCAAGCAGCTCTGCTATGAGGCCAGGCTGAGGGAGCTGGGGGTGTTCAGCCTGGAGAAGAGAAGGCTCTGGGGAGACCTAATAGCAACCTGCCAGTACCTGAAGGGGACTACAGGAAGACTGCAGAGAGACTGTTTGCAAAGGCCTGCAGGGACAGGACAAGAGGCAATGGCTTCAAACTGGAGCAGAGCAGATTGAGATTGGATATCAGGAAGAAGTTCTTTACTATGAGGGTGGTGGAACACTGGAACAGGTTTCCCAGGGAGGTGGTTTGGGCCCATCCCTGGAGACCTTCAAGGTGAGGCTGGACCTAGGGTTCTGGGCAGCCTGATCTATCTGGGGTTGTCCCTGCTGACTGCAGGGAGCTTGGACTGGATGAGCTTTGGAGGTCCCTTCCAGCCCAGACCATTCTATGATTCTTCAATATTCAACATTGTCCACATTCCTACTGAAAAAAAGAAAACATAACAGAAAACCTTTTTCAGAGAATTCCTTCCAATACTAAAAGCTATCTGGCAAAGAAAGCAAATCTGCAGAAGCAGCAATGCTAAAGGAGGTTCAGAGCAACTCATAGAAGTCCCTGGCAACCCTGCAGCCCACTCCCATGTTGCTTGTCCCAGTGGACAGAGGTAAAGCAGAGGTTCTGCAACATATGCAAAGGGTTACAAGATCAAACTGTGACTGTGGTATTGGAGGAAGGGCAGATGATGATCTCCACATCCAGCTTGGGGCAGGTTTGTTCCTGACCTGTCATATTTAAATGGAGACTTTCCTGTTGTCACTTATGAAATGGACACTTGAATCACTTCTGAAAGTAAGAGGGACATGGATCTGATAGGGAGAAGACCAGAGGAGGGCCCCAAAGATGATCCAGGGGGCTGCAGGAACACCTCTGCTATGAGGATAGGCTAAGGGAACTGAGGTTGTTCAGCCTGGAGAAGAGAAGAGTCCTGAGGGACCTTACAGCTGCTTCCAATACCTGAAGGGATCCTACAGGAAGGGTGCAGAGGGACTTTGTACAAGAGTCCTCTGACAGGACAGGGGAGAATGGATTGAAATTGAAGGAGAATAGATTTAGCTTGGATCTGAGGAAGAAATTCTTCACTAGGAGAGTGGCAAGAGTCTGGAATGGATTGTCCAGAGAGGCTGTGGATGCCCCCTCCCTGGAGATGCTCAAGGCCAGGCTGGATGAGGCTCTGAGTAACCTGGGCTATTCCAGAAGCATCCCTGCCCATGGCAGGGAGGTTGGGTTGGGTGATCACCAAGGTCTCTTCCAGACCAGGCCATTCTATGATTCTATGATTGTGATTCTATTAAAGTCCATAATTAAGATAATCTGAAATTGGCCAAGGCCTCAGGTATTGGTTTCATGAACAAGAGAAATGCTGTGGGTGACAGAAATAGCTCAGAGTAACAGAGATGCTCTTGCAGTGTTTTACTACAGCAGCACAGAAGTGAACAGTGCTGACCTTCAGAAGCTTCATGGAAGCAGTGATGCAGCTTCCCTTCTAGGGCAATATCACAGGACCACAGAAACATTCAGGTTGGAAAAGCCTCTCAGGATCACCAAGTCCAACCCAGAACCCTACTCTACAAGGCTCACCCCTAAACCAGAGCCCCAAGCACCACATCCAAACCACCTTGAAACACATCCAGGCTTGGGGACTCCACCACCTCCCTGGGCAGCACATTCCAATCCCTGACCACTCTTGCTGGGAAAAACTTCTTCCTGCTGTCCAGTCTAAACCAACCCAGTCATAGCTTGAGGCTGTTCCCTCTTGTTCTATCACTAATGACCTGTGAGAAGAGACCAGCCCCAACCTCTCCACAACCTCCTTTCAGGCAGTTGCAGAGAGCCAGGAGGTCTGCCCTCAGTCTCCTCTTTTCCACACAAAGCAATTGTGTGAGGCAGGGAGAGGGCAGCTGGGAGGTGGTGATTCCCTGTGCTTTCCCCAGGAGCTGGCATGAGGGCAGGAGCACAGGTGAGTTTCCCACTGCAAACACATGCACTCTCATCCCTTGCTAGGGATTTGCCACCAAATTATCCTCCTAGTGGAAAGGAGATGCTAAACCCCAGTGCTGCCATGTGCAAGCACCCCTGGAAGACAGGGCCTGCTGGAGCTGCCTTACAGCTGCCATTTCAGATTGCTCAGACAGATGGAACAAAAGCAGGTGATAAAATGTGATCTTTTCTTGTATCATCTCTCTTAAGTGAATCCTTCTGATGCTTCCCACTGCCAGATTCAGTTTGTAAAAGCCAACTCCAGGGGGTAGACATAAAGCCAGTAAGGGGTAGCTAACTACAAGGCACACATGCACCCAGGGAATTTGGCTGCAGTGGGTGACAGCTCAGCCTGACAGACAAAAATGACACCAAAAAGTCACAGCTTCTACAGTCAGTCATTTACAGACCACTAAGTACCAACTGCACCTGGGGAGGAATGACAGCAGGCACCAGGACAGGTTAGAGGCTGCCCTGCTGGAGAGCAGCTCCACGGAGAAAGACCTTGGAGTGCTGGTGGGCAGCAAGTTCTGCATGGGACAGCAATGTGCCCTTGTGGCCAAGAGAGCCAATGGGATCCTGGGGTGCAGCAAGAAAAGTGTGGCCAGCAGGGCTAGGGAGGTTCTTCTACCTCTCTCCTCTGCCCTGCTGAGACCATACCTGCAATCCTGTGTCCAGTTTGGGGCTCCCCAGGTCAAGAGAGACAGAGACCTGCTGGAGAGAGTCCAAGGGAGAGCCAGGAGGATGCTTAGGGGACTTGAGCATCTCCCCTGTGAAGAGAGACTGAGACTGAGGGCTGTTTAGTCTGGAGAAGAGAAGGCTGAGAGGATATCTGATCAATATCTACCAATATCTAACTACTCAAGTCCCCTAATTATCCTCATGCCATACAGGATTCCAAACCTTCCCAATAAAATGCCTAAGGAGTGCTGGGGGTTTGGGGGGGGGGGGGGGGCACAACTCTTGCTGAAATAACAATTCCTGCTTCAGAAGTGCTGTGGTCAGGCCTGCTCTGAGCCTCAAGCAGGAGGAGTCTCCTTGCGCTGTTGTGGAAGGGCAAGGGGACAGCTGGATGGGTGAGAGCTCAAGACATGGCACATGGTGCTTCCAAGCCCAGCAGGAGGAAAGAGAGAGTCCAAGGGGAAGCTACAAGGATGCTGAAGGGACTGGAGCACTGCCTGGTGAGGAAAGGCTGAGAGCCCTGGGGCTGTTTAGTCTGGAGAGGAGAAGACTGAGAGGGGATTTAATAAATGTTTATAAATATCTGAGGGCTGGGAGTGAAGAGGGAGGGGACAGGCTCTGCTCACTTGCACCCTGGGATAGGACAAGGGGCAATGGATATAAACTACAGCACAGGAGGTTCCACCTCAACATGAGGAGGAACTTCTTCACTGTGAGGGTCACAGAGCCTGGAACAGACTGCCCAGAGAGGTTGTGGAGTCTCCTTCTGTGGAGCCTTTGCAGCCCTGTCTGGATGTGTTCCTGTGTGTCCTGTGCTGGGTTCTCTGGTCCTGCTCTGGCAGGGGGTTGACTCCATGATCTCCAGAGGTCTCTTCCAACCCCTGACATCCTGTGAGCCTGTGAAAAGGCAGGCAAAGGGCAATCACCCAGGCAGAACAAACAGCTCTGGGAAGCTCCAAGTGACCTTTGAGGACTAAGAGGTAAGTCTGTTGTAATACCTGTGGGCACAGATGTAGTCAGAAGTGGTTATGAAGAGCACAGGGTGCTCATGAGTGTCAGCAATAACCATTGAAATAAAGGCTCAGTAACATGTTTGAAAAGAGCTGTAAAAGCTGCCTCACTGAGTAAGGAGGATGTTTCCACCTCATTTCTTGCACAGGAAGGTTCATTCTACTCCCAGCTCTTTTAGAAAGTGAATTGCTTCTTAACTCCTGAAGGAGAAAAGGAAGAAGGGGGTGGGGGGAAATAATGATAATAAAAAAAATTATGCAGTCAGCAGCAATTTGGTACCAGAGAGAATTTAGTGACATTAAGTCAATAAAAACCCAAGCTCCACATGCTCTGCTTGGCTCCTCACCCACCAGGCTGCTTCAGGGAGGTGATGAGTGGAGGAAAATCCTGTAGTTTAACTGGGTGTTATTATCATCTATAAACCACTAGTTAGGCCCTGAGGTGTTCTGAAATAACCCTGAAAAGGCTAAAGCATCTGCGGTAAAGAGCAGAGTGAGGAGGAGCATAATTCTTGGCTTATTTACCACTCAGAAGCATTTTACATCTTGGTTTTTACTTCCAAGGGATCTCAGTCTGCTGAGATTACAACAGCAGCAGAGGATAGGAGCAGAAGGGAGTTGCAGGTACACTCTGGAGCACTGCCCTGAGTCACCAAAGGATGCTGGAGGACTCTTCTCCCACTGTTTGGGTGCACATTGCACAATAAACAGTGGGGAGCATTCTTGGGATGATGTCACAGCACAGTGGGTGGGTTGGCTGGGAAGCAGAAAAGGTTAACCAGAATTACTCCCTAGTTGAAATAGTTCAATCACAGAATTACTGAGGCTGGACAAGATCTCTGAGATCACCAAGCCCAGCCTATGACCTAACACCACCACAGCAGCTAAACCCTGCCACCGAGTGCCACAGCCAAGCTTTGCTTAAACACCTCCAGGGGCAGCAACTCCACCACCTCCCTGGGCAGTCCATCCCAGTGTCTCATTCCCTTTTCCATGAGGAAGTGCTTCCTAACATCCAACCTAATCCTCCCCTGGCACAGCTTCAGGCCATGGCCTCTTGTCCTGTCACAAGGTGCCTGGGGGCAGAGCCTGACCCCCACCTGACTACAGCTTCCCTTCAGGTAGTTGTAGAGAGTGATAAGGTCCCCCCTGAGTCTCCTCTTCTCCAGGCTGAACACCCCCAGCTCCCTCA
The DNA here is from genome assembly GCF_027791375.1 of Indicator indicator. Taxonomy (NCBI): domain Eukaryota; kingdom Metazoa; phylum Chordata; class Aves; order Piciformes; family Indicatoridae; genus Indicator; species Indicator indicator. The sequence goes on from NC_072019.1 coordinate 33,704,096, forward strand.
GCCTCTCCTCATCAGCCTTCCCCTCCAGTCCCTTCCCCAGTCTGGTTGCTCTCCTCTGGACCTGCTCCAGCACCTCAAGATCCTTCCTGAAGTGAGGAGCCCAGAGCTGCAGACAGTGCTGGAGGTGAGGCCTCAGCAGTGCTGAGCACAGGGCAGAATTCCATCCCTGCTCCTGCTGGCCACACCATTCCTGATCCAGGCCAGGATGCCATTGGCCTCCTGTGCCCCCTGGGCATACTGCTGGCTCCTGTCCAGCTGCTGTCACCCAGCACTGCCAGGTCCCTCTCTGCCAGGCTGCTCTCCAGCCACTCAGCCCCAGTCTGTATTTCTGCATGGGGTTGGTGTGGCCAAAGTGCACAAGACGCAGCTGCAAACTGCTATCTGCACCAAAGGTGGCCTCTACAATACCATTTTTTAAGAAGAGTGGAAGGTTTTTTTTTGTTTTCCTGCCTTCCCCCTTTCACAGCTATCTCAGTTTTAAACCAGCAGCAGCTGAGGTCAGCAGCTCAGATGTTCATATATCCCAGCCTGCTGCTCTGGGAGCACAGGCTGGCTGGAGCACGTCAGTGCTGCGTCCTTGCTCCAGGTCTGCAAAGAGTATGCTCAGCAGTGGGATTCCAGATGTCTCCTAGACAGATAAAAATGTCTACAGGAGATTATGGAAGACATTTAAAGGTCCCAGTTGGGACGAGAGCTCCACTTGATGAGGTCTCTTGCAGAGCCAGTTACAGATAACTCACAGTGCAGCGTAACAGATACAAATCAGGTCCCACTTTTAGCCAGAGTACATAGGAAAAAAACCAAATACAGTGACAAAGAGCACTGCTTCTGTGGTGTGTGAGGCTTTGCTAACCAAAGGGACTAAGAGCAGTGAGGGAGTCACTAAAGGAAGGGAATAAGATGAGAGAAGAGACACAATATTGTGTTGAAAGGTCAGTCGTGTCTGAAGGATGGATGTAGAAACAGAGCTCAGGTGGAACTTGCACCAACACGACTGCAGGCTCCTTGCTTGCATGGAGGGGTAGACAACAGCAAAGGCTGAAAACCACAATCCAAACATGTCCATGAGACCTGGGGCTGTGCAGCCTTGAGAAGACTGATAGGGGATCTGATCAATGTCTATCAATATCTGAAGGCTGGGGTCAAGAGGGAGGGGACAGGCTCTGCTCAGTTGCACCCTGGGATAGGACAAGAGGCAGTGGATGGAAACTCCAGCACAGGAGGTTCCACCTCAACATGAGGAAGAACTTCTGCACTGTGAGGGTCCCAGAGCACTGGAGCAGGCTGCCCAGAGTGGTTGTGGAGTCTCCTTCTCCGGAGACTTTCCAGCCCTGTCTGGATGTGTTCCTGTGTGACCTGTGCTGGATTCTCTGGTAGGGGGGTTGGACTGAAAGATGTCCAGAGGTCCCTTCCAACCCCTAACATCCTGTACATCTGGCAGAGCAGAAGGCCACATACCAAAAGGAGCAGCTGTACTAGAGGCCAGTGAGGATGAAGACAGAAGCCTCAGGACTGTTCCCTTTTCTGCTGACATGGATGTCTCTCAGCAATCTTCTTTCCAACTGAAACCACAACCATAGTGGCCATTTGCCATCAAAGTCATAAGGAGCCTTGCAGGTGACTAAACCCTTGTGCTGTCTCCCTCCTAGAGGAGCTGCCTCTTACATTCAGCCTGGAGAGGTAACTCTTCCCCTCAACTATGGGGGCTTAAGAGTTTCAGGTTTATAGCAGTATAGAGCTAGAAGTGATCTTACAGTGCCAATTTTCAGCAGAAATTACATCCATGAGAGAAGTTCTTTAACCTCTACATCCAAACCACCAGATTCCTGAGGAAAAATTCCATTTTGTTCATTTAAAAATAGAGAATATAGCCTCTTACCTTAAACATGTAGGGAACACAGGTCACCAGGCAGCAAAGAGGAAGCAGCAGTAGAATGTCCAAGGCTGTGGCAATGCCAACTTCTCTTACTCTGACAAAGAACTAAAGATCAGACATCTCATGAGCATCTGTTCCTCTTAACTGAAATGGTAATTGACTTAGAATCACAGAATGGGCTGGGCTGGAAGGGACCTCCAAAGGTCATTCAGTCTGACCTCCCCACAGTCAGCAGGGACATCCTCACTGCAGGGACATCTCCACTGCAGGAACATCCCCAACTAGATCAGGCTGCCCAGGGCCTTGTCCAGCCTTATCTTGAATATCTCCAGGGAAGGAGCCTCAACCACCTCCCTGGGAAACCTGTTCCAGTGTTCCACCACCCTCATAGTAAAGAACTTCTTCCTGATATCCAATCTCAATCTGCTCTGCTCTAGTTTGAAGCCATTGCTCGTTGTCCTGTCCCTGCAGGCCTTTGCAAACAGTCTCTCTGCAGCCTTCTTGTAGTCCCCTTCAGGTACTGGCAGGTTGCTATTAGGTCTCCCTGGAGCCTTCTCTTCTCCAGGCTGAACACCCCCAGCTCCCTCAGCCTGTCCTCATAGCAGAGGTGCTCCAACCCCATGATCATCTTCATAGCCCTCTTCTGGATCCTCTCCATCAGGTCCATGTCCTTCCTATATATTGAGGGCTCCAGACCTGCACACAGTACTGCAGGTGAGGTCTCCCCAGAGCAGAGCACAGTGGCAGAATCACCTCTCTGGATCTGCTGGCAGCACATCTTTGGATGCAGCCCAGGCTGTGATTTGCCTTCTGTGCTGCAAGCTCACACTGCCTGCTCCTGTCCAGCATGAGACATAGAAACAGGAAACATTCCCATAGGAGACCCAGGATGGCAGAATTTTGTCACATCCTCATCTGGCATTTAGCTCCTACTCACTTGGGGTTTCTTCCCTGGAAAGACTCGGTATGGGAAAGGTCTCCTCCTCCACTGACAATGTATAGTTTAGTCTTTCCTTTCACCCTGGTCTGTGCTGGTGTTTACTGTCCTCAAGTGTGGAAACATAGAATAAAGACCATACAAAAATCACAGAATCACAGAATGTTAGGGGCTGGAAGGGACCTCAAGAGATCATTCAGTCCAACCCCCTGCCAGAGCAGGAGCACCTAGAGCAGATCACACAGGAACACAGCCAGGCAGGTGTTGAATACCTCCAGAGAGGGAGACTCCACAACCCCCTTGGGCACCCTGTTGCAGGACCTTAAAATCATAGAACCATAGAATCAGTCAGGGTTGGAAGGGACCACAAGGATCATCCAGTTCCAACCCCCCTGCCATGCCCAGGGACACCTCACACTACAGCAGGCTGGCCAGAGCCTCATCCACCCTGGCTGCAAACACCTCCAGGGATGGGGCCTCAACCACCTCCCTGGACAACCCACTCCAGGCTCTCACCACTCTCATGGGGAAGAACTTCCTCATGTCCAGCCTGAATCTCCCCACTTCCAGCTTTATTCCATTCCCCCCAGTCCTGACCTGAGATCCTAAAAAGTCCCTCCCCAGCTTTCTTGCAGGCTCCCTTAAGATAATGGAAAGACAAAGACCTCTTTTTCTTTCTGGAAAACTCATATGGCTCCAAGTCTTCATCCTTCATATATTTTCTCTAAATACTGCAGAAAAACCCAAACAAATAATCAAACAAAACCCCCAAAAGCAAACAAACAAACAAAAAAACCCCAAACAACAAACAAAACCAAAAAAACCCAAATAAAGCAAAATTAATCTCAAAATGGTCTGTCACCACCTTGTCTTGAGAATGAGGAAAACTACTGCCAAAGGCCAGGATCCTGGTTCACTCCTGCTGCTTCCTACTAGCAGTAGCTTCAATTTGCTGTCACCCACAAGATCCAAAAGGGCTTTTCTTTTGTTTCCCTAGGTAAGCATTACATTCTCCTCACATCAGACTTATTTTTGGAGTATTTATGAATAGAGTATCTCTTATGCTGTCAGCTGCTGCTGTATAAATAGAAGTTGCTAAGGAAGGCACAGTAGCTGCTTCCTGAAGCAACAGCAGCAAAGGATGAAACCAGCAGGAAACTTCTTAGCAGAGCAGCAGTTCTTGGCTGCTGGTAAAATAAGGGTTCACTGGATGGACAACTCACTGGAGAAGAAGTGGCTTGACAGCTGCACCCAGAGAGTGGCTGTCAATAGGTCCATGGCCAAGTGGAGGCCAGTGACAAGTGGAGTCCCTCAGGGATCAGTCCTGGGACCAGGCTTGTTCAACATCTTTGTTGCTGCCATGAGGCTCCCTCAGCAAGTTCTCCAAAGACACCAAGCTGTGTGGTGCTGTTGACACACTGGAGGGAAGGGATCCATCCAGAGGGACCTGGACAGGCTGCAGAGGTGAGCCCAAGCCAACCTCATGAGGTTCAACAAGACCAAGTGCAAGGTCCTGCAGCTGGGTCAGGGCAATCCCAAGCACAAATCCAGGCTGGGCAGGGACTGGCTGGAGAGCAGCCCTGAGGAGAGGGACTTGGGGGTGCTGGGGGATGAGAAGCTCAACAGGAGCCAGCAGTGAGCACTTGCAGCCCAGAGAGCCAAGCAGAGCCTGGGCTGCAGCAAGAGAAGTGTGGCCAGCAGGGCCAGGGAGGGGATTCTCCCCCTCTGCTCCACTCTGCTGAGACCACACCTGGAGCTCTGGGTCCAGTTCTGGAGCCTCTGTTACAAGAAGGATCTGGAGGTGCTGGAAGGACCACGAGGATGAGCAGAGGGCTGGAACTGCTCTGCTATGGAGACAGACTGAGAGAGTTGGGGCCAAGAGTGCCAATGCCATTCTGGAGTGGATTAGAAGGGCTGTGCTCAATAGGTCAAGGGAGGTTCTCCTCCCTCTCTACTCTGCACTGCTGAGGTTGCATCTGGAATATTGTGTCCAGTTATGGGTCTCTCAGTTCAAGAAGGACCTCAAGGAACTGCTTGACAGATTCCAGTGCAGAGCCACAAAAGTGATTATGGGAGTGGAACATCTTCCTTATGAGGAGAGCCTGAGGGAGCTGAGGGCTCTGTAGCTTGGAGAGGAGGAGCCTGAGAGGTGACCTCATTGCTGTTGATAAAGATGTGCAGGGGGAGTGCCCAGAGGCTGGAGCCAGGCTCTGCTGGGTGATGCCCAATGCCAGCACAAGGGGCAGTGGTGGAAGCTGAGGCAGAGGAAGTTCCATGGAAAACAAGAGGAAAAATTATTTCCCTGTGAGGGTGACAGAACCCTGGAAGAGGCTGCCCAGGGGGGTTGTGGAGTCTCCCTCTCTGGAGATATTCAGGACCTGCCTGGATGTGTTCCTGTGTGACCTGCTCTAGGTGCTCCTGCTCTGGCAGGGGGTTGGAATGGACGAGCTTTTGAGGTCCCTTCCAGCCCCTCACATTCTGTGATTCTGTGACTCCAGCTAGAGTGATTGTCAAATATATCTGGATCATGATATGCTTTTTAGCCAAGTGGAAGCAGAGCATCTTTGAAGGCAGCCTTCATGCCAGCACTGTTAGCAGCAGCTTGTCTGGGATAGTTCTGATCAGACACTGAGGACAGATTTCACACAGGACACACTGAGCGCCCTCTGATTCTCCACAGAGGGAACAAGCTCCAGTATGGAGCAGGGAACCCAGTACCTGTGGGAAGTGCATTGTGGCTTCATGGTGAAGCAAATACAAAATCACAGAATGGAATCATAGAATTATTAAGGTTGTCAGAGACCATTAAGATCATCAAGTCCCATCATAAACCCAGCACCACCATGCCATTAAACCATGTCCTGAAGTGCCAACTCTACACATTTTTTGAACACCTTCATGGCTGCTGACTGCCACCTCCCTGGGCTGTCCATTCCAAGGCTTGACCACTCTTTCAGTAAAGACATTTTTCCTACTATCTATTTTAAGCCTCTCCTGGTACAACTTGAAGCCATTTCCTTTCATCCTATCAGTGGCTACTTGGAGAAGAGACCAACACCCAACTCGCTACAAACCTCCCCTCAGGGAGTTGTAGACAGCAATGAGGTCTCCCTTCAGCCTCCTCTTCTCCAGGCTAAACACCCCCAGCTCCCTCAGCCTCTCCTCACAGGGCTGTGCTCCAGACCCCTTCCCAGCCTTGTTGCCCTTCTCTGGACACCTTCCAGCATCTCAACATCTTTCTCAAATTGAGGAGCCCAGAACTGGAGACAGCACTCAAGGTGTGGCCTGACCAGTGCTGAGCACAGGGCAGAATGACTTCCCTGCTCCTGCTGGTCACACTATTGCTGATGCAGGCCAGGATGCCATTGGCCTTCTTGGCCCCCTGGGCACCCTTCTGGCTCATGTTCAGCTGCTGTCAAGCAGTACCCCCAGGTCCCTCTCTGCCTGGCTGCTCTCCAGCCACTCTGTCCCCAGCCTGTAGTGCTGCTTGGGGTTGTTGTGGCCAAAGTGTAGAACCCTGCACTTAGCCTTGTTCAATCTCATCCCATTGGCCTCTGCCCACCCAGCCAGCCTGGCCAGGTCCCTCTGCAGAGCCCTCCTACCCTCCAACAGATCCATAGCTGTCCCCAACTTGGTGTCATCTGCAAACTTACTGATGATGGACTCAATCCCCTCATCCAGATCATCAATAAAGATATTGAACAGGATGGGGCCCAGCACTGATCCCTGGGGGACACCACTAGTGCCTGGCTGCCAGCTGGCAGTGGCACCATTCACCACCACTCTCTGGTAGCTTGGCCCTCCAGTTGGTTCTTAACCCAGCACAGAGTGCTCCTGTCTAAGCCACTTTCCTTTGTGGAAGGTCCTGAAAACCAAAAGGCCTAGAGAAGTGGAAAAGAAGGCCAAAAGCTGAAGCCATAGAAGGTCCCCATTCATCTGGCTTTCCACTTGTCCAAGTGAGAAGCAGGCAGCTGCTGGCTCCAGCTTGTTGTACACTTCGAGGTGAGGGCAAGGTGTCTCGCCTGATCTGTCCAGCTCCTCAAAGCTACCTGAGGGCAGAGGACAAGTGCAGGCGTACAGCAGGCAGGTCTGGCAGACTGGGGTTGACTCAGCTGTCAGAGCCTGCTGAAAATGCTCTTGTGCTTGAAGGAAGGTGCTGCAGGCCTGAGAGTCTGGAGATCTGCTCAGCATTCCACCTGCAAATGCTTTTGAGGCTCCCCAAGGCCATGGCTGTGCAGCTGGCCAGGGACCTATTTGATCTGACCAGACTCCGGTGAGCTGTTCGTGAAACACAGTGCACTCTGCTTGCTGCATGGCAAGCTTCAGAAACACTAAGTTAAGACTTCAGAAGAGCACGTTAAGCAGCCTGCTAACACAATGTGCAGTTGAACTCTCACACTGACTGTCATCTTGGACAGCAACAAAATTAGAAGGCAAGAGCAAAACAGCAAAGAAGATTGGGGCTGAAAAACAACCAACTTCACCTTGATAACATGACCATCTCCCAAAAGCTGGAGAGAGGTGAGCCCATCTCATGCAGTTCCTGGTGATGAACAAAGAGCAGAAGACACACAAGTGAATCTCAAATGGCATGGAGTCGAGCCCAGCTGCCATCCCCACATCCCATAAGGATCCCATTTTTAGGAACATAGCAGCAGATGCACACACAGCAGCAGCACACAGCCTTAGAGATGCTTCTTAAACATCTCAGAGTGGAGCTGTTGCACAGAAGCACACACAGAAAAGGTCTACAAGGGTAAGAAACCCAGCTGCACTAAAAAGCCCTGAAATGATTCAGCCACAGGGTTTTTACCAGGAACCACTCTGCCCCTGAACATTCCCTGACCGAGGGATGAAGCTTTGTCACAGGCTCCTCACTGGGATTTTTGGTCTCAAAAGCAACAACCCAAAAGCCATTTTAGTCAGAAAATGCCAACTTACTTTGGTTTTGGCCAGCTGTTTCTCCTGAGAAAGCTTTTTCAGGTCCACAAGGGCGCAATGAAGGCCCAGGCTCCGGGGCGGTGGAGGTAGATGGGTGTGGGAGAGGCAAATTCTTACCACTTCTGAAGATCCATCAAAGCGGAGTCTCAAACTTTGTTAAATCCACATGCTGGTGAAAGCCTTTACCAGCAGGTTGTGGACAACTCTGTAACACAGCTAAAGCTCTCCTGCTTTTCAGCTTCACCAGAACCAGCTCCAAGGGAAGGTAGATGACTGTGGGGATTCCTGGTTAATTGTGAAGACAGATCACTAAAAGCAGTTAACCTGCAGCTGGGAGGCTTGGCTGAGACACCTGAAGGCTGTGAGGCCATTCAGAGACTTGGACAGACTGAGAGCTGGGCACAGAGGAACCAAAAGGGGTTCAACAAGGAGAAGTGCAGAGTCCTGAACCTGGCAAGGAAGAATAAACTGCAGCAGGACAGGCTGGGAGGTGATCTGCTGGAGAAACAGCCCTGTGGAGAAGGACCTGGGAGTGCTGCTGGTGGACAACAAGTTCTGCATGGGACAGCAATGTGCCCTGGTGGCCAAGAAGGCCAATGGGAGCCTGGGGGGCATTCAGAGGAGTGTGTCCAGCAGAGCCAGGGAGGTTCTCCTTCCCCTCTACTGTGCCCTGCTGAGACCTCACCTGCAATACTGCATCCAGTTCTGGGCTCCCCAGTTCAAGAGGGACAGGGATCTGCTGGAGAGAGTCCAAGGGAGGGCTACAAGGATGCTGAAGGGACTGGAGCACTGCCTGGTGAGGAGAGGCTGAGAGCCCTGGGGGTGTGCAGTCTGGAGAGGAGAATTTAATAAATGTCTATCAATATCTGAGGGCTGGGGAAGAGGGGAAGGGACAGGCTCTGCTCAGTTGCACCCTGGGATAGGATAAAGGGCAACGGATATAAACTACAGCACAGGAGGTTCCACCTCCACATGAGGAGGAACTTCTTTACTGTGAGGGTCCCAGAGCACTGGAGCAGGCTGCCCAGAGAGGTTGTGGAGACTCCTTCTCTGGAGCCTTTGCAGCCCTGTCTGGATGTGTTCCTGTGTGACCTGTGCTGGATTCTCTGGTCCTGCTCTGGCAGGGGGGTTGGACTTGAAGATCTTCAGAGGTCCCTTCCAACCCCTAACATCCTGTGGGATTGTGACCTCGAAATCATTTCATTATAGGTACAGTCCCCACCAAAATATATCTAGAGCAGATAGCTACAAAAAGACCACTACTGAATGAAAAATTATTTTATTTAAAAATACATTATACAGCAGAGTGTCTCTCTTTTTGTTTCCTCACTGCTGGTTTACAGACCTAGTATGATAAATTTAACCCAAATATTTGACTGGGAAAGATCCTGAGAGAGAAAGAGACCAGTTACAAGGAGATGATATACAGTACACTGAAAAAGAATAATCTCTTTTAACATAAAAGAATCTCTTGGTAATCTTGTAAATCAGATATATAAAAAAAAAATCATTTAAAAAATGCAGGTTTGCTACCATGCAAAAAGGAGTGAAGATTTCATTTCAATCTGCACACAGGAATCATTAGTACTTTGACTCTAAAGAGCTAAAAGAAGGATGAGTGTGCCTAAGGTGGTGATACAAACTTTGGACCTACTACAGGTTTGTAAACACAGTTAATAAGTCTAAAAAAGGTGGATTTTCAGTCACCTAAATTACATCATTTGCAGCTAAGGGCTCTATTCTAGGACCTTCCTCCCCACTGATGTATTTCTTTCTATTCTAGTTCTCAGCTCAGCACAATGGCTTTGTGAGATACCCTCTATTAAACTCAAAAGATTCCACTTGGCCTTGCCCTGCTTGCCAAGCACTGTTTAGGTAGTTGCATTTTAGTGGAAGATGAGGTCCAAATAAGAAGCAGAAAACAGGAGTGAGAAGGCATTAAAAGGACTCAGAGCAAATGCATACCTGATTCTGCAGCCTTGTGTGGCAACCATCTTCTAACCATGAGCAATGCACAGGAGGATGGCAAATTTAAGGCCTAGAATGTTCAGCAGCCAGCACTGAATGTCATTATTCTCACTGTGTCTCTAGCCCCTGCCATTGTATCAGCTGTTGCCAGAGGAAACCCTTCTGGCAGGTGTTGAGCACATCTTCAGCATCTACAACACTCAGATCCATTTGATGCTCAGGGGGCAGGCAGCAAGGCTGTCTTTTGCCATGGGAGACTCAGTCATTCCCAGCAGTAGCAGAGGTATGATAACACTGGCTGATGTTGAAGAAATGGAAAAAAACAAAAAGCAATTTGTCCAAACTACACAGAACTGTGGGTTGGTTTTTTTTTTTCCCAAGAGTATGGTCCTGAAAGATAAACAGAAAAAATCCTGCAGAGTCTGTCCTGCTCTGTTAGGCTGAAGAAAATGAATTCTGCCATGTTGGGGTTTTTCTTTCCACCAGGAGTGCTCCAAAGTAAACATGGAAAGCAGAAACTCCTATGCACTTCTCTCACTAAGCCAGGGGCCCTCTCCTTGCCTTAGCACCCATTCTGCCAGCACATCAGGTTGTGCCACAGATGAGAAGATGCCAGCTGCCTCCAGTCACCTCTTAAAATGGTTTATGGGGAAGCACAGACATGCTGACCTTAGAACGGAGCCCTTAACCTTCCATGGGGTCTCATTAGTAATAAAGAATATATTCATGAGCAAAATTCTCTATATTATTTTCATTTCTCCTTAACCTAGATACATATATATCATCCAAGACATTCAAGAACTACAAAACAACAATTCAACTACAATTATGTCAGGAAAAATATCCAAATAAATAAACTTTTAATTATGATACAATACTTATTACAGTAAAAATTGGCTTTTTTTTTTCCTGTTTTTCTTTTTTTTCTCCTCCTCTTCTCTCCCTTTCAAAAGCAGAAAGCACCAAAGTCTTACATAGAACATACTGCTGGGATGATATCTTACATGGAATACAGAGTCATACAATGTGCAAACAGCATCTCCATACAGAACAGAATAATATTCATCTACTTTTTATTACACTGAAATTGCCTCAAATGGAAACAAGGGTCATGCTGAATTAAAAATGTAGATTTAAAAAAAAAAAAAGAGAGAAATAAAAGAATTAATAATAATAATAATAAAAAAATATTCCAAGTTCAACTCAAATGATGAAGTACTGCTGGAATAAGTATGTGAACTGTTAAAGAAGAAACCCAACGAGAAGCCAAAACAGAAGGTGTCATCAGATAAATATAAGTAGTGCTCAGTTTGTCCCACTCCATCAAAAAGTAAAAAGTTAATTTATAGTAGTAGTAGTATTATTATTACTATTATTATTTCCCTCCCTCCCCCACCCCCCCCTAGAAAGTAAAGTGACGTTCTAACAGTTCAAGAATTCCTCCCAAGGTTGGGGGGTACCGTTTGAAATGACTGTAAAAAGCAAGTCAGAAATAGGACCCTTACAAACCTCTTGGGGTTTTGTTTTTCTTTTTTTTTGTTTGTTTTTGTTTGTTTTGTTTTCTTTTTGGATACACTGTCATGTGTGGGCTGTGAAAAGAGATGAAGTCCAGTGGAGTGAATAGACATCAGCGTCAACATCATGTGACTTCTGCAAAGGCCGTGAGGTGGTTCTAGGAGTCAAAGGGGGAAAAAAAACAGACTTAAGATAAAACACCCACAAAGCACACCCAGAGACAGTCAGACCCCATCAGCAACATTCCTGGGGCTTGAGGAGTTAATAGCAGTCAAAACAATGCAGCCAAGGTCAAGCAGAAGCAAGTTAAGTCTCTCCCCAGAGCGAAGAAGTGAGAAGAGAGATTGTTTTGGGAACCAAATCTTATGGGAGATATCTCTCCAATGGGATTGTTTAGAACTATCTTTATTTTCCTTTTTACACCCAGTAGTGATTTATTTACATTTGAGTACTTTCTACCCAAGAGCTGTGAACAATTTTAAAGGCATAGACTAAAACCACCACAAAGAGCCTTGTGTTTGGAGATCATTGCAAGGCTGTTGCCCAGGAAATTCTCCACAGATTGAGTAGAAAGAGGTAGAATGTAAATAAAATTACCATTGGATGCCAAAGAAAGGCCTAATAATGCCACTGGGACTTTGATGGTCCTTGAGGTCTTTTCCAACTTTATTGACTCTGTGATTCTGTGTGATTCTGTAGTCTGATAACTAACAGAAACTTAGTTGGAGAAACTAACTTTGGTTCTTTCTCAGCTCTTTGCTCTGGCAGATCCTGGCTGGTTGCTTTTGCCTGGCTGCTGCTGACCTTGGCTGCATTTCTTTGTTGTGGCTAAGTATTAACAAGCTACTCTCTGCTTTTTCTCCTCTTTTTCCCTTGTCTGGGGGTGGGGAGGAGAGGGGAAGCTGTTGGTAACCCCCTGGGTTTGTCCAATTTGTTGTTTATAAATTGAAAACACCTGTAAATATTGTCTATTTTGTACCTATTCATTGCATTTCATATTTCTAGATATTAGTTTTGCTTGCAAATAGAGCTTCATTTGCTTCCAACTGGGCTGGTCTGGCAATTTTATTTTGGGGGTAATTTTCCCCAAATTAGTTGGAGGGGGTAGTTTCAACCCACCACACAGGGGGGGCGTGAATCAAACTGGTCCTGGCCACAGCACTCTCACTCCCTGCCATAGCAATCCCCTTATGAACTGCTGGCAGGTTGGCTATGGAAGTGTGCTGAAGGAAGGAATTGGGTGGGATGGCTCTATCTTAATCTCAAAAACCCCTTCTAAAGCTATAGTCAGTAAGAACATAAGTAATTGAACTGCAGGTTGGCTATGGAAGTGTGCTGAAGGAAGGAATTGGGTGGGATGGCTCTATCTTCATCTTAAACCCCTTCTAAAGCTATAGTCAGTAAGAATGTGAGTAACTGAACTGCAGGTTGGCTATGGAAGTGTGCTGAACAAAGGAATTGGGTGTGATGGTTCTACAATCATCTTAAAACTCCCATCTAAAGCTGTAGTGAGTAACAGTGTGAGTAATTGAACTGCAGGTTGGCTATGGAAGTGTGCTGAACAAAGGAATTGGGTGTGATGGCTCTACCATCATCTTCAAAAACCCCATTTAAAGCTATAGCAAGTAACAAGGTAACTGAACTGCACTCATCTATAATTTAAAGCAAAATTCCCAGAAACTAAAGACAGTTTCTGATGGATTCCAATCTTCTGTTTCAGCCCTAACACAATTTTAATGATGTTCTTGTTTTACAGATTCATTGCTCCCTGTGACCTCGATGGCACACAATGAAGTAGCCAAAAGACTGCAACAAAACTGCTGAGAAATAGCAAAAATACTACAACAAAACTGCTGAGAACTGACATTCAAAATGTTTTTCTTTTCCTTCAGAATCTCTCTGCTTCCCTCTTTATTTGCAGTGTTAACTCTCCTCTCCACTTCCGTGGGACTACTCTGACACACATGCAGAGATGTATCAGAATGTGAATCTACAATCTGTGACCCTGCACACTACAACTCCAGCATCCCAAAGAGCTCTGCTCCTATTTCATGCTCTGACCTAAGCAAGTGCCTCTTCAAACATCTAGTATGTGACAGCCCAACTGCAGAGTGATGTGCAGGATCCTAAGGGACTGGATGCTCCCTCCAGGCACACAGTACCCTTGGCTAGCACCATGTGTACAATGTGTACAATTAGTAAAGGAAATCTTGATGTTAAGCCACAAAAATGCTGAGAGGGGAATAATACCACACAAAGCACTGCAGATTTCTCTCCACACCTCCTCTCACATGCTGAAGACGAGGTGGGGGGATGTAGACAACACCTGGAGAGGGTAAGCAACTCAAGGAGACAGACCTCCCCTTTTCATTCCTTCAGAAAATCCATTACCACACACCACACAGGTGCTGGAGAGGGGCAGTGGCCACCACACAAGTTTGTATTTCTCAGTTCCTCTTTAAACTGTCTGGATGTCTGTTGGGCTGTGTAGGGGCAGTCTTTGACTTTCACATTACAGAAAGGGATTTAGACTTGCCCTCAGCAGGAGCACAGGAGAGCTGCCTTATTCTAACCCTCTCTGCAAGCAAGGCTGGGGGGGTTTGCTCCCTCTCTTCACTGTGCTGTACCTGTGCTGTGCCCAGGAGGAGGAGCTCTCTTCCCTCTCCCCTATAAAATGCACTTCAGCACTAGCAATGCTCCTGCTGCATTTTATGACAGCTTTCACAGGAGAACATCATCACCATAGCAAGCATCTATGGAGATTTTTCTATATATCTTTTCTCTATATATTCCATTTCTATATTCTATATTTTCTATAATATATATTTTAAATCACAATGGTTAAACCACACCAGAGTTTTTTAAAAACATGGGGAGGATGGGGGGAAGGATATAAAAAAATCAGTGTGCAACTTTCTGCAAGCATGCTTTCAGCAACCAATGGTATAGCAAATGCCATTCTTTCAGGATTTTGATTCTGCAGAAGAAAAGAAAGATTAAGATTTCCCAACTAGGAAACATAACATTAACAACTGGGAACATTTTAGCTGGCTGGCCAAGGGAAGAGGACACATGGGGCAATCTCAATGACTCTGGAGGTGCCATGAGGCTGTTAGGAGATTTTCTTCAGAGCATTTACTTTAATTTTCCTTATTTAGATCTGTAAGTTATCTGTCAAATTAAGACTAGCATTGGTCTAAAATTACTCACTTTGTTGATAAGTGAGATGGTTTAAAAAAGAGAAATTGGAGGGAAAGAGCTCCTCATTATTCATTCCAATCAATGCTTTCAAGTCCTGCTATGTGCCATCCCTTTCCCTGAGCGATACACGTTTGCCTGTGATGCAGAGAACCAAATGCTCTTTCATGTGGCATTAATTCAGGACTGGAGAGCTATTACTTAGGAAAGGAGAATGTGGTTCACATTCCTGCCAGCTATGCTTGCAGAGTGGGGAGGCCAGCATCTTTGGAAGGATAATTCCGAACAGAAGGATAATTCCATACAGAAGGAAATCTCCCTTCCTCAACAGACCCTTGGAGAGAACTGCTAAGCTACCAACTGCAGAGCTATTGATTCAGACCCTAGTGAGGCCTTGCCAGTTGATTTTCAGCAGACTCAGCAGGATGATGGACAACTAGGTCAAAAGCAATCACTTGCTGATGGCAAGAATCACTGATACAGATTCATGCAACCGTCTGGGTATTCATGCCTTGTGGTACCTTACTGTCTCAGGCAAAACTGAGACTCTTGACAGAAAACAAACACATCAAACCAAACCCAACAAACCCAAACTAAACAGGCTCCCTCTGGATGAATTAACTGCATTGCCACTCTTTTGCTTCTGCTCAGATCACTGTGAGGTAACAACCACCAGCAGCAAACATATTCACACAGATGCAGGAGACAAAGGGAAAAAAAAAAAAAAAAACAAACCATGCACAAGACCTCAGCTTCTCCAGCTCCATGGGAAATTATTTTTGCCACAGTTCTCAGAAAGAATTAAGAGTATGAAGGAGGGCTGCTGAAGGGCAGTGGTTTCACAGACAGGCAATGCCAGCTGTTCCATTACTCATTCTGAACTGCCAGTATCAGCTCGATGTCAGCACCACACGAACAAAGCATGCTTCAGAGCTGTGCTCTCACACCAACAGAAAGATGCAAGCTAAAGGCTAAGCCTTGAGTGCAGGTTGCTGGCGCTGTTGGGGGAAGGTGGTGGTGGGAAACAATCCATGTTTGTTTACCTGCCACGAAGATTTTAGTTAAATTCTGTTTTACAAGCAATTCTAGAAGTGTTAAAGCTTCGGGGGAATAAAATATCCCAGGTAACTTTTTTTGGTGGTTTGCAGTTTTCATTATGCATAGTAGACTTTTTTTTTAGTTGCAAGGGGTTTTATTTTGTTCTCATGGATAGAGTTAGAAATACTCTAACCCAGCCACCATCTTAAAAAGAAAATAAAAATAATGACTTTTACATTTTCTGAAAATCAGGAATTTGGAAATTTCTTTGCAGTCCTCAACATCAGTGGAGTTTGTTAACAGCAAGCCTACTCTACACAGCCTGCCAGGCAAGTGGTAAGGATTGCAATGCAAACATGATTCTCTGGTCAGCAAAGTGGGTTTCACACTGGCAGTGGAGGAATCACATTTTTAAAGCAAAGTGTTAAAGCATTGGAAAAAAAGAATCCAAGATAACTTTTTTTTTGGTGTGGTTTCCAGTTTTCATTATGCATATTAGATTTTTTTTTTCACTTGAAAGGCTTTTTGTTTTGTTCTCATGAATAGAATGAAAAATACTCAAACCCAGCCATCATCCTAAAAAAGAAAAAAAGATTTTTCCATTTTCTAAAAACCAGAAATTTGGAAATTTGTTTGCAGGCTACAAGGTAAGTGGAGTTTGCTAGCATCCAACCTACTCTACACAGCCTGCCAGGCCAGTGGTAAGGATGGCAATGCAAACCCAATTCTCTGGTCAGCAAAGTGGTTTTCACCCTGGCACTGGACAAATCACATTTTTAGAGCAAAGGATGGGTAGAAGGGAAACTCCCCGGTGAAAAAATCAGCAGACCTGCACAGAACGCCTTGGCTTCAGTCCCCCACACAGACACTCAGCACCCTCCTGCACAGGTGTGCTTATTGCCTGATACGCAGCTGCTCCAAGCGCTCCATCCCTGACATCCAGGAGAAGAACCTGAGGATGCGTGCTCTGAGGGAGCTGCGCTGCAAAGCATCCTCCTGACTCCTACTAATGCCTTGATTCTGTAACACCTACAACAGGTATATTGAAGGAGGTCACACAGGTTCCATTTCCTAGGTTTCAGTAGTATTATCTTCTGTGAGATCAGATGTGGTAAGCACAGTTTGCATTCAGACAAATAATTCTTGTACAACCCAGCACCCCCTAGTCCGAAGCAGATTTAAGCAGAAGAAGAGTAGGACAGCAGGGCTAGGGAGGTTCTTCTCCCTCTCTGCTCTGCCCTGCTGAGACCACACCTGCAATACTGTGTCCAGTTTGGGGCTCCCCAGGTCAAGAGAGACAGAGACCTGCTGAAGAGAGTCCAAGGGAGAGCCAGGAGGATGCTTAGGGGACTTGAGCATCTCCCCTGTGAAGAGAGACTGAGAGCCCTGGGGCTGTTTAGTCTGGAGAAGAGAAGGCTGAGAGGGGATCTGATCAATGTCTATCAATAGCTGAGGGGAGGGTGTCAAGGGGAGGGAGCCAGGCTCTTTTGGGTGGTGCACAGTAATAAGCCAAGGAACAACAGGTACAAGCTTGAACAGAGAAGATTTCAGCTCAACATGAGGAGAAACTTCTTTGCAGTGAGGGTGACAGAGCCCTGGAGCAGGCTGCCCAGAGAGGTTGTGGAGTCTCCTTCTCTGGAGACTTTCCAATCCCACCTGGATGCATTCCTGTGCAGACTCCCCTGGGTGCTCCTGCTTTGGCAGGGGGGTTGGACTGGATGATGTCTGGAGGTCCCTTCCAACCTCTAATGTACTGTGATACTGTGACATGAATGCAAATTCAAATGCTTGACTGTGAAACAGAATTGCTTATGGTCCTTTACGAGCTGCCTCTCCTGGATGTGTTTCTGTGTATGGAACAAAGCTGTTACTGTACCTCCTCCAACACACTGCATTATTAAGAGAGCAGCATTACAACAGCAGAAAACCAGCCCCCTCCCTATGACCTACTGCAAGCACCTGGGCTCTAGTCAAGCCAGGCTGGAGACAGAGGGTTGTGTGTCATGGGTGTGTATGGATAGCTGTGTGTGCTTTGGGACATCAAGCACAACAGTATTTAGATACATCTCCACTACAAGATTTTGAAGCAACAGAAACAGACACAACCCCTCTTCTCTCCCCCATTTTCCCATCTTATGATGAGCTAAAACATCTCTGTGTTTTGCTTTCAGCCTGTGAACCCAGTCTCCCTGGAGAAGCCCAGGGATGAATCCGGACTCCTTAGACCACACTGTGTGTATGGCAACTGCACAGACCAGTGGAAGATTTCTGAGTTCCAAAATGCTTAAGACCAATGAAATACCAGAAACACTGGGAATTAAAATTAAAAATTATCCTTTTCTGACCCTGTGAAGGAGCTGTCTTGTGAATAATCAAGATAAGAGTAAACAGAAGAAATCTCCTACCTTAAAACCAGAAGGGAAAAGCTTGCCCAGTGGTAAAACACAATCAGAATCCATCACAATATCTATACTTAACTCATTGCAAAGTGTTTTACCACCACATCATCTTTAGCATGTAGATGGTAGAGCAAGAATGCTTGATGGCCACACCCAAAGAGTGGCTGTCAATGGCTCCATGTCCCAGCAGAGGCCAGGGACAAGTGGAGTCCCTCAGGGATCAGTCCTGGGACCAGGCTTGTTCAACATCTTTATTAGTGATAAGGACAGAGGCACTGAGTGCACCCTCAGCAAGTTTGCTGATGACACCAAGCTGTGTGGTGCAGCAGACAGGCTGGAGGGAAGGGATCCATCCAGAGGGACCGTGACAGGCTGGAGAGGAGGGCACAAGCCAACCTCATGAGGTTCAACAAGACCAAGTGCAGGGTCCTGCAGCTGGGTTGAGGCAATCCCAAGCACAAATCCAGGCTGGGCAGGGACTGGCTGGAAACCAGCCCTGAGGAGAGGGACTTGGGGGTGCTGGTGGATGAGAAGCTCAACAGGAGCCAGCAGTGAGCACTTGCAGCCCAGAGAGCCAAGCAGAGCCTGGGCTGCAGCAAGAGAAGTGTGGCCAGCAGGGCCAGGGAGGGGATTCTCCCCCTCTGCTCCACTCTGCTGAGACCACACCTGGAGCACTGTGTCCAGTTCTGGAGCCTCTGTTACAAGAGGGATATGGACATGCTGGAAGGTGTCCAGAGAAGGGCCATGAGGATGATCAGAGGGCTGGAGCTCTTCTGCTATGAGGACAGCCTGAGAGAGTTGGGGCTGTTCAGTCTGGAGAAGAGAAGGCTCCAAGGTGACCTTCTTGTGGCCTTCCAGTATCTGAAGGGGGCTACAAGAAAGCTGGGGAGGGACTTTTTAGGTTATCAGGGAGTGATAGGACTGGGGGGAATGGCATTAAGCTGGAAGTGAGGAGATTCAGACTGGACATGAGGAAGAAGTTCTTCCCCATGAGAGTGGTGAGAGCCTGGAATGGGTTGTCCAGGGAGGTGGTTGAGGCCCCATCCCTGGAGGTGTTTAAGGCCAGGCTGGATGAGGCTCTGGCCAGCCTGCTGTAGTGTGAGGTGTCCCTGCTCGTGGCAGGGGGGTTGGAGCTGGATGATCCTTGTGGTCCCTTCCAACCCTGACTGATTCCATGATTCTATGATTCTAAGAATTACAGTGTCACACTCAACAAGATTCTGGAGACAATTACCCTTGACAGGACAGTCAACAGGAACACATCTTGTCAGAGGAATTCCAAATGCTTAGCACAATTAGAACTTAGAAATGGCACAGAAAGAGAGAGTGCAAGTTCTCTGTTTCTAGTTCACAGTCATGCTGGAGAGTCAGGCCCATGGGTGGAGTGTAACAACCCTCATGGGAACAAGGAATGGTGACTCTGGGAAAACAGCTTGGGCACAGCTGACAGAGGCAGCACTATGAGGGAATGCCAGGCAGAACTCTGGGGAGAGAATGCAGCTTAGCTGTCAAACACAGGACTGCAAAGAATCCACTGTGCAAGTAAGTGGCATTCAACAGCTACAGAAAACAGAATCATCCCACAGGGGATCAACCATAGCACCTCTCCTAACTCAACACCTCCTTCTAAAGCCTCTTGCATCAGTGTTCTGTCTACTGCCTCAGTTAGTCCTAAATGCTCCATGTTCCCTTTGTATTTGAATTTGTTTCAAAGCTAGAAAACTTTTTTTATTTTTAAATCATAATAAAAAAGACAAAGTCTACTGCAAGATGTGTTTGGACCCTCTTTAAGCCCTAGTCAGTTCCAGGTGACCAGCATGGAATAGAAACAGAAAACAGAAAAAGTAGTTTGTGACTGCATTCAGTGAAGCTGAAATCCAAACTTTTCCAGGTGCCAGAATATTCCTATTTCCCAGCAAATCTTGCAAAAGAGGAGTCTTCAACCTTGACAGCAGTAGGAAGAGAGCCTTTCCTCTGGAGGAGAGTGCCACCTAACTGGAACATGAGTTGTCTTGTAAGAGATGAAGGTGGTCAGAGACAGGAAGAGAAAAGGAGCAGATGTGAGTCATGAGGATGCTTAGTTTCCATTCTTTCCATTATGCTTTGAGGACAGTGTAGGTAAGGTGAAAGCAGTAAGGCTGCATTGCTGAGCCAGCTCTGGCAGGGATTCTTCAAGGAGACACTCCACAGCTATGGCTGATTTGAGTGCCTGAGAAGTGGGCACCCACGCAGCAGAGCTTCCTCATTTGCATGCACCACAATTAAACAGAAGTGTCATGCAAACAGTGATCAGCCCTTGTCATTAAGCAGCAGCAGCTCAGTTCAGAATATTACAAGCACACTTATTCCTATTGAAGTACACTTCAAATGCAGCTCTTGGCCTCCACCAGAACTCAGGCAGTGGCAGCACAGTTAGCATGCCAAGCACACTTGCCCTCCACCAGGAAAAAGCACTGGGGTAGCAAGGATCACAGGATCCCAGGATCACAATATATCGGATGCTGGAAGGGACCTCCAGAGATCATCAGGTCCAATCCTCCTGCCAGAGCAGGATCACCCAGGGGAGTCTGCACAGGAATGCATCCAGGTGGGACTGGAAAGTCTCCAGAGAAGGAGACTCCACAATCTCTCTGGGCAGCCTGCTCCAGGGCTCTGTCACCCTCACTGTAAAGAAGTTTCTCATGTTGAGCTGAAATCTTCTCTGTTCAAGTTTGAACCTGTTGTTCCTTGCCTTATTCCTGTGCACCACCCAAAAGAGCCTGGCCCCCTCCACTTGACACCCTCCCCTCAGCTATTGATAGACATTGATCAGATCCCCTCTCAGCCTTCTCCTCTCCAGACTAAACAGCCCCAGGGCTCTCAGTCTCTCTTCACAGGGGAGATGCTCAAGTCCCCTAAGCATCCTCCTGGCTCTTCCTTGGACTCTCTCCAGCAGGTCTCTGTCTCTCTTGACCTGGGGAGCCCCAAACTGGACACAGGATTGCAGGGGTGGTCTCACCAGGGCAGAGGGGTAGATCATCTTCCCTAGACCTGCTGGACACACCTTTCTTGATGCTTCCCAGGATCTGGAAACAGAACTGAGGTGTTTCCAGCTCTGTGTGGTGCAGCATGTGCTCATCCAGTAAGCTGTGCACATAGAAGCAGGTGGCAATCTGCAAGGTGCCACATAGCAGCCATTCCTAATTAAATCATTCCTTAAGACAGCATCCTTGAATCGTTTGTTTGCAGATACCCACAAGGTTATTAAACACCAGCAGCAGAGTTGCATTGCTTGATGCTAGCACTACCTTAGCCCATGGTACCTTCAGTCAGTTAGGATTTGTGCTAATCTCAGCACCTAAGATGTCTTTAATACTGCACAGGAGTTTGCAGACTGAGAATAAGGAAAAACCATTTCAAGTAACCCAAATATGCACTCAGAACTTGGAACTGGAACAGTCCTAACTGAAATGTGGTGAACAGGGACTTGCACATGGCTGAAGCAGGCAAAGGCAAGTAGCATGCACATCACTTAGCACTCTTCTCTCTCCAGGGGAGGAAAAAAAAGGTTGTAAAATAAGAAGGGAGGTCAAAAGCAAAGACTCAATTGTCTTAGTGATGGTAGTTAGTTGAAAGCTCAATTTAGACTTTA
Source organism: Indicator indicator (assembly GCF_027791375.1). Classification (NCBI taxonomy): domain Eukaryota; kingdom Metazoa; phylum Chordata; class Aves; order Piciformes; family Indicatoridae; genus Indicator; species Indicator indicator. The sequence goes on from NC_072019.1 coordinate 33,725,599, forward strand.
GCTACACATTAAGTATTATTCTTAGTGCCTTATATTTAACAGGGTCTGGCTTCCATCTAAAACTTTACACTAAGTTTTTTGTTTTTTATTTTATTTTAACTTAAAATCCACAATAGCTCAACACCCAGGTAACTATTTGCTAAATCAGATTTAAACTTTCTGAGAATGGGAACATGAGAAAGCATTCCCCCCTCAAAACATGAAAGTCTCCAGGTTATAATCCTCCCATCTCATCCTCTCTGTCTGGAAAGGACACTGACTTTGTAACACAGACAATGATGAACCCACACATACATTGAGATCTCAACAAATGGACAGTCCCAGATTTAATTACCTAGAGAGAAGTTCTGTGACAGCAAACAGCTACACTGTACTGCCCCAGGAATGTGAGTTCAAAAGCAGAGAGGCTCAATCATACAAGAGACTCCTGGGCAGTTCACCAATGGTAGAGGTCACCCTCAAGCAGAGCAAACATTGTTTCTGCCACTACCCTTCCACACTCTGCTATAGGTCTCCCCACATCATCTCAGTCTTGCCTAGGCTAACTCTCAGGAAAAGAACATCTTTAGTCATGAGTGAGAGAGTGTCAAATCAAGTAGGAACACTAAGCTGGCACGACATGGTTAGCCCCAGAGCAAAACTTTAGCATTTCAGTAGCCAGGGAATGTACATTTAGGATGGCTTTTGAGCCACTGAAATGGCTTCCACTGCAAGAGAGCCTAGCAGAGAAATGAGACATGCTCTTATTGAAGTGGTATGTCCTAGGCCAACTGACATGTTTTGTTTTGACATTTTACAGAAAGCTTACTGAATGAATTAATTTGAAGATACAGATTCCTCATCTAAATGCTTGTTCCAGCAAATGAGACTCTGGCCTCCTTCTGACAAGATACCAGCAGAAGTGCCTTAGACACATTTGGTTCAAAAAAGCATCTTAGATCATTCTGAAAGGAAAGCTTTCCTTCAAGAAAAGGAATAACAAACCCACAGCTAGCAGAATTCTTACTAGAGGACAACTCCCACCACTTTCAAGTGACTACAATAGGCTGGGAAATGGTTCAAGCATTTCTCCTTATGTTTAATACTTGGTTTTAAAAGGATGCCACAGAAACATAGCTTTGGTGCCCTATCCAGTGTAGCATCGTTTACTATTTTCAAACATGGGCATAACACAAGAGATGTTAACAAATAATGGCAGATGAGGTCATTAGAACAAAGCAGAACTGATTTCAAAGTTGGTATTAGTAATTTAAGCTTTCTCCCCTGAAAAGTCTTCTTCGTTTGGTCATGCTACCTGCCTCAGTGCTTCTTTGCTCACAACATTGTCCAGACATAATCTTACCTACCAGCAGCACAAGAGCATCTTCAATAAACTAGTTCTTTTCTTTTATTTACAAGAAACTGAATTTTAAATAGAATCATAGAAACATAGAATCATAGAATCAGCCAAGTTGGAAGAGACCTCCAGGATCCTCCAGTCCAACCTATCACCCAGCCCTATCCAATCAACCAGACCATGGCACTAAGTGTCTCATCCAGGCTTCTCTTGAACATCTCCAGGGATGGTGACTCCACCACCTCCCTGGGCAGCACATTCCAATGGCAAATCTCTCTCCCTGTGAAGAACTTCCTCCTCACATCCAGCCTAGACCTCCCCTGGCACAGCTTGAGACTGTGTCCTCTTGTTCTGGTGCTGGTTGCCAGGGAGAAGAGACCAACCCCCACCTGGCTACAACCTCCCTTCAGGTAGTTGTAGACAGCAATGAGGTCACCCCTGAGCCTCCTCTTCTCCAGGCTAAACACCCCCAGCTCCCTCAGCCTCTCCTCACAGGGCTGTGCTACAGACCCCTCCCCAGCTTCATTGCCCTTCTCTGGACACCTTCCAGTCCCTCAACATCTCTCTTGAATTGAGGAGCCCAGAACTGGACACAGCACTCAAGGTGTGGCCTGACCAGTGCTGAGCACAGGGCAGAATAACCTCCCTTGTCCTGCTGGCCACACTATTGCTGATCCAGGCCAGGATGCCATTGGCTCTCCTGGCCCCCTGGGCACACTGCTGGCTCATGTTCAGCTGCTGCCCACCAGCACCCCCAGGTCCCTCTCTGCCTGGCTGCTCTCCAGCCACTCTGTCCCCAGCCTGTAGCACTGCTTGGGGTTGTTGTGGCCAAAGTGTAGAACCCTGCACTTAGCCTTGTTAAATTTCATCCATTGGCCTCAGCCACTCTTACCTGAACTGCATAACCCCTTGGGCAGTTCATGCTCTGCAGACTCTCAGCCAAAGCATTAATCCAACCTGCTTGAGGAGTGGAAGGCAAGGGGGTCTCACACCTACTCAAGTCTGACTCCATGGAATTATCACTGTGGCTACAGCAGCAACCTGGACTGAAAAGTAGTGATTGTTCTTGGAGGTAACAGGAGGAGTTTCCCATGTAGCACATCTGAATCAATCCTTCCCTCATTTCTCCTTCACTGCCATATCTATTTACTTTAAGTCTGACTTCCTTGGCACTCTTGTCAGGATAGTCTGGGATCCTCCTTCCAGGAAAGCTCCATTTGATTTAATTTGTGGTTGTTTGCACTAAGTCAGACATTACCTTTTCTAAAGGGCTTTCAACTCGGGGTATGCTGATCATGGGCATCTGGGCCAGATTATCCACATGAGAGTGTTCATGCTCTGGCTGACGTCCTCTGAAGTTATTTACCACACAAACAACCTAGAAGAGATTAGAAGACAAACAGAATACCTAAGGAATAACTCATCTTATTTTGAGCTTTGATCCTGACATCCATAATTAGGCAGAACTGACACCAGCAGCTCACTGGAGGAATACAGTTCATGTTTTACAGAAAATTCTTCAATATTTCAAGACAGAAGATTTTCAACAAATGTGTTACACACATCATCTGAGAAACAAACAAACAAAAAAAAAACCCACCAAACCCAAACCCCTCTTATCTAAAAGCAAATCCATGACCAAAGCTGAATAACAGAACACCAATTGTTAGCAATATCATGCACAGATGTTCAGAGCACCTGCAGCAGAAAAGAGAAATAACCTTAAATCCCTAAAAAGGGCCAGCACCACGGAAGTTTTGATCAGCAAAGACTTTCCCAAATGGAGAGTAAGAAAGGGGGAATAAGGCAAGGACCCTCTCCAAGTTTGAACTAAGCTCTCAGCTGGCTCAGGGCAGTGGCAGCTCTCACATAGGCACTTAGGAAAGTCACATACACCATATAAGAGTTTCTACTAATTCACTCAGCTGAGCAGCAATGTTTGCCCATTTCATCCCCTTCAAAACACAACTAAATTTGATGGTATGCTACTTGTTATGGTTGAGAGCTGGTAGCTCAATTAAAATCAAGAATAGGAAACTTCCAGAGATTTTGAGTAGAAAAAAATAGTAAAAAGTAAATGAAATTTGCCACTGGATGCAAAAGACAAATAATAATAAGGTCTATATAATCCCATTGGTGTGCTAATAAGGGCTAAAGTTAGCTGCATAAACACTTCTGTCTTTCTGCACTTCTTTCTCTTTGCAGCTTGCCTGGCTTAGCTCTTTCCTGACCTTCAGCTGGTGCATACTGTGTCTGTGAGGTACCAAGAAGGGAAGGAGAAGGGGGGGGAGAGAGGGGAGGTTGTGAGCAGCCCCACTGGACTGTCCAGAGGGGTCTGGGAACAATTCAAGGGGATCCTTGTGTTGTTTCTAAACTGCAAATGTATGTATACATATTTTGTACACATTGATTGCATTTTGCTTGCTTTGTAAATGCAGTTTCATTCTGCTTCCAAAGCAACTGAGCTAGGCTGGTGATTGATTTTGGGGGTAATTCTCCAACTTTGTTTTGGGAGGTAGTCTCAACCCACCACACTGCACAAAGGGGTTTATGCAGTATGCATCACAACACAGAAGAAAAAAACGTGGGGACTGATTTATTTTCTCTTCTGTTCTTTTATGACTCTGGGGGCATGAACAGAATGGAAAAAACTTCTTTAAAACAGACAACCAAACAGAACTTCTGGGCAGCTTGTGTGGAAGGGAAATGTGAGTAAGTATGTTTTGGAGACCTAAAGCTGCACTCACATTTCTCACACACACCTCAGCCATCCCTCTGGGGCTTCTCAACCAAGCCAATTCTTCAGATTCAAGAACTTGAGATAAAGACCTTGAGATCCAAGATCTTGAGATGAAGACCTTGAGATCCAAGAACTGAGTTCAAAAGCAATTTCACAGGGGAAAAAATTCAGAGGTGTATTTATGTGGTGGGTTGAAAATTTCCACCAGCACAAAATTGCCAGACCAGCTCAGTTGGAAGCAAATGAAAACTGCATTGATAAGCAAAACTACAATCTAGAAATGAAATGCAATGAAGATGTACAAAACATACAATATTTACAACAAATACTTATAAACAACACAAGAACCCCCTGGACAAACCAGGGGTCTACTAATAGCTTCCCCACTCCCTGCCCCCTTTCCCCTGCACACAGTAAAGGAGAGAGAAGAGCAGAGAATTGTTTGTTAATAGCCACAACAAAGCAATGCAGCCAAGGGCAGCAAAGCCAGAAGGCAGAGCTAGTATCTGCTAGAGCAGAGGAAGCTGAAAAGAGAAAAAGCTAGTTTATACAACTGACTTTCTGTTAGTTATCAGACCAATGGGATTATTTAGACCTTATCATTATTTTCCCTTTTACGTCCAATGGTAATTTATTTACATTCTACTACCTTCTGTTCAAGATCTGTGGAAAATATTCAAGGCACAGCCTAAAACTGCCACAATTTAGCACTGCTACAAGCTGCCAGGCAAAGAAGCTGGCAGAGAGTGAACAGCAGTGAGTCTTCTGTGCCACAGGACTGCGCTGAAGTTACCAGTGAACACGATGAACAGCACCAGCTCCCTGACACAGCCACTAGGCACTGTAAACTCTATCTGGTTCCAGAAAAGGCTAAACAAGTTTGGGGGTGGTTGTTGTTTGTCAGTTTTGTTTGCTTGTGGAGCTTTGGTTGGTTGGGTTTGGGTTTGTTTTTTTTTTTTAATAGAGTCACACAAAATGTGAATCTGCATTAGCATGAAAGAAATTCAGTGAGGTTACTTGAAAGCTGGAAAAGAAATGCTACTCATTGTCTGCTCAGGGCAGGTATCACTCTAGTGAATGCAATACTTTACACATTAATAGGTGTTATTCTGAAGAACATACAACATTGGCATCCACTGAGGCTTGATGCAAACACTGTGTGAAATGCCACAGTATGGTATAGAAGAAAGTAAAAAAAAAAACAGACAATTTGATCAGGCTTCATGATTCTGAGTGTATGTAAATGTAACTCAGGGAATCTGTCATGAATTAAAGCCCCTCTCTGTCACGTGGTTGTCTGAAAGGCTACCAATGTGGTTTCTGAGGAGAGGCAAGGTCCCACCTTGATGTTTTCAAGCAGAAGAGGCTCAGACAGACACTTACCAAAAAGACTGCTATAGAGATGCCGATGACAAACCCTGCTATTACGTCTGACCAGTGATTGCGATACTCTGACACTCTGTTGATTCCAGTCAGGAAAGCCAAGCACATTAAGCCCAAGCACAGAACAGGTTTTGCAAGCCTTGTTCCTCTGGCCTTTACTGTGTTGGTGATATACATCTGAAAATTAGAAAGGAAGACAGTGTAAGACTGAGAGGTATCTCCCATTAACTAGTGAATGGAATCTCCACCTTCTGTTTGAACAGACTATGCCTATTGGGTTTTTTTTTTTTTGCTTTTGGTAAAGAAAGAAGAAAGCAGAGCACTGAAGTCATCAAACCCACTCCTTAGTGATCCAGAAAACAATTAGGCTATATAGCAAAATTATCTTTAATGTGAACCTGAAAAGCCCCCAAAAGAACATGCAAACTAGATAGTCCTATCCTCTTGCTTCAGACCTCCGCATTTACTTATGCAGAGAGGCAAGGAGCCTGATTTTTTCACTGCACAGTGTTGACAATAACAGGAAAAGGTCCCTGCTCTGACAGAGGCCACATCAAGGCCTTCTTCTTATGAGCAAATGTCTTTCTTCCTCACATACTACTTCTCCATGAGATTAACTAGAGAGCTACCAAAAAGCAGTGAACTTTCAACTAAATGCCAACATCTCCTTTTAGAAAGAATGTGCAATAGTTTCACCTAGTGCTGAATCAATACACCCCTGTGCTTCACAGATGGTGACTAAGGATGTTTAGCACCAATCCCCAACCAGCACATGAACCAATCTAAATGCAGAAACCTTCATGCATTGTACCCTGAGAAATCAATTTGCCTGTTTGCAGTCTACCTCCCTGTGCAACACGACTGAATTAAAAGCACTGCCTAATGACAGAGCAGCTCTTCTGCCCTAAGGGTGCATACAGTGACTATTAGGCTTAAGCCAGCACTTTCCAAGTTCTGATAGGCCAATGGAAGAAATGAATCACAAACCTTTGAACTTCCATTCTCAGGAATCCTGGCATTAGGTTGCTTGGAAGTTCCCCTCTGAAAAATTACACTTCAACTAACGAGAGTTTTGAGAAGAAAAAATGTATTTACTTTCTGCAGAAGTTGTTCTTGTAATTAAATCACTGAAATCACAGAATCACAGAATGGTCTGGGTTGGAAGGGACCTCCAAAGCTCATCCAGTCCAACCTCCCTGCACTCAGCAGGGACATTCTCAGCTAGATCAGGTTGCCCAGAGCCTTGTCCAGCCTCACCTTCAACATCTCCAGGGAAGGAGCCTCAAGCACCTCCCTGGGCAACCTGTTCCAGTGTTCCACCACCTTCATAGTAAAGAAATTGTTCCTAACATCCAATCTCAATCTGCTCTGCTCTAGTTTGAAGCCATTGTCCCTCATCCTGTCCCTGCAGCCCTTTGCAAACAGTCTCTCTCCAGCCTTCCTGTAGCCCCCTTCAGGTACTGGCAGGCTGCTATTAGGTCTCCCTGGAGCCTCCTCTTCTCCAGGATGACCAACCCCAGCTCCCTCAGCCTTGTCTTCTTAGCAATCCCTAAAAGCTTCACATTTAGACAGAGTTTTCAGTTTGAAGAATATTTTCTACAGAGTTTCAGTAGAGGTTCTGAGTGTGTAATGCAAAGGGAAACAGATGAATCTGCATTGAAGAATTGGTACCTTTGTGGCCAACAAATGGGCAGTCCCTTGGCTCTTTTGTGCTTTCAAAACCACAATTTCAGCTCAATTTACTCTGTTATCAGTTACAAAGTGCTGCAGTAATCCAGTGAAGAAAAGTTTAGCAAGCACAGTTACAGTTATGATAAATCAAGGGAAGGAAGTAGTGGTCAGAGCTTGTCTGAAAAGAGCAAGGACATCTGGCAGTGAGTTTTTTCAGAGCACTAGAGAAAGATGCATGGCTTAGAGGAGAAATCAAAGCTTAAGCTTATAATCACAGCGGGGTGATTATACACACGCACACACACACACAATATATAGTATGAAAAATATAAAATATATATTAAATATATAACACCTGGTCATGGTCCAAGAAGATGATCTCAATTTTTATGAAGTCAAAACATACCATAATAAAAAATATATTTTTTACTTCCAAAATAATAAAATATTTTTGGGAAATTTTCCAGTATTTCCAACTTGAGTAATTTTAAGACAAAGCTAATCTGAAATCTGCTCTCCAGAAAATTCTCAGATGAATTATTTATTTATTTATTTTATTTTTACTAACAAGCATGTCCTTCAAATTCCTACTCAGAGAAAGCATTGAAGGAGCAGAAATAGCAGCCTCATACTGTGTCTCACATCAGTAATAAAGACCAGTCCTGTTCAGCATCTTTATCAATGACATTGACGAGGGGACGGACAGATAGACAGACAGAGTCTGCTCAGCAAGTTTGCTGATGATACCAAACAGGGAGGCTTGGCTGATGTGCCTGAACGCTGTGTGGCCATTCAGAGACTTGGACAGACTGAGAGCTGGGCACAGAGGAACCAAATGAGGTTCAACAAGGAGAAGTGCAGAGTCCTGCACCTGGGCAGGAAGAATAAACTGCAGCAGGACAGGTTGGGAGGTGATCTGCTGGAGAGCAGCCCTGTGGAGAAGGACCTGGGAGTGCTGGTGGACAACAAGTTCTGCATGGGACAGCAATGTGCCCTGGGGGCCAAGAAGGCCAATGGGAGCCTGGGGGGCATTGAGAGGAGTGTGTCCAGCAGAGCCAGGGAGGTTCTCCTCCCCCTCTACTCTGCCCTGCTGAGACCTCACCTGGAATATTCCATCCAGTTCTGGGCTCCCCAGTTCAAGAGGGACAGGGATCTGCTGGAGAGAGTCCAAGGGAGGGCTACAAGGATGCTGAAGGGACTGGAGCACTGCCTGGTGAGGAGAGGCTGAGAGCCCTGGGGCTGTGCAGTCTGGAGAGGAGAAGACTGAAAGGGGATTCAATAAATGTTTGAGGGCTGGGGCTCAAGAGGGGGGGACAAGAGGGAGGGGACAGGCTCTGCTCACTTGCACCCTGGGATAGGAGAAGGGGCAATGGATATAATCTACAGCACAGGAGGTTCCACCTCAACATGAGGAGGAACTTCTTCACTGTGAGGGTCCCAGATCCCTGCAACAGGCTGCCCAGAGAGGTTGTGGAGTCTCCTTCTCTGGAGACTTTGCAGCCCTGTCTGGATGTATTCCTGTGTGACCTGTGCTGGATTCTCTGGTCCTGTTCTGGCAGGGGGGGTTGGACTCAGTGATCTTTGGAGGTCCCTTCTAACCCCTAACATCCTGTAAGCCTGAGATCTCCATTTGCCAAGTCCCTTTCTCTATGTGCAGCCAAGATTGTCATGGCCAGGCCATTTTTCAAAATACCCTGAAGTATTTTGCAGGACCCCCCTGAGGGTCCTGCAGCATGGGCACCAATTCTGTCTTTTCTTTAGAGAGCAGTCACCACTGATGTTAACAATAATATTATATTAAAATTCTCCACCTATGCCTTTAGCAGCACTTTTTGGGAACAAAAATCCAGGCCAGTGCAAACAGAGCCACCAGCACTGAAGGAATAGTTGGGATGCAAACTACTACAGGAGCTTGACTCCTGTAAATTGATGGTCCAAGTGTTATCCAGCCAAGGGTGTTAGAGGGCTGGCTGACATTGCTGTGAGGCTGCTCTCCAGAGCCTTTGAGAAGTTTTGGAGACTGCAGGACACCCCAAAAAGGTGAAAGAATGCTGATGTCACCCCCACTTAAAAGAAGGCTTTAAAAGTAGGACCCAGGAAATTAAGAAGGGTTTAGAAGTAGGACCCAGGAAATTAAGAAGGGATTAGAAGTTAGACCCAGGAAATTTTAGGCTCATCAGTCTTACTTCAGTCCCTGGGAAAGTTATGGAACAGATCCTCGTGGGGTTATCACAAGTCAGCTGAAGCAAGTGGTTGGGAAAAGCCAAGAGAGATTGCCCAAGAGCAGATGGTACTTGACACACATCATCAGCTTCTGTGACAAAGCAGCCAGCTGGGGCTATGGGGGACAAGGAGTGGATCTTCTCCCCAGGGAAGTGCTCAGTTCCCCAACACTGGACACTTGGGGTTCAGCTGGACAGGGTGCTAGGCCATCTTGGCTAGACCATGCTTTTGCCAAGAAATGGACAAGATCACAGATTCATAGAATGGTCTGGGCCAGAAGGGACCTCCAAAGCTCATCCAGTCCAACCTCCCCACAGTCAGCAGGGACATCTCCAACCAGATCAGGTTGCCCACAGCCCTGTCCAGCCTCACCTTGAATATCTCCAGGGAAGGAGCCTCAACCACCTCCTTGGGCAAGATGATCCTTTCACCTTGGTATTCTGTGATTCTAGGGCTACTAAAGAACAACAGCAGCAGAGTAAACTTTTCCTGACAGAGTGTAGTGCAAACTCCACACACTTGCAAAACCACACAGCAAAAGACACCTCCAGGGCAGGACTCAGGGATGGCCACTTTTAAACCTGACCTCTCCTAGCTCTAGCAGAGTGTTATTAACACAGGCAACTCAGGGAAAGATCTGATTTGCACTCAGAACAAACAGTAATTAAGCAGTTGTTTTTTCTTTGTGCTTCTGGAAGAACAGCTGTAAAGCAGCACAGTCAGTAACTGACAGAGTAAGAGCCTGAAAAGATGACAGGGATTTTTCTCCTTTCACATTACATAAATATTAAATGCAGAGAAATAAATATGAATAAAGGCAATACTAAAGGAAAACAGCTCAGTGATTTCAAACATCAGTGAGGATGAATGACAATATGCATTTTTACATGGCTAAATATGTTTACTGAACAAGCCCATCACAGTTCCTTTTAAGAACAGAAACCAGAAGAGGAGGAATTTAAAGAAATCATTTAGTCAACAGCAAGACTAACAGCAGAGATTTTTTTTGTGAGGGCAGGGGTTAATTAACAGGAGTTAGTTTTGCAGGCTCTACCTTCCCCTGCAACATCATCAGTGAAATCTTCCCTTGAAGAACTTCTACCACTGCTTCTCCTTTTTTTTTCCCTGAAATAAGATTTCAGTCTGAAAAGATACAAAGGTGACACAGAACCACAGAATCACAGAAACACTCAGGTTGGAAAAGCCCCTCAGGATCACCAAGTCCAACCCAGAATCCTACTCTGCAAGGCTCACCCCTAAACCACATCCCCAAACACCACATCCAAACCACCTTGAAACACAGCCAGGCTTGGGGACTCCACCACCTCCCTGGGCAGCACATTCCAATCCCTGACCACTCTTGATGGGAAAAAATTCTTCCTACTCTCCAGTCTAAACCTGCCCTGCTGCAGCTTGAGGCTGTTCCCTCTTGTTCTATAACTACCTGTGAGAAGAGACCAGTGCCAGCCTCCCTACCACCTCCTTTGACATACCTGTAGAGAGCCAGGAGGTCTCCCCTCAGCCTCCTCTTTTTCAAACTAACCATCCCCAGCTCCCTCAGTCTTTCCTCATCAGATTTATTCTCCAGGCCCTTCACAGCTTCCTTGCCCTCCTCTGCCCTGGCTCCAGCACCTCCACATCTCTTGTATTGAGGGGCCCAAAACTGGACACAACACTCAAGGTGTGGCCTGAACAGAGCTGAGTCCCAGGGGACAATCCCCTCCCAGCTCCTGCTGGACACAGCATTTCTGATCCCAGCCAGGATGCCTTTGGCTTTCTTGGCCACCTGGGCACACTGCTGGCTCCTCTTCAGCTGCTTGTCCATGAGCATCCCCAGGTCCCTTTCTGCCAGACAGCTTTGCAGCCACACTGCCCCAAGCCTGTAGCATTGCTTGGGGTTGTTGTGACCCAAGTGCTGCTCTGGCAAAACAGGTCCAGCCAACAGACACAGGGGAGAGTTATAGAAAGAGGTGGATGTTATCTTCTATTTACTGGATTTTCAGGAAAAGGCAAACATTTAAACTGGAGTCTTCAAGATGCTAGAAGAGAATTCTTCAGAGATCCTCATAAATTGAAAGGAAAAATAAAACAATTTTAATTGAAGTGGGTTTGAATATATGTGTTTGAGAGTGTCAAAAGGCACTACCAAAACCAAAGCTACCTGTGAGGTTTCTGCCCTGAACGTCTCAGGTCATAATATAATGAAACATCATAGATTCATAGAATCAACCAGGTTGGGAGAGACCTCCAGGATCCTCCAGTCCAACCTATCACCCAGCCCTATCCAATCAACCAGACCATGGCACTAAGTGCCTCATCCAGGCTTCTCTTGAACATCTCCAGGGATGGTGACTCCACCACCTCCCTGGGCAGCACATCCCAATGGCCAATCTCTCTTTCTGGGAAGAATTTCTTCCTCCCATCCAGCCTAGAACTCCCCTGGCACAGCTTGAGACTGTGTCCTCTTGTTCTGCTGCTGGTTGCCTGGGAGAAGAGACCAACCCCCACCTGGCTACAACCTCCCCTCAGGGAGTTGTAGACAGCAATGAGGTCTGCCCTGAGCCTCCTCTTCTCCAGGCTAAACACCCCCAGCTCCCTCAGCCTCTCCTCACAGGGCTGTGCTCCAGACCCCTCCCCAGCTTCATTGCCCTTCTCTGGACACCTTCCAGTACCTCAACATCTCTCTTGAATTGAGGAGCCCAGAACTGGACACAGCACTCAAGGTGTGGCCTGACCAGTGCTAAGTACAGGGGCAGAATAACCTCCCTTGTCCTGCTGGCCACACTATTGCTGATCCAGGCCACCATAGTGTTGGCACCCAGCTTGCACTGGGAAAGCTCTCAAAACTGTCATGTTACAATCCTGACTCACATTAAATATGTCCCAAATCTGGAGCAAATTGCATCATTCCAAAACACATAAGGGAAGAAAAGGAATTGCATGTCAAGTGCAGGACAAAGTGGCCTCCTGGGCTATGGTCAAAGCTCTCCCTAGCTGTTGTCTTTCACCTCTCTTCAGGCTCACCCACACAGACGTCTGTGCAGGCAAACAAACACAGAACAGGTCCCAGAGTTCCACTTCAGAGCTTCAGAGCAGAGGGAGGCATCAGGCTGGTGCCCCAGCCAGGAGGGAGGTTAACTCTCCTGCCATCAGCCTAGGGCCCAGGAATGTGAGTAGGAAGATCCCCTCTGTGTTTGCTGTTTCAGTCCTCTTTAGAACAGATGGTCTGGGGGATGACAGAGACAGACCAGTCCAGCAGTGGGAAGAGAATAATGACTCAAGGAGCCAGGCAGCAAGAGGAAGGAATCACTGCACAGGCATACATCCAAGGCAGTGATCCAAATATAAATTATCTCATGTTTGGTTTTACTTTTTTAATGTGCTATCATTAAAGAAAAAAAAAAAAAAACTTGAGCTATCCAATTTCTATAAGGAATGTTACAGATGAGGACTCTAACTTCCAATATTCATCACAGCTACAACCAAAGAGACACTCTGAGATCTCTGGGCTGCAGCAAGAGAAGTGTGGCCAGCAGGGTGAGGGAGTTGATTCTCTCCCTCTACTCTGCTCTGGTGAGATCACACCTGGAGTACTGTGTGCAGTTCTGGAGCCTCTGTTACAAGAAGGATCTGGAGGGGCTGGAAGGTGTCCAGAGAAGGGCCACCAGGATGAGCAGAGGGCTGGAGCTGCTCTGCTCTGGAGACAAACTGAGAGTTGGGGCTGTTCAGTCTGGAGAAGAGAAGGCTCCAAGGAGACCTTCTTGTGGCCTTCCAGTATCTGAAGGGGGCTACAAGAAAGCTGGGGAGGGACTTTTGAGGGTGTCAGGGAGTGATAGGACTGGGGGGGAATGGAGCAAAACTAGAAATGGGTAGATTCAGATTGGATGTTAGGAAGAAGTTCTTCCCCATGAGGACACTGGCACAGGTTGCCCAGGGAGGTGGTGGAAGCCTCATCCCTGGAGGTGTTTGCAGCCAGGCTGGCTGTGGCTGTGAGCAACCTGCTGTGGTGTGAGGTGTCCCTGGCCATGGCAGGGGGGTTGGGACTGGATGATCCTTGAGGTCCCTTCCAACCCTGACAATTCTATATTTCTATGATTCTCTGATCAGAAGCTGAAAAAGCAATGGATAGAGGATGGCAGGCTATAAAAAGGTTCCATGCTTAGTTAGAATCCTCTCTGACAATAGAAAAGCTCTTCAGCTTCCTTCATTTGTAATTATTGGGTCATATTATTACCAGAGCAAACCACAGTAAAATTCACAGTACATTAGAGGTTGGAAGGGACTCAAGAGATCATCCAGTCCAACCCCCCAGCCAAACCAGGATCATCCAGGGTAGACCACACAGGAATACATCCAGGTGGGTTTAGAAAGTCTCCAGAGAAGGAGACTCCACAACCTCTCTGGGCAGCCTGCTCCAGGGCTCTGTCACCATCACTGTAAAGAAGTTTCTCCTCATGCTGAGCTGAAAGCTTCAAGTTTGAACCTGTTGTTCCTTGTTTTGTTACTGTGCACCACCCAAAAGAGCCTGGCCCACTCCACTTGACCCCCACCCCTCAGCTATTGATAGACATTGATCAGATCCCCTCTCAGCCTTCTCTTCTCCAGACTAAACAGCCCCAGGGCTCTCAGTCTCTCTTCATATGGGAGGTGCTCAAGTCCCCTAAGCATCCTTGTGGCTCATCCAGGCCTTCCTGCAACTATCCACTGAAGATTTTTTTTACTGCTTTTGAAGCCTTCTCCAGCTTTCTCCCCAAGTTTTGCAGTAAGTATTGATGACCCTAGACAAAACTTGGCTTTCCAAGACAGAGATGATGGCTGGCAAAAGGAAGAGAAAGCTCTAGAAACGTTGGATCTTACTATAAAGTTTCTGAGTCCAAGCTCCCCACAGCTGTAACACTAAGCAACTGGAAAAGTGATGTCTTTCAGTGTACAAGGACTGTAAGACACACTCAAGACTAATCAGAGTCTGATTCAATCTACAGAGGTCATTACCATGAGCAACAGAATTGGTAATGAAGAACAGACTGACAAGAAACAGCCAGATGTCTTTGGATAAATAACCTGATCAAACTGGGAAGCTGTTCAGCAGCCTGGAAGTCACTAATACATCCAACATGTGAAGCCCAAGATAGCTGCTGTACAACCAGTTCCAAGAGACACTTTCACTTGCTACACTAGATACAGAAAAGAAATTCCACTTTCCTAAGCCTGCCCCTGAGAAGGACCCAATCCAATCCTTTAATTCTTCAGTTTCCTAGCCAAAAGCAGCCAGAAAAGCTAACTCAATAAAGTCACTCTGCTACTCTTCTTCTTCCTGAACTCTTCCTAAAGGCTATCAAAGACAGGTCTGGCATGCTTCTGACAGCTGGCCATTGAGCAGGTGCCAAGCAGGCACTTCAAGGCTAAGAAGAAGTGAGATATTGTCCACACCTAATGTCTTGGGTGCATCAAGAAAGGTGTGTCCAACAGAGCTAGGGAGGTTCTTCTCCCCCTCTGCTCTGCCCTGCTGAGACCACCCCTGCAATACTGTGTCCAGTTTGGGGCTCCCCAGGTCAAGAGAGACAGAGACCTGCTGGAGAGAGTCCAAGGGAGAGCCAGGAGGATGCTTAGGGGACTTGAGCATCTGCCCTGTGAAGAGAGACTGAGAGCCTTGGGGCTGTTTAGTCTGGAGAAGAGAAGACTGAGAGGGATCTGATCAATGTCTATCAATAGCTGAGGGGTGGGGGTCAAGTGGAGGGGGCCAGGCTCTTTTGGGTGGTGAGCAGCAATAAGTCAAGGAACAACAGGTACAAGCTTGAACAGAGAAGGTTTCACCTCAACATGAGAAACTTCATTACAATGAGGGTGACAGAGCACTGGAGCAGGCAGCCCCAGAGAGGTTGTGGAGTCTACTGCTCTGGAGACTTTCAAGCCCTGTGTGGGACCTGTGCCAGGTTCTACACTTTGGCCACACCAACCCCATGCAGCACTACAGGCTGGGGACAGAGTGGCTGGAGAGCAGCCAGGCAGAGAGGGACCTGGGGGTGCTGCTTGACAGCAGCTGAACATGAGCCAGAAGGGTGCCCAGGGGGCCAGGAGAGCCAATGGCATCCTGGCCTGCATCAGTAATAGTGTGGCCAGCAGGAGCAGGGAAGTCATTCTGCCCTGTGCTCAGCACTGGTCAGGCCACACCTTGAGTGCTGGGTCCAGTTCTGGGCCCCTCCATTTAAGAAAGATGTTGAGATGCTGGAAGGTGTCCAGAGAAGGGCAGCAAGGCTGGGGAGGGGTCTGGAACACAAACCCTGTGAGGAGAGGCTGAGGGAGCTGGGGGTGTTTAGCCTGGAGAAGAGGAGGCTCAGGGGAGACCTCATTGCTGTCTACAACTACCTGAAGGGAGGTTGTAGCCAGGTGGGGGTTGGTCTCTTCTCCCAGGCAACCAGCAGCGGAAGAGGGGACACAGTCTCAAGCTGTGCTAGGAGGAAGTTTAGGCTTGAGCTTAGAAAGAAGTTCTTCACAGGGAGAGAGATTTGCCATTGGAATGTGCTGCCCAGGGAGGTGGTGGAGTCACCATCCCTGGAAGTGTTTAAAAAGAAACTGAATAAGGCACTCAGTGCCATGGGTTAGTTGATTAGATGGTGCTGGGTGATAGGTTGGACCTGATGATCTCGAAGATCTTTTCCAACCTGGTGAATTCTGTGATTCTGTGACTACTCTGGGTGATCCTGTTTGGCAGAGGGGGTTGGACTTGATGATCTCTGGAGATCCTTTCCAACCTCTAACGTTCTGTGATTCTGTGGCTGAATCAAGCAGTGACAGTAGAAGGTGACCATGTTGCCAGCACTGGATGCTTTGCTGTCTTTTCCCACTGCCCTGTAAACACACTAAATGGCATAGGCAAACCAGCACAACACCAGGAGCAAGAACCTTGCAGCAAAGATGGTTACAGGCCTAACAACAGGTAAAAAAAATTGTCAGCTTTACCTGCTGGCCCTGCCTGAGGCCACAGCTGAGGCCAGAGGTTCACAGCAAGAGGTTCACAGACCCAAGGGCTATGTGAGTTAGCAAGACATTAAGCCTGCTCCTCTATCATTATGAATCCAATGCAAATCTGAAATGGTTGTGGTAGCACACTGCCCTGCAGGACAGACTGGCTGCCAACTGCTCCTGTCCAATGCAATCAGAATAAAACAACAAACCCCCCAAATTTCATAGAAGGGATAGAAATTTGCCTTAAACTACAACTGGCATTAATCAATCCTCTAGGCCTGCAGCACCAAGGGATGACTGTTAGGCACAAGCCTCACATCAAAATCCATGGAAATGGATTGATTAATCTTCAAAATCCTTATTTAAAAGAAAAAACAACACCAAAACCTCCGGATTTCTCATTTCTGTGTCTCAGTTGTGGGAAAATCTCAGGTATGTGCATACTTGGCTGCCTCAAAATATACCTCTACCCATTCAGCCTGTGTCCACTTCTGCAAACAAACTGTGGCTTATAACTTTGTATTTTATTTCATAAACTGGCATTGGTTTTGTCTCATTACCTATGCTAGCAGATGTTGTTCCATCTGAGAAAGGGTGAAATGCAGTGCTGAAAAAAAATTAAAGTAGGTTCAAGGCAATTTGTTGATTCAATTCAAGCTAAAAATCAAACAAAACATGTAAGAGGAGTTGAGCACACACCTAAGGAGAAATCCAGGCAGCAGCCAGTTTGGTTAGAGGCTTTGGAATACATTTACAGTAGTTAATTTTGAAGATTTTGGTATACTAGGGGAAAAAAAATACTACAAGTCTGAAGGTGCCAGGTAATGCACCACTGAACGTGCCTGTGTTTGCAGCAGGTAAAGAAAACTCCTAAGCACGGTGCTTCTACTCAGCATTTCCATTGCTAAGTTTTTCTTGAGAGGTACTGAGAGAAAAAGCAACAGAGCAAGCACTACAGAGAGGTCTAAATATTAGCAGCGTTTGAAAAAGACTGAAGGCTCAGCAGGAGGAAAATTCAGAGTTACCATAGCAGCCACCCACTCTCAAAAGAGAGGAGGGAGAGGGAGAAAAAAACACAAAAAGGAAGACTCAAGAAGTTAGACAAAGAAAAGAAGCTGTTAACAAGACAATGCACACAGATGTTAGGTGATAAGGACCTGGAAGAAGCTAGGGGAATGATTAGCTCAAACAAAGCCTTTGTTTTTTTTCAGTGTGAAATAATAAGCTGACCCAGAGTCCCTGCTTTCTGAGGGGGTGAAGAAAACAGTGTCAGACCTAGAATCATGGAGTTGTTAGCGTTGGATGGGACCTCAAGGATCATCCAGTTCCAACCCCTCTACCATGGGCAGGGACACCTCACACTACATCAGGTTGCTCAGTGAAACCACTCAAGTTCACTCTGGTGAGACCACACCTGGAGCTCTGTGTCCAGTTCTGGAGCCTCTAGTACAAGAAGGATCTGGAGGTGCTGGAAGGTGTCCAGAGAAGGGCCATGAGGATGAGCAGAGGGCTGGAGCTGCTCTGCTATGAGGAGAGACTGAGAGAGTTGGGGCTGTTCAGTCTGGAGAAGAGAAGGCTCTGAGGAGACCTTCTTGTGGCCTTCCAGTATCTGAAGGGGGCTACAAGAAAGCTGGGGAGGGACTTTTGAGGGTGTCAGGGAGTGACAGGACTGGGGGGATGGAGCAAAACTAGAAATGGGGAGATTCAGATTGGATGTTAGGAAGAAGTTCTTCCCCAGGAGGGTGGTGAGACACTGGCACAGGTTGCCCAGGGAGGTGGTGGAAGCCTCATCCCTGGAGGTTTTTGTGGCCAGGCTGGATGTGGCTGTGAGCAACCTGCTGTAGTGTGAGGTGTCCATGCCCACAGCAGGAGGGTTGGAAGTGGCTGATCCTTGAGGTCCTTTTCAACCCTAACAATTCTCTGATTCTAAGTCTGACACTGTTTACTTCACCCCCTCAGAAAGCAAGGACTCTGGGTCAGCTTATTATCAGTTTATGTCTTTAAGCTGGTTTTGTTTGGTGCACAGCTGGCTGAAATGCCCAGGGAACATGCTGCAACAATTCCTTCCCTCCCCCCCACATATTCTCTCCCTCATATTTCTGTTCACCAGAAAGAAAGCACATTTTGTATCAGAGATTCTGTGCTCATGAAATATTAGCTGAGTAATACATGGAGGCCTTTATGTCCATGCTCTCAATAACTGTTGTACCACGGCTCACACAAAGACTGAGCTACTGTTCAAATCTGCTACTCCAGTGAGCACTGACGAGAACCTTATCTAGGGCCAACCATCCTGATAAACACCATGGCAGTGTGAGGACATGACCCCAAATATTGGAACATTGCATTTCTTCCCCTGGTGTGCAATAAGCAGCATGTTTTAGCTGCTTTAGCATGTTCTAGCATGCAACAAGACTGTACAAAAAAAATTAAAAAAAGAGACTCAGTATTAATGAAGGACCTAAATTTGAAGGCTGCAAAGGACCTAAATTTGCAGACTCCAGTACCTGAAGGGGGCCTCCAGCAAGGATGGAGAGAGGCAATTTACAAAGGCCTGCAGTGACAGGATGAAGAAGGACAATGGCTTCAAACTAGAGCAGAGCAGATTTAGATTGGATGTTAGGAACAAGTTCTGCACCATCAGGGTGGTGAAACACAGGAGGAACAGGTTGCCCAGGGAGGTGGTTGAGGCTCCTTCCCTGGAGATATTCAAAATGAGGCTGGACAAGGCCCTGGGCAACCTGATCTAGTTGGGGATGTCCCTGCTGAGTGCAAGGAGGTCAGACTGGATGACACCAAGTTAGGAGCAGGAGTTGATCTGTTGGAGGGTAGGAGGGCTCTGCAGAGGGACCTGGACAGGCTGGACAGATGGGCAGAGGCCAATGGGATGAGATTGAACAAGGCTAAGTGCAGGGTTCTACACTTTGGCCACAACAACCCCAAGCAGCACTACAGGCTGGGGACAGAGTGTCTGGAGAGCAGCCAGGCAGAGAGGGACCTGGGGGTGCTGGTTGATAGTAGCTGAACATGAGCCAGCAGTGTGCCCAGGGGGCCAGGAGAGCCAATGGCATCCTGGCCTGGATCAGCAATAGTGTGGCCAGCAGGACAAGGGAGGTTATTCTGCCCTGTACTCAGCACTGGTCAGGCCACACCTTGAGTGCTGTGACCAGTTGTGGGCTCCTCAATTCAAGAGAGAGGTTGAGGGACTGGAAGGTATCCAGAGAAGGGCAACGAAGCTGGGGAGGGGTCTGGAGCACAAACCCTGTGAGGAGAGGCTGAGGGAGCTGGGGGTGTTTAGCCTGGAGAAGAGGAGGCTCAGGGCAGACCTCATTGCTGTCTACAACTCCCTGAAGGGAGGTTGTAGCCAGGTGGGGGTTGGTCTCTTCTCCCAGGCAACCAGCAGCAGAAGAGGGGACAGAGTCTCAAGCTGTGCCAGGGGAAGTCTAGGCTGGATGTTAGGAGGAAGTTCTTCACAGAGAGAGAGATTTGCCTTTGGAATGTGCTGCCCAGGGAGGTGGTGGAGTCACCATCCCTGGAGATGTTCAAGAGAAGCCTGGATGAGGCACTTAGTGCCATGGTCTGGTTGATTGCTTAGGGCTGGGTGATCAGTTGGACTGGATGATCTTGGAGGTCTCTTCCAACCTGGTTGATTCTATGACCTTTGGAGGTCCCTTCCAGCCCAGCCCATTCTATGATTCTATCTCAGCTGGTACATCACAGCAATTCACTTGATAAGGCAGCCTATAGGAATTCAGAAATCCTGAGAGCAGTTCAGTCAAACCAGTGTCATGCCTGTGCAGTGAGGCAGTAGTGACATAGGATATATTAACTTCTGCAGTTAGTGAAAGATTAGTCATGAAACAGAGCACAGCAATTTTAGTTGTTGACACTAAGTGTGCACTGACCACAGACAACACCAGCTTTGCATGAAGCAGTTATGCCAAAAGCCACTGACAGTAGGTATCACACTTGACAAGGGTATACTTTTATGTTTCTGAACTGTATTAGCACTATTTTCCTTCCTGCTTTGCAGTAGCTGAACAGTTGGTTCCCTTTAGTTACTGTGACTCATGGCAACAGTGGAAATCCAACTTTACAGATGGGTGAGAAAAATAGGAGCAATTAAAATGAAGGATGCTGAATACTTTCTAAAATAGCTTGTGCCAAATTTAGAGGTATGTTTCAGTGAAGCAAAGCCTTGGATATCTCTCCAAATAAAGACAATACTATTAGAGGAGTCCTACACTTGCCTCAAGTTAGAACAGGATTTCATTGCTCATCTCTCATTGCAGACAACACTTGCCTGCACTAACTGGTGAGCCACATCTCCTAAGCAGACACCACTTAGAAGCAACTTCTGGTAAACACTACTGTCAGTGCTGCAGAGTTCAAGCAGCTGGGTCTAAAACCATCTTCAGAAGCATGGAGGTGGTATGCTGACCGTGGGATGGGGTTGAGCTCCTTGCCATGTGGGGCAAGTATCACCTTCCAGATCAAGCAGGAATTAGAAGCCAGCTCACTAAATATGTGCACAAAAGCAGAACACACATATAGATGTACACAAGAACACACACCCCCACAGCCAGGCCACTGCTCACAGGCTGAAGGAATTTAAGGGATGCCTTCTGCAGCGACCACAGAGACACCCAAATACTTACCCAGGTTCCCACTGACACCCTGAGGGTGGCCCAGGGCTGCCAAGGGGGTGTGTGTGATTACCAGCACAGATCAGGTAAGACACTGCCATAGATGTGGACTGGGGACAGCTTTACCAAGAACAAGAAGTGCTTCTGCTTAAGGCTTGAACAATGAGTTGACCTGCAGCTGGGAGGCTTGGCTGATGTGCCTGAACGCTGTGTGGCCATTCAGAGACTTGGACAGACAGAGCTGGGCACAGAGGAACCAAATGAGGTTCAACAAGGAGAAGTGCAGAGTCCTGCACCTGGCAAGGAAGAATAAACTGCAGCAGGACAGGTTGGGAGGTGATCTGCTGGAGAGCAGCCCTGTGGAGAAGGACCTGGGAGTGCTGCTGGTGGACAACAAGTTCTGCATGGGACAGCAATGTGCCCTGGGGGCCAAGAAGGCCAATGGGGTCCTGGGGTGCATTCAGAGGAGTGTGTCCAGCAGAGCCAGGGAGGTTCTCCTCCTCCTCTATTCTGCCCTGCTGAGACCTCAGCTGGAATATTGCATCCAGTTCTGGGCTCCCCAGTTCAAGAGGGACAGGGATCTGCTGGAGAGAGTCCAAGGGAGGGCTACAAGGATGCTGAAGGGACTGGAGCACTGCCTGGTGAGGAGAGGCTGAGAGCCCTGGGGCTGTGCAGTCTGGGGAGGAGAAGACTGAGAGGGGATTTAATAAATGCCTATAAATATCTGAGGGCTGGGGGTCAAGAGGGAGGGGACAGGCTCTGCTCAGTTGCACCCTGTGATAGGTCAATGGGCAACGGATATAAACTCCAGCACAGGAGGTTCCACCTCAACATGAGGAGGAACTTCTTCACTGTGAGGGTCCCAGAGCACTGGAGCAGGCTGCCCAGAGAGGTTGTGGAGTCTCCTTCTCTGGAGCCTTTGCAGCCCTGTCTGGATGTGTTCCTGTGTGACTTGTGCTGGATTCTCTGGTCCTGCTCTGGCAGGGGGGTTGGACTCGATGATCTCCTGAGGTCCCTCCCATCCCCTAAGCCTGTGACTGTGCACTTCAAACTAAGCCAGGAGTCCTGCACAGAGTCGCTTGAGTGAGATTCATCAGTCACTCTGCCTCATGCCTACCTCCTTGCACTTCTCAAGAGCTTCCAGAACAACTCTGACACCAGGCAGCCAACACCAGTTTTAATCCCAGCCCTGCTCATTGCTCCCTGTATGAGAGGAGAGGGGGAATAAGAGCTATATTGTCCTGTAGCCTACTTCACTGCAGAGCAAGAGCCAAACTGACTTTGCACAAGCACTGAGATACTTATAAATACTAATTCTGGTAGCTAAAAACTTGCACAGATCTTGCGAAAGCTGCAGATACCAGACACAAATGCCCATTCTTCTGTTTCATTCCACTAAAGAATACAGCTGTCTGCAATTCTATACTGGGTTAAAACAGAGAAAAGAATCTCTACAAGTCACAGGTAATCCCTGCCCTCATTCTTCACCATTCAGCAAAGCCTCTTCCCACATTCTCTGGAAACAAAGAAAAGGTAAACTGAGAACCTGGTTATCATTATGAGGAGAGGCTGAGGGAGCTGGGGGTGTTCAGCTTGGAGAGGAGGAGACTTAGAGGAGACCTTATCACTCTCTACAACTACCTAAAAGGAAACTGTAGTCAGGTGTGGGTCAGGCTCTTCTCCCAGGCAACTTGGGACAGGACGAGAAGGCATGGGATGAAGCTGTGGTAGGGAAGGTTTTGGTTGGACATTAGGAAGCATTTCCTGGCAGAAAGGCTGATTAGGCACTGGGATGGACTGCCCAGGGAGGTGGTGGAGTCACCTTCACTGAAGTTCTTTAAGAAAAGCTTGGATGTGGCACTTGGTGGCAGGGTTTAGCTGATGTGGTGGTATTAGGTCACAGGCTGGACTTGATGATCTCAGAGGTCTTGTCCAGCCTCAATAATTCTGTGATTCTTGGACAACTCACCCTCTCTCAGCATTGCCTTAAGCTTTCAAAGCTCTAAGAGCCACATCTGTAACTACCAGAATTAAGTCCAATGAACTGCACTCATGAAGGCCCCACAGTAAGTCACAGCAGGTTTGTTACACACATAAAAATCAGACAATATTTGCCTTACATTCTCCCCCTTCCTCCCTCCTCCCCACACAAATGGTGTGAGCCATTTGCTCTCTCCACCACAGTGACACCAAATGGCACAAGATACTTACAGCCAGGTACATAGCTGCATATACACTTAGTGCTGCTTCTTTGGAGGGGAAAGTCTTCCTGGCTTTTGTGATGAGCTCTGGATTTCCAGTACAGGCATGCACGCTGCTGATGAACTGTGTGTACTGTTTACATCCAAGTGCTGTATAGTTGGGTTTACAAAGTGCAAGGAAATGTGGTGCAAGATTCCCCGTTACTACTTGACCAGCATTTACAAAGATGTCTGTAGCAAACAGTCCAAATGCATAAATTCCTAAAAGGGAAAACAAAGAGTTACACTTCCTGACAATTTCATTCCAGGGCAACATATTTATCACAGTAACACATCAGCTCCTTCCATTTAAGAACATGAAAAACTCTGATCTGCACTGCACCCTTGTGATGGAATGAAATCAACACCCCAACTAATTAGACAGAATTACCCCCAAAATAAAATTACCAGACTAGCTCAGAAGGTTTTGGAAGCAAATGAAGCTCTATTTACAAGCAAACTAAAATCCAGAATTATGGAATGCAATGAATAGGTACAAAATTTACAAAAGATGTACAATGTATAGATATTGACAATTTATAAACACAGAAACTCCTCAGACCCCCCTGAATGGATCCAGGGGGACTGTTCACCTCCTCCCCCACTCCCTCCCTCCTTCCTGTTGCCTCACACAGTAGTCAAAGCAGAGATCCCCTGTCAAGGCCATGAGAGAGAGAGAGAGTAAAGTTTCTAGCAGAAGCAACAGAAGAAAAGAGAGAACTGGTTTTGCCTCTGCTCTATATTCCCATTAGCAATCAATGAATTCTATAGACCTTAGCATTGTTTTTTCTTTTGTCTCCAATGGTAATTTATTTCACTCTCAGTCTTTGCAGTCAGGGACTAGGCTAAAGTTCCCCCTTCAAACTGTTACAACCCTGAAGATCTTGACTCCTGTTGGAGGTGCTACTTCCCTACGCAATCCCAGCAGCAACACTGTGATGTCTCCACACACCTCATCTCCACCTTTCAGAGGAGCACATCCCCTCCTACACAACTAACCTGCTCTCCTAGGCCCCTCAGCCATGAATCTCCACTCTTTGGGGGAGCTAGCTGCACTTGTGCCCATCTCTACTAAAGAGAAGAGACACAGACAAATTCCTCACCCCATAAATCTGCCGGAGAAGCAAGAAAGTCAGGCCCTGACAGCGTAGTCACCCAAGTTGTAACCTCTACTGAACAAACATTTTCCTTTCCCTCGCAGCTGTAGAGCAGCTGAAGAACTGAATAATTCCATGCACAAGTTGTCTTCTTCTGCCTGCTGCTGAGTACATCTCTATGTATGGCATATTAATCACAACACCAACACAGTGAGCTAAAGACATAGATGATTTTTTCTGAGGAGCTACTTATGCTGAAGAGTTTTTTTGTCAGACATACCAGCCAAGCATTAAGCACGTGGACTCATTCATTAACATGGAAATGCATGTATGAGACTGGTTAAAAGAAAACATAATTCTCCTATTCCAAGCTCCCTTCCTATCCTTCTGTGAGCAGAAAATGTGTTCTGGAAGGAAATGCAAACACAGCACCCTGACTGGAAGGCAAAGACAGCAGGTGCATGCTCAAATTTGACTTGAGCTACAGATCTCCTCCTGTATTTCCACAGGCAAATCACCTTTTCTTCCCCAGACTGCACTCCACTGGAATACAGCCTGAGTTCTGGCAGCTCTAATCTTCATGGGGCACCAGGAGAACTTTAATGGATGTCCACTACAGCAGATATAGAATCATAGAACTGTTAGGGTTGGAAGGGACCTCAAGGATCATCCAGTTCTAACCCTCCTGCCATGGGCAGGGACACTTTACACTACATCAGGTTGCTCACAGCCACATCCAGCCTGGATGCAAAAACCTCCAGGGATGAGGCTTCCACCACACCACCTCCCTGTTCCAGTGTCTCACCACCCTCATGGGGAAGAATTTCTTCCTAACATCCAATCTGAACTTCTTGTTTTGCTCCATTGCCCCCAGTCCTATCACTCCTTGACACCCTCAAAAATCCCTCCCCAGCTTTCCTGTAGCCCCCTTCAGATACTGGAAGGCCACAAGAACGACTCCTTGGAGCCTTCTCTTCTCCAGACTGCACAGCCCCAACTCTCTCAGTCTGTCGTCATAGCAGAGCAGCTCAAGCCTTCTGCTCATCCTCGTGGCCCTTCTCTGGACACCTTCCAGCACCTCCAGATCCTTCCTGTACTAGAGGCTCCAGAACTGGACACAGTACTCCAGGTGGGGTCTCACAGAAATGTGCCTTTCTAAAAGTCAGGATTTTTTTCCTCAGCAAAGCTAGAGCAGCAAGGATGGTTTCTGAGACCCTGGCTGGTCAGCAGTGTCACACTGATGTTAATTCACTCTGAGCTGCTAGACAGTGGTGAGCAGCTGACTGTGCCTCACTGAGCTGCTGCACAAAAGGGCCCTTTGAGCAAGCCCCAAAGGTGCGCAGTGCCCAGCATAAGCAGCCACATCACTTTCTGTAAGCATAATGGGCAGTGATGCCTCAGCTGGTAGAGCAGTGCAGAAGCCATTGTTCATCCCTTCCCTGCCTCCCAGTGCTTGGGTTTGTGGCTTTGTTGGTTTGGTTTTTTTTCTTTTTTTTTTTCCTTCTGTGAGCAATGAGGCCCCACCAAATGGGAAGGGACCGATTACACCCTGTGGTGGGGTGAAAACTCCCCCCAAAATTAAATTGCCAGAGTAGCCTAGCTGGAAGTAAATGAAGCTGTATTTACAAGCAAAACTACAATCTAGAATGAAATGCAATGAATATGTGCAAAATAGACAATATTTACAATTTATAAGCAACACAAGAAACCCCCTGGACAAGAGCAGGGGGCTAATAACAGCTTCCCCACTTGCTGCCCCCTTCCCTCTACTCCCCTTTATACAAGGGACAAGAGAAAGAGCAGAGAGTTGTTTTGTTAGTTACTCAGCCACAGCAAAGAACACAGCCAAGGTCAGCAAAGCCAAGCAGAAGCCAGAGTTAGTACCTGCTGGAGTGAGGAAGTAGACAAGAGAGAGAGTTACGCTACTAACTTTGTAACTACTAACAAACCCACTTTGTTAGTAACCTGTCCAATGGGATTGTTTAGACATTATCACTGGGGAGACCTTATTGCCATCTACAACTACCTGAAGGGAGGCTGTAGCCAGGTGGGGGTTGGTCTCTTCTCTCAGGCAACCAGTGACAGGAGAGGACACAGTCTCAAGATGTGCCAGGGGAGGTTTGGGCTAGATGGGAGGAAGAAATTCTTCCCAGAAAGAGAGATTGGCCATTGGAATGGGCTGCCTGGGGAGGTGGTGGAGTCACCATCCCTGGAAGTGTTTAAAAAGAGACTGAAAGAGGCACTTAGTGCCATGGGTTAGTTGATTAGATGGTGTTGGGTGATAGGTTGCACTTGATGATCTCAAAGGTCTTTTCCAACCTGGTGAATTCTGTGATTCTGTGATTATTTTCCTTTTTACATCCAATGGTGATTTATTTACATTCTGCCCTTTTCTGTTCAAGATCTGTGGAAAATTTTCCAGGCACAGCCTGAAACTGCCACACACCCTGAGCAAGTGGAGTGGGAGAAGCCCATCACCAGTGCCCACCTGCTCTGGAGCCACGCAAGCCAGCCTTAAGGAGCGGTGTGAGAGCCTGCAATCATGCAGTGAGGGGGCAGGCACTGCTGGCACACCAACACCACACACACAGGCACAGCTGCACATGCCTGCCAGCCCCCCTCTGCCACTGGGGCATGCAGGAGGATTGACTGCCCCAGGGCTTCCTTCCTCCAGCTGTGTCTCTTAGATACAGCAGCGACTCAAAAGTTGCAGTAGTTTGGGTTTTTTTTTTTTAGGCTCTGCCTTAGAAAATTTTCCACAGATCTTGAACAGAAAGTGATAGAATGCAAACAAATTACCATTGAATGTGAAAAAGAGTAAGGTCTAAGTAATGCCATTGGTCTGATAACATAAAGTTAGTTGCATAAACTAACTCTCTCTCAGCTCTTTGCTCTAGCAGATACCAGCTGGTGGCTTTTGCTTGGCTGTTGCTGACCTTGGCTGCATTCTTCTTGTGGCTAAGTACCAACAAGCTACTCTCTGCTCTTCTCTCTCTTTTACCTTGTACAGGGAGGGAAGGGAAGCTGTTGGTAATAGCCTGTTTAGGTCCAGGGGAGCCCTTGTGTTGTTTATAAATTGTAATTACCTGTAAATATTGTATATTTTGGACATATTCATTGCATTCCATATTTCTAGATTGTAGTTTTGCTTGTAAATAGAGCTTCATTTGCTTTCAACTGAGCTGGCCTGGCAATTTTATGTTGGGGGAGGGGATTTCAACCCACCACAGAAGTGAACAACAGAACTGAGCGCCCCCGCATGCATTAAAAAGCAGCATCTGAGAAGAACCATTTGGAGTGGTGATACTGCTCCCCCCAAACACACTCACAATGAACTAAGGGGAAAGGATGACATCTCCTACCTGCTAAAGTCAATAGTGGAGTTACAGACGATTCCAGGGCAGCATGGGTTTTGCAGAGTTTTCTACTAGAGACCATAATACAATCTCCAGGCTAAGAAAGCACCTAAAGCAGGCTGGGCTTTGAACATACATTTATACTGGCTTTAAGCACACATCTATATTGGCTTCAAGCACACATTTATATTGCAACATCTTCACCTTGGTCTACTACATGTGTGGAACAACCAAAAGAAAACTATGAGCTACAGATATGGCACAAGGACATCTCCTTTCTTCACTTCCCCACTCCCTACTCCAGACCTGCTGCTTGGTTTTCCCCCTCATGCTCTGTGGCGGTTTTAGGCTGATGCCTAGGAAATTTTCCACAGATTGAGTAGAAAAGTGGCAGAATGTAAATAAATTACCATTGGATATAAAAGGGAAAATAATGATAAAGTCTAAATAATCCCAGTGCTCTGGTAAGTAACATAAAGTTAGTTGTATAAACTATTCTGTCTCTTTCAGGGCTCTTTGCTCTGGCTGATACCAGCTGGTGGCTTTTGCTTGGCTGTTGATGACCTTGGCTGCATTCTTCTTGTGATTAAGTACTAATAAGCTACTCTCTGCTCTCCTCTCTCTTTTACCTTGTACAGGGAGGGAAGGAAGCAGAGAAGGGGAAGCTGTCAGTAACCCCCTGGTTTTGTCCAGGGGGGTTCTTGTGTTGTTTATAAATTGTAACTATATGTAAATATTGTCTATTTTGCACATATTCATTGCATTTCATATTTCTAGATTTTAGGCTGCTTGTAAATAGAGCTTCATTTGCTTTCCAACTGGTCTGGCAAATTTTACTTTGGGGGTAACTTCAATCCACCACATGGTCCCATTTTTTTTTCCACTTTTACTGCTGTTGCTGTGGTTGGTTTTTTGGTAATCTGAACTTCCAAGAAGCTTCATTTGCTCCCCAAAACGAGAAGTCACTGCACCTGTGTTAAGACTACACATGAAATGTTGTGTGGTTATCTGAATGTTTTCCCCAGGTCAAAATGAAGACACAACTGACCACACCCTCACCCTTCAGAAAATGAAAGCATTCACTTTGCTCATACCAAGGAATCTGATGGTCCTTCGCACCAGGGGATTTATATAACAACAGTCTCCAGTTAATATTGTTTTCTCTTGGTTTTCAAAATCCTTTGTAGCTAACTGCAGACAAAACACTGCAGTTTCTCCAACGATAATCTTAGGGAAGGAGAGAAAAAAAAAAGGGGAAGGGGGGGGAAGAGAAATGGCACATCAGATTACAGCAAACAACAGGCACTAATATCACACAGATGGCTCTCTCGTTGTAAAGGAAACAAGAGCAAATCAGCACAAAAGACACCGTGAGTGAACCACATTCTGTCCATTAATCTTCTTATGAGGGAAATGTGCCTTATGGCTTGCTTTATTTGCTTTAAAAGAGAGGAAACTTCTGTAACTGGGAGCTGGAATCCACATACCATAACCTAGCTTTCAGGGTGAGGGTAAAAAGAAAGAAATCTGTTAGTTCAAAGTAAAAGTAAGGCCTAAACCTGGAAGATGCTGAACAGTTCGGTTCCCAGGTGGGTTGCACTGACACTCAGCATTTCACAGGGTCCATCTCTAAATTTTGCACCATGCTGGGAGAGAAAAATAAATAAATAAAAGAACCACAACAGAGTTCCTGCTCACAACAGTGGACTGCTCGCCAGCAGGTACTTAATAGGGTTTGATTCCTGTTTTGCCAGCAAACTTCATCAAGTCTGGCTTTACCCTTTGCTCCTCACCACTGATATTTTAACATCAAGCATAGTTGTGTTGCAGTGAATGGGAAACAAGAGAGTAAGATTTGCAGGTCTACAAATCATTCACATTACAGCTGGTACAAAACAATAATAATAACAGTAAACATAATAACAAACATCATCATAAATGTCATCATTAATAATTGTAATAATAGCAATAATAATAATGGTTAATTATAATTATCATCATCATCACCACCACAAATCAAAAAGAAAACTTTTGATTTTGAATGCAAACTGCCCCCTCTGTGTATTTACCTGCACACAAAAACATGACAATTATGGCATGGAGACCTAATAGGCAAAGCCAAGCATGTGTTTGTCTAAACCCAGGATACTGAAGCTTTATGGCAGGCAGCACAGGCATCATCAAAAAAAAAAAAAAAAAAAAAAGTAGAGCAGATGGGTCAAATATTGACCACTGCATTCCAGCTCTGATTCACTGTGGGACTTAAAGGCAAGGCTGTTCCACTCTTCTATATGAAAAGCAGTAAAGTTTATTGATGGTAAATCACACTTTGACAAACAAGGATCAAGAGCAGCAAACTGAGATCTTAATACCACACAAATCCAAGAGGTAATGCCATTAGATCTGATCCATTGGCTAGGTTTTTGTAAACATCTGACATATATCACAATAGGTCAGAACAGATCCCCACAGAGTGCTGGTTACAAAAGCCCCACAGGTGATGGCTCATAAGCACCGTTTGTTGTCAGCAGGAAGAAGGCAATTAAAGACCTTCCTGAGTCATTTGTAGTTCTACACACACAACTCTGGGCTAAACTGTGACACAAGAGAGAAGTGCTCCTTATACACTGTGGCACAAGAAACAAAAAATAACAGTGGCAAGCCTGTAAAAAGAGAAGTTCAGTCTGCCACAGAAGCAAACCAGTAGAATTCTTATATGTAACACAAATTTCCATACCTGAACTGACAACCATCCTCTCTCTGCTTTCATGTAAGTGTCACAGTATCACAGTGCATTAGAGGTCGGAAGGGACCTCAGAGATCATCCAGTCCAACCCCCCTGCCAGAGCAGCATCACCCCGGGTAGTCCACAGAGGAATGCATCCAGGTGGGTTATGAAAGTATCCAGAGAGAAGACTCTCTGGGCAGCCTGTTCCAGGACTCCATCACTGTCACTGTAAAGAAGTTTCTCTTCATGATGAGATGAAACCTTCTATGTTCCAGGTTGTGAAGTCTCCTTCTCTGGAGATTTTCAAGGCCTGTCTGGATGTGTTCCTCTGTGACCTGAGCTAGACTACATGGTCCTGCTCTGGCAGGGGAGTTGGACTCGATGATCTCTTTGGGTCCCTTCCAACCCCTCACATCCTGTGACCCTGTGAGCCTGTATCCATTGTTCCTTGGCTTATTACTGTACACCACTGAAAAGAGCTTGGCTTGGCCCCCTCCTCTTGTCACCCACCCCTCAGATATCAATAGACATTGATCAGATCCCCTCTCAGTCAGCATACTGAAGCACAATTTGCAGCTGTGATTAACAAACTATTAGTACACATATGAAATGTAACTTAACCCTGAACTCAAGATCATGACAACAGTAAGGAGAATTCATCCCAATGACTCCCACAGCTCTCATGAAAAAAACAAACAAATAAACAAAAAAAGCAAACAAAAATCCATTTGTAATATAACTCACAAAGGGGAGAACAGAAACAGTAAGAATTTTACTGCAGGTCACAGTAACTCCCTTATTTCCTCTGAAATAATGAAGCATCAGGTACAAAGCAACCTGAAAACAGTACGATTCTGCATATAACTCTTAGGGTGTTTGTCTTTCCAAACTCAATAAATCTCAGTAAAATTATTGCAGATTACCAAACTCCAGGAAAAAGCAGAATCTAGCACAAGGGAAGCATCTGTGACATACAGAATTATAGAACTGTCCGGGTTGGAAGGGACCCCAAGGCTCATCCAGTTCCAACCCCCCTGCCATGGGCAGGGACACCTCATACTACAGCAGGTTGCTCACAGCCACATCCAGCCTGGCTGCAAAAATCTCCAGGGATGAGGCTTCCACCACCTCCCTGGGCAACCTGTGTCAGTGTCTCACCACCCTCCTGGGGAAGAACTTCTTCCTAACATCCAATCTGAATCTACCCATTTCTAGTTTTGTTCCATTCACCCCAGTCCTATCACTCCATGACACCCTCAGAAGTCCCTCAACAGCTTTCCTGTAGCCCCTTTCAGATACTGGAAGGCCACAAGAAGGTCTCCTTGGAGCCTTCTCATCTCCAGCCCCAACTCTCTCAGTTTGTCTCTACAGGAGAGGAGCTCCAGCCCTCTGCTCATCCTCATGGCCCTTCTCTGGACATATTCCAGCACCTCCAGATCCTTCGCAGGTAATTAGTGATAGAATAAGAGGGAACAGCCTCAAGCTGCCACTGGGTAGGTTTAGACTGGACAGCAGGAAGAATTTTTTCCCATCAAGAGTGGTCAGGCATTGGAATGTGCTGCCCAGGGAGGTGGTGGAGTCCCCAAGCCTGGATGTGTTTCAAGGTGGTTTGGATGTGGTGCTTGGGGATCTGGTTTAGAGGTGAACTTTGTAGAGTAGAGCTCTGTGTTGGACTTGGTGATCCTGAGGGGCTTTTCCAACCTGAATGTTTCTGTGATTCTGTGATTCTTGTACTAAGGACTTCAGAATGGGACACAGTGCTCCAGGTAGGGTTTCACAACAGCAGTGTAGAGGGGGAGAATCACCTCCCTTGACCTGCAGGCTACACTTCTCTTGATGCAACCCAGGATACTTTTTCTTAACATCCAATCGCTGCTCAACCTTTTTGCAAGAACACAAAAAGAAAGTGTGCCAGCAAGCTCAACTCTCCAGCTCCAAGTAGAGCCTCTGAATCTGCTGATCTAGCATTACAGATCCTTTGGTTTGCTTGGCAGGTAGGCTGGGCTTAGCAAGTGGGAGAACTGCTCATTCAGTTACAGAAAGGACATCCTCAATTCCAGCAATCTAGGTCCTTGCTGCTGGCAACCTTGTTACATTTCCTGTCTTTGATTATGACCTGGAAGAAGAAAACTCTGCTCCAAGGACAAGTAGGGAGCAGTGTTCGAGTTCTTAGCTGAACAAAAATACCCTTGGAGTGGGTATGTAGGTGCAAGGGTCAGAGCAACAGAGAACTCAGCTAAAAGCAAAGCTTTGGCTACACTAAGCCCAGGGCTGTGCCCTCAGAAGTAGTCAGTGGGACATGCACTGAGCACAACAGGCTCAAAGCGCCTCTGTGGATGTACTTTGATACAATCCTTATGGAATTTGGCAGCCAATCCAGGTCCTGTATTTTTCTGTACTGGCAGCTCAGCTAAAGCTATTCTCCTTCCATCCTTCAGCACAAGCACTGCTTGCCTCAATAATCAGCTCACAGACACTTCGGAAAGGGAAGGAAAATCTTTTTCAGTCTCAGTAAGTCCCAGGAGAGATTCTGTTTCTCATTGTAATTCCCCTCCTGCTCTCTGGCACCACTGGCAGTACAGGGTAAAGGAAAGGCAGAGTGATGTCCCTCTTCCCTTTACCATTTTTTGCATGCCTGGTATATTCCAGGATGGAACAATTTCTGCATTCCCTCTGGCACAGAGACTGCCATCACCACTTCCACGGCATATCCAAGTTGCAACCAATCAACAAATGGCTGTTCAGTCTGGAGAAGGGAAGGCTTCCAGGAGACCTTCTTGTGGCCTTCCAGTATCTGAAGGGAGTCTACAAGAAAGCTGTGGAGGGACTTTTGAGGGTGTCAGGGAGTGATAGGACAGGGGTGAATGGAACAAAACTAGAAATGGGTAGATTCAGATTGGATGTTAGGAAGAAGTTCTTCCCTATGAGGGTGGTGAGACACTGGCACAGGTTGTCCAGGGAGGTGGTGGAAGACTCATCCCTGGAGGTTTTTGCAGCCAGGCTGGATGTGGCTCTGGGCGACCTGCTGTAGTGTGAGGTGTCCCTGCCCATGGCAGGGGGGCTGGAACTGGATGATCCTTGAGGTCCCTTCCAACCCTGACAATTCTATGATTCTAATATAACAGAATTATTTGTGTACCTCTTGGCTAAGTCTTGGGACAAAACCCTTTCTGAAATATTCTAAAACAGACAGTGAAGAATCATGGAGAATCTGAAAGCTTTGACAACAAACTCCCGGACATAGCTACAGAAGTTCAGGTATAGAAATGCAATTTGCGATATAAAAAGCAAGGACAGAGTTAGATTTACCCCATTCTAACAGTACAAGAACACAGTACTTTAGATCACTTGGCAGATATCCTGAAGGATATCAAAACTACTAACTCACAATCACAGACTCACAGAATATTAGGGGCATGGAAGGGACCTCGAAAGCTCATCCAGTCCAACCCCCCTGTCAGAGCAGGTCACACAGGAACACATCCAGGAGGGTTTTGAATATCTCCAGAGAGGGAGACTCCACAACCCCCCTGGGCAGCCTCTTCCAGTGTTCTGTCACCCTCACAGGGAAAATCTTTTTCCTCCTGTTTCCATGGAACTTCCTATGCCTCAACTTCCACCACTGCCCCTCGTGCTGGCATTGGGCATCACCCAGCAGAGCCTGGCTCCAGCCTCTGGGCACTCCCCCTGCACATCTTTATCAACAGCAATGAGGTCACCTCTCAGGTTCCTCCTCTCCAAGCTACAGAGCCCTCAGCTCCCTCAGGCTCTCCTCATAAGGAAGATTTTCCACTCCCTTAATCATTTTTGTGGCTCTTTGCTGGACTCTTTCAAGCTGTTGTCTGAGGTCCTTCTTGAACTGAGGAGCCCAGAACTGGACACAATACTCCAGATGTGGCTTCAGCAGGGCAGACTAGAGGGGGAGGAGAAACTCTCTGTCTACTCACCACAGCCCTTCTAATCCACCCCAGGATGCCATTGGCCTTCTTGGCCACAAGAGCACATTGCTGGCTCATGGTCAGCCTCCCATCCACCTGACCCCCAGGTCCTTTTCCCCTTCACTGCTCTCCAACATCCTAACAGCTATTAAAAGCAGAGTCCATCCTGCCCTAAGGCTAAGAAAATCTTCTGACACAATTCCAGCATGTAAAGTAGAAGGGAAAGAACAATGTTCAACTGAAGACTAGCAATACAAAGTGCAGGCTTTCCAGTATTTCAAAGAAAAAAAAATAAACACAGAGATAGTCCTTAGGTAAGAATGCAGTGTTACAAGGAGGAGTAAGACAAGAATGATTGCCCTATGGGCACCAGCCTAAGCTCTGACAGGCAGTGAGCTACTACAGCTTCACTTTCTAGCCCTTAGCCTTGGTTCATCATGAAAAGTATAATAGGAAAAACACAGAAATCACCCTACTTACAGATATTTAATATTAATACAGACTCCCTAAGCAGCATTTAGATAATCCTTTCTTTATAGAGAAGCATGGAAAAGAAATATTAACATAGCAAAATCTAAATTCCAGGAAAGTTCTCACAACCATCTCCATGGTAATTGTACCCTGCCTGTGATGTGGCAACCCAATCCACAGCCAAGAACAGGGTTTGGGAGGGGCAACATCTAAAATTAATATTCTCCTTGTTTCATCTCTGAGCTCCTGATTAATTGATTAGTTGACTGATTTCAGTGGTGGTTTTTGTACTAGTATTTATTGTCAATCACTCAATACCTGTCCCTTTTCCCCCTCTTCTCTGCACAGGATAATTGAAGAGTTTCTCACATATCCCCTCCAATGATTCCTTCCCCCCAACTAAGTTCAGGGTTTTTCTGTATTAGTCATTTTCCTGAATCCAGGCAAGCTGTTCCCAGTTTTAGCACTGCATGTCAATTTAGAAATCTGATCTGTCCTTCCCCAAAATCATCTATCCAGTATATTCTTAACTTGGTTCTGAAGTCTGAGCTTTTTTTTCCTTCAACTTGAAATGTCAAATCTGACTCATTCCAAGTACTAGAGACAGAGCAGCTCTGACCTTGCTGATTTTACAGTGAACAGACTCCATTAACATTAACTCCCATAGTGTCATGTATGGTTTACAACAGCCAGCACCTGTGGACATAAATGACTTCAAATCTGCACTTCTGAAATACTAATGCAGTTTATTTTATGGACTAACTGCTCACATGAGACATAACTCCCAATCAAAATCCAGGATTCAAGTAAGAATTAGAATCATAGAATACTTAGGGTTGGAAGGGACCTCGAGGATCAGCCAGTTCCAACCCCCCTGCCATGCCCAGGGACACCTCACACTACAGCAGGTTGCTCACAGCCACAGCCAGCCTGGCTGCAAAAACCTCCAGGGATGAGGCTTCCACCACCTCCCTCCCTGGGCAACCTGTACCAGTTGCCCTCATGGGGCAGAACTCACCACCCTCATAGGGAAGAACTTCTTCCTAACATCCAATCTGAATCTATCCATTTCTTGGTTTGCTCTATTCCCCCCACTCCTATCACTCCCTGACACCCTCAAAAGTCCCTCCCCAGCTTTCTTGTAGCCCCCTTCAGATACTGGAAGGCCACAAGAAGGTCACCTCAGAGCCTTCTCTTTTCCAGACTGAACAACCCCAACTCTCTCAGTCTGTTCTCATAGCAGAGCAGCTCCAGCCCTCTGCTCATCCTCATGGCCCTTCTCTGGACACATTCCAGCTTCTCCAGATCTTTCTTGTAACAGAGGCTCCAGAACTGGACACAGTGCTCACCACAGTGGAGCAGAGAGGGACAATCCCCTCCCTGGCCCTGCTGGCCACACTTCTCTTGCTGCAGCCCAGGCTCTGCTTGGCTCTCTGGGCTGCAAGTGCTCACTGCTGGCTCCTGTTGAGTTTCTCATCCACCAGCACCCAAACATTCATTTGGGTGAAAATACATCTGAGTGTATATTAATGCATTTAAACAGGATAAACCCTGGAATTTTAGATCAATAAACTCTGTTTGGGATTAGGAAAGAAATTTGTGTACATATTCATAGACCTTTCCAGCCAACACCTACGTCAGGGTATACAAACGTTCAGGGACTATCTCACACGGACCAGGGAAGGTGGCAGAACACACAGTTCCCACTCTCCACTTCTCAGGATGAGGCTGTAGCTACAGCAACCACTCAGGCTGATGAGTAACACTGAGAAGCAGCTCTTGCATTCAAAAGACCAGGACATATTCATCCATCATCTGAAAGTCTCAAAAATGGTTGACAATACTCTGCACTAGAATTTCTCTTCTGACTTCACTGAATTTGTTTCTCTCATTTAGGCAAGGCTTGAAGCAAGGCTTAAAATTAAGGCTTTTTCTCTCTAGAAAGACCTTCCACATACTTCTTAATAACAGAATAACACAAATTATCCAGGTTGGAAAAGACCTTTGAGATTATCAAGTCCAACCTACCGCCCCACACCATCTAATCAACTAAACCACAGCACTGAGTTCCTCATCCAGTCTTATTTTAAACACTTCCAGGGATGGTGACTCCATCACCTCCAATAAGGCTAAAAGGAAAGATGGGAACTGGAGATAAAAATCCTGGGGATGCTCTCTTGGAAAATTGTTACATTTTCAGGCCTCCTCATTCATTTTGCTTAAAGACTTCTCATTTTAAAAGCGTGGAGTAGATTTCTTTCACAGATATGGCTCTGCTGTTGCTGTTCTTTATCCTTCCTTTCCAAGTTCTAGCAAGACCAGGGACTATTTTTGCCCTATTTCCTTTACAAATGCCATCAGGACACCACAGAGCATAGTGGTCTCTAGAGTCTGGAAAAATCTAGCAGCATAAACCTTGGTCTTTAGCAATACTGTAGATAAGCTCCACTCCCTGCTTTACACTAGAGTTGCTGTGTGAGGTGACAGCCCTGGCAGGAAAAGCAGCAACAGTATTTCCAACAGCAGCAATTTCGAGTTCGTTATGCAGAGCTTTTCCCTTGAGGCCATTTTCTTTGTGTTTTTTTTTTTTTCTTTTTTCATGTTCTCATTGCTTCCTGCTTGCTTAATCTGACAGCCAGTGGCCTGGTTGATTTTCACAGAGTACATTTTTTGTAGTAAAAAATGACCAGTAGTTTTTGAGAAAAATGAAAACATAAATCTTAGCTAAATCCTCTTGGTATTGATTAAATACATTCAGTATGGAGATGCAGGACCACACTGCACAGCAGCTTCTGAAGGTCTGGAGAAAAAAAAGTGAAAAGAAAAGTGCTTTTCTGGAGAAAGATATGGAAAGAAAGACTGCCCCTTTTTTCTAGTAAATGAAACAAAAAAAAGAAACAAAATAAAAAGGTACTCTCCAAATGTAGAAATATCAACATTTTAATACATTTCTGGCTGTATATTTGGTCATAGCCATTTAGAGAAGAAATGTGGCACCATAAGATTATACATCCAATAGTCAAGTATGAGCTGCTTCATTTGTTTCTCTACACTGCAGAGTTCTATGCCACAGAACACTTCTGTTGCCTCTGACAGGGACAAATATTCTTTACTGCTCTTTGTAATACACTGCACACAGTCACTATCTAACAGTGGTAAGAATTGCTCACTTCACCTGAGCAAGTTTGAGGATGTCCCTGCTTACTGCAGAGGGGGTTGGACTGGATGACCTTCAGAGGTCCCTTTCAACCCAGGCTGTTCTGTGATTATGATTCATGAAGTCTTCACTGCTGTTTGAAAGGAAGAGCTACATACCAACCAAGCATTTAAAACTAGGGAGTTTCAAGGAAACCCTGAGTGCATCATCTAGAGAGACAAGGACATCACTCACTGAATGATCTTCATTCCTTACTCTACCACATGAAAGACAAAAAGGACAATACTAAGCACAATGTCTCCAAAAACTTCCTTTCCACCCTCCACCCTTCCCCCTGCTTCTTTCCCTTTGTTTTTCCTGAGCAATTGGTCTCATATGCAAACGGCAGCTCTTCTAGGGCATGCTGCACTGTCCAACAGGCAAAGCCTCTGTGCAGCAGCAGCACACTGTCACCAGGGCTGCAGTGACACAATCCCAGAGCAAGGTTTGGGTCACAACGATAAGAAAAAGAGCATCTTGAGAAACAGTTACCAGAACTGAGATCTCCGTTCTGCAATGCTGTGACCCTGCTGTTCTGAGTGCAACCCAGAGAAGGGCCTTCTGCCATCACCAGAGACTTGGCATGGGCCAGCAGGCTCTGCATTTGATAATCACAGAATCACAGAATTATTGACGCTGGACAAGACCTCTGAGATCACCAAGCCCAGCCTATGACCTAACACCACCACAGCAGCTAAACCCTGCCACCAAGTGCCACAGCCAAGCTTTGCTTAAACACCTCCAGGGGTGGTGACTCCACCACCTCCCTGGGCAGTCCATCCCAGTGTCTAATCAGTCAGGAAGTGCTTCCTCATATCCAACCTAACCCTCCCCTGGCACAGCTTCAGGCCATGCCCTCTTGTCTTGCCCAAAGTTGCCTGGGAGAAGATCCTGACCCACACCTGACTGCAGCTTCCTTTTGGGTAGTTGTAGAGAGTGATAAGGTCCCCCCTGAGTCTCCTCCAGGCTGAACACCCCCAGCTCCCTCAGCCTCTCCTCATCAGACTTCCCCTCTAGTCCCCTCACCAGTCTGGTTGCTCTCCTCTGGACCTGCTCCAGCACCTCAAGACCCTTTCTGATGCTCGGTGACAGAAGCAGAGGGGTGAGCAAGGAGCCCCCCAGGGTGTGCCAGCCCTGCCTGGCTCTGCCTGGCCAGGAGCATTGTGTCAGCCTTCAGGCTGCTGTACCCACTGTGCTTGGCATTGCAGCCCCTGCTCATGTCTGCTAAACCTTTTATAGCACTGTGAGATGAAGAGCATCCAGCTGCTCTGCACTGCAGCTCTCTAGGGGATTAGCAATGGCCGGGACACAAGGAAAACAAGCTCAGGAAAGCTAAATGGCGATCTAGGGGCCAAGTAAATGCCAGCACCTGGCTCCAAAACCAGCTTACTGCTGGCACAGTTTCACAAAGTTGAGCAAGTATTTTTGCTGAACATATTCCAAAAGGCAGCAGATAACCAACTTCAGTAAGATCTCTTCTCCATGCACCAAGCTTTTCTCATTTTACAAAATAACACCCAGAAGCTACAAAGCAGTATCAGTCTAGATAAACTTCGCAGCATCTAGACCCACTAGCAAGCTTAGAAGCACAGAACCACAGAATTGTCAGGGTTGGAAGGGACCTCAAGGATCATCCAGTTCCAAGCCCCCTGCCATGGGCAGGGACACCTCACACTACAGCAGGCTGCTCACAGCCACATCCAGCCTGGATGCAAAAGCCTACAGGGATGAGGCTTCCACCACCTCCCTGGGCAACCTCTGCCAGTGTCTCACCACCCTCATGGGGAAGAATTTCTTCCTAACATCCAATCTGAATCTACCCATTTCTAGTTTTGCTCCATTCCCCCCAGTCCTATCACTCCCTGACACCCCCAAAAGTCCCTCCCCAGCTTTCTTGTAGCCCCCTTCAGATACTGGAAGGCCACAAGAAGGTCTCCTCAGAGCCTTCTCTTCTCCTGACTGAACAGCCCCAACTCTCTCAGTCTGTCCTCATAGCAGAGGAGCTTTAGCCCTCTGATCTTTATCTTAAAATAGTGAGGGGAAGAGAGAAGAATTAATTCAAAACTACCTTTTGAAAGCATCAATTCATATTTCAGAAGGTAAGGTTACTTAAGGCTGAAATATTCCAGATAAGGTTCTTATGATAGGGAATTCACACAGGTTTTAAGTTGTTCTTGTTTTCATTTTACAAAGACCAAAGATGCCATTATCCAGTGTTTCCAAGCATCACCTTTCACTTTGCAAACACACCTTGTTAGGAAAACCCATTGCATTATGAGTAAAGATCAACTAATTCTAGTCTCCTGATCACTGAGACTGAAAAAGGTTATTGTTGCAGACAATTATTCCATTAAGGATTCTGAAAAACAAGATTTTTTCTTTTCTCAGGTGCTTAGCTTCAACCTGTAAAACACCGTATTTGTGAAGTAAACCCAGGATGTTCAGAGCTCTACAATTTATCTTCCCTATTAGAAGATAAGTTGAGGGCTGGAACACCACTGCTATGATGACAGACTGAGAGAGCTGGGGCTTGTCAATCTGGAGAAGAGAAGGCTCACAGGAGACCTTCTTGTGGCCTTCCAGTATCTGAAGGGGGCTACAAGAAAGCTGGGGAGGGACTTTTGAGGGTGCCAGGGACTGATAGGACTGGGGGGGATGGAGCAAAACTAGAAATGGGGAGATTCAGATTGGATATTAGGAAGAAGTTCTTCCCCATGAGGGTGGTGAGACACTGGAACAGGTTGCCCAGGGAGGTGGTGGAAGCTCCATCCCTGGAGGTTTTTGCAGCCAGGCTGGATGTGGCTCTGAGCAACCTGCTGTAGTGTGAGGTGTCCCTGCCCATGGCAGGGGGGTTGGAACTGGATGATCTGTGAGGTCCCTTCCAACCCTGACAATTCTGTGATTCTATGAGTTCCATACAGAACGTTCAGCTCTGCACTCAGCAGGGTCAAGGACATCTGCTATTCTTCAAGCAATCCATGTGAACAACACTTATGGCCTGGCTCTTTGTTTCTTGCCTGCCCAAGAAAACAGAACTTTGCTCTGTCTGTTGAGGGGAGATTGCTTTCTTAGCCCTTCAAAGCATGCTGAAAACGTTATTGCTTGATGAACATTTACCAATGCTTACAATGCCCATAACAGTCCCCACAACATCCCGCTGGCCAAGTTGGAGAGAGATGGATTTGCTGGGTGGACTGTTCAGTGGGTAAGGAATCGGCTGGATGGTCACATCCAGAGGATGGTGCTAAATGGCTTGAAGTGCAGATGGAGAATAGTGACAGTGGCGTCCCTCAGGGGTCTGTGATGGGACCTGTGCTGGTTAACATCTTTATCAAAGACACAGTGAGATTGAGTACACCATCAACAGAGTGCAGTGACACCAAGCTGAGTGGTGCTGTTGATACACCAAAGGGACAGGAGGGCATCCAGAGGGACCTGGACAAGCTGGAGAGGTGTGCCCAGATGAACCTCATGAGGTTCAACAAGAGCAAGTGCAGGGTCCTGCATCTGGGCTGGAACAATCCTCACTATCAATACGGACTGTGGGAGGAGGGGATAGAAAGCAGCCCTGAGGAAAAGGACTTGGGGGTACTGATGGATGAGAAGCTGGACAGGAGCAGGCAGGGTGAGCACAGAAGGCAAATCACAGCCTGGGCTGCATCCAAAGATGTGCTGTCAGCAGATCCAGAGAGATGATTCTGCCACTGTGCTCTGCTCTGATGAGACCTCACCTGGAGTACTGTGTACAGGTCTGGAGCCCTCAATATACAGAAAGGATATGGACCTGATGGAGAGGGTCCAGAGGAGAGCCACAAAAACGATCAGGGGGTTGGAGCAGCTCTGCTATGAGGACAGGCTGAGGGAGCTGGGGGTGTTCAGCCTGGAGAAGAGGAGGCTCCAGGGAGACTTAAGAGCAGCCTGGCAGTACCTGAAGGGGGCTACAGAAAGGATGGAGAGAGACTGTTTGCAAAGGGCTGCAGGGACAGGACGAGGGACAATGGCTTCAAACTAGAGCAGAGCAGATTTAGATTGGATGTGAGGAACAAGTTCTTTACTGTGAGGGCAGTGGAACACTGGAACAGGTTGCCCAGGGAGGTGGTTGAGGCTCCTTCCCTGGAGACTGAGGCTCAATAAGGCCCTGGGCAACCAGGGGATGTCCCTGCTGGCTATGAGGAGTTCAGACTGGATGACTTGGAGGTCCCTTCCTGCCCAGACCATTCTGTGATTCTCTAATAACCACTGATCACTTTAAACAGCAAAATTATTTCATGCTAAAGCATAACTTCAGGTGATACACACCACTGCACTTTTCTATCCAGGATGAAAATTCAACTGCAAACTTCAACACAAACAGACTTTCACCCCTGTTGAAATAAAAACCAATCACATAAAAGGCATCTCTTAAAGATTCTGGTCACAAAGTGGTGGTTTCATAGTCAGTATATGACTAGAGCCAGCTGTTCTCAGAAGCTCAGAGGAAGGACAATATCTGAATTTCCTGCTTTTCACACTGTATTACTTGCATCTTCCTTCTGCTCAAGACCAGACACATTTTGTAGCTACCTTGTTCCCTGGGATCAGCTTGAGGAAAAGCAGGTTCACTTCAGCTGAGGCTGAAGGATCAAACTCTGGAGCAGAATAAGCACCTTGAGTTGTAACATGAGTGTGGGGAACCATCTACACACAATTAATAGCTGCATGATTCCACAGACACTGATATCTGGGCTTTTGTGGCAAAACATTTGTCTGCAAAAGACAAATGTGGTTTTGTTGTCTTTGTTACTGTCAGTTCCTATTTGATTCACAATGAGAAATTTGACAATTCCACACTTCAAAAATTCTCTTCCCAACCAAACAGCTTCCTTTGAAAGCACCTCACTAGCTCCACTCCTATTACAACAGCCTCTGTATAAGCACCTCTGCCTTTACAATTACCTTAGGACAAGGGGCAATGGATATAAACTACAGCACAGGAGGTTCCACCTCAACATGAGGAAGAACTTCTTCATTATGAGGGTCCCAGAGCACTGGAACAGGCTGCCCAGAGAGGTTGTGGAATCTCCTTCTGTGGAGACTTTCCAGCCCTGTCTGGATGTGTTCCTGTGTGACCTGTGCTGGATTCTCTGGTCCTGCTCTGGCAGGGGGGCTGGACTGGAAGATCTCCAGAGGTCCCTTCCAACCCCTAACATCCTGAGATCATCCTGTGATCTTTGGCTACAGTGCAACTGCCAACCCACCAAATACATTGAGGTCATTACCTTTTTCTGGTTGAGAGCAAAAGTAACAT
Organism: Indicator indicator; assembly: GCF_027791375.1. Lineage (NCBI taxonomy): Eukaryota > Metazoa > Chordata > Aves > Piciformes > Indicatoridae > Indicator > Indicator indicator. The sequence goes on from NC_072019.1 coordinate 33,768,877, forward strand.
CCCCACTGCCTTCAAGGGGAGCTGGGCAAGCTGATTAAGAGCAATCCTTCAGCCAAAGTGGGGAAATGGATTTTAGCTATGAAATAATAAAATGAGATCTATAATGAGATACTAAGGAGATAATAAAACAAAACTAGGAAGCCAAGCCAATCTCACAGAAGAGCAGTACTTCACATTTAGCAAAGAGGTTTGACAGGTGGAATAAATCAGAAAGAGAAGTCCAAGGCTGTAATGGCCACTCCTGAGCACATTCCCTTAGGGTCATTCTTCTTATCTAATACCTTAGAGCAGTCACACTGCCAGCAGCACTGCAAAGCATGCCAGTGTCATTGAAAAGAGTCAAAAACACTGCAAAAGGCATTGCATGAGAAGCATCTGACCTAGAACAATGACCTGAGCTGTCTCACATCAGGATTACTTCCTCTCTGAAAGTACAGCTTTCTGAAAGGAGCTGTAGTGAGGCTGGTACTGGCCTCTTCTCCCAAGCAGTTAATGACAGGACGAGAGCTAATGGCCTCAAGCTGTGCCTGGGGAGGTTTAGATTGGATGTTACAAGAAATTCTTTACTGAAAAAATAGTGAGGCATTGGAACAGGCTGCCCAGGGAAGTGGGGGAGTCACCATCCCTACAGGTGTTCAAAGAATAAGTAAATGTGGCACTTCAGGGCATGGTCTAATGGCCATAGAGGTGTTGGGTAGAAGGTTGGACTTGATGACCTTAGAGGTTTTTTCCATCATTAATGATTCTATGATTCTACTTGTGTGTAATATGTACATTGGGCATAAAAACCAAACAGTATTAATCCACTTGCCAGTGCCTGTGAAAGCCAGGAAACCAAATAAAAATTTTCCAAGGCAATTAGAGACTGCCACTTGTACTGACCTTCAGGGAAACAGAGTGAATGAAACTGTGGCTCTACCAAAATTAACTTCTGAAGCTTCACTGGCTTCAGGCAGACCCACAACATTATACCCAGAATGGTCACTAGAGATGCCAGTCAGTGAGAGAGGATCAGAAAGAGATCAGAAGTGCCTCTTCTAGATGTGCTGCAACCAACCAGTAAGGCCAGAGGCAAGACACTGTGCAACTACTCACAGAATCACAAAATGGCTTGGGTTGGAAGGGACTCTAAAGATCATCCAGTTCCAACCCCCTGCCATGGGCAGGAAGGGACCTTAAAGATCATCCAGTTCCAACCCCCTGCCATGGGCAGGAAGGGACCTTAAAGTTCATCCAGTTCCAACCCCCTGCCACGGGTAGGGACACCTCCCACCAGCCCAGGTTGCTCAAGGCTTCATCCAGCCTGGCCTTGAACATCTCCAGGGAGGGAGCATCCACAACCTCTCTGGGCAACCTGTTCCAGTGCCTCCCCACCCTCACTGTCAAGGATTTCTTCCTGTTCTCCAGTCTCCATCTGCCTTTTCCACCTCCCAGCTGTTCACCTGCCTCCTTACTTATTCACCTGCATTGGATAGGGACCCTGAGCAGCCTGGACTAGTAAGAGGTGTCCATGCACATGGCAGGAGGGTTGCAACTCTATGCTCTTTAAGGTCCCTTCTGATCCAAACCTGATTCTAGGATCTTTCCTCAAACTTCAAGGCTGTAATTTCACAGTGCAGAGTTGTTTCTTCTCAAGAAGTTGTCCTAATAAATGATTACACTGAAATGATGTTTAATCAGAAACAGAACCTTCATCAAGGCAGAGAGGTGGGAGCAGAGAACTACGTATGAGCATGGGAAGTTCCAGTAATTACTTGCCTCCTAATGCAGTGGTAGTGAATCAGCCACTAAGCTTTTACAGAACACTGCATATCCCATTTGTCCTTATTGGATCCATACAGAAAGTCCATGTCAGGAAGAAGTCTGTGTACCCTGGAGATCAAATGTGGGGCATTTACTTTATGGTTTTCTGCAAATATGATTTGCAGCACTCTTGTCACTCTTTCAACACTGCTACACAATGCCTATTTTACTGCTCCTGCCACAAACCCAGATGGCTGCAGATGTGCAGCTGGCAACACTATGTTGTCTAACCCTGCTCAGGAGTTTACACAATGCAGTGCTTGAATTGGGAGGAAGTCCCAAGTGCCCTCATTAGCACAGAAGCCAATGAGCTGAAACAGGAGCTGCAAGAGTGGGAAATTTTAGTGAAAAATTCCTAGTACAGGAAATGCCTACAAGACAGAGGGGAGATTGTACACTTTGCTGTGAAGACACCAGAGCACAGAAACAGCTCTTTTAGGCCTGCAATAGCATTCTGAAAACTGAGAAGTGTATTGGCCAAAGTAAGGCCAGCTCCTTCTCTTCAATATGAGACTGCCTCCTTCCACTCCTGAATCAGGGTGTAATGCTTTACCTACTTTGCATAGATCTGTAAAGTAACAGCAAACATGTGGCTGGCTCTATCACATATCTTCCATAAAAAAACATCCAGGGGCAGGAGAAGTGTTTTAAGGATGAATGAGTCTATTTTAAACATTTAAATCTTACACTGAAGAAGCTCTGACACTGGCTGACTTGAAGGCAGATTTTATGGGACCTGGCATTTGGTCTTCTTTGTGAAGACAATAAAGGGGTATGTGAAAAGTTCCATAATCATTATATAAATGTGTGAACATACATTGTGTTTTTAACCACTGTTGGGTGTAACCACTCTGTATTTCAGCAAATTAAGTTACTTACTAGAAAGAATCATAGAATTACAGAACTGTTAAGGTTGGAAGGGACCTCAAGGATCATCCAGTTCCAACACCCCGACAAGAAGAGGACACCTCACACTACAGCAGGTTGCTCACAGCCACATCCAGCCTGGATGCAAAAACCTCCAGGGATGAGGCTTCCACCACCTCCCTGGGCAACCTCTGCCAGTGTCTCACCAACCTCATGGGGAAGAACTTCTTCCTAACATCCAATCTGAATCTACCCATTTCTAGTTTTGCTTCATTCCCCCCAGTCCTATCACTCCTTGACATCCTAAAAAGTCCCTCCCCAGCTTTCTTGTAGCCCCCTTCAGATATTGGAAGGCCACAAGAAGGTCTCCTGTGAGCCTTCTCTTCTCCAGACTGAACAGCCCCAACTCTCTCAGTCTGTCCTCATAGCAGAGCAGCTCCAGCCCTCTGCTCATCCTCATGGCCCTTCTCTGGACACCTTCCAGCCCCTCCAGATCCTTCTTGTACTAGAGGCTCCAGACCTGGATGCAGTGCTCCTTGGAGCCTTCTCCTCTCCAGACTGAAGTTAAGGAATGTTGTGCTTAAAGGTGCTCTTGCATTCAATGATGTAATAACCTTTTTAGGCATTCTGGCATGATGAGCTAATTCAGGCATTACTTTCAGACCATTGGCATTCAAGGTCAAAAGCACAACTAAACTATGGATACAAATCAACCATGTAAACACCACAGAATTCTGGCAGCACGCTGTGCACACACAGGTGCACATGTAAATACACTGAGTTCTCAATGAAAGTAGTCTCTGCTTCAGTATTTCCCTCTACTTCTAAACACACAATCACAACAAATTCATGAACAAAAGGAATATTGAGTGAAACTGCAATACTGACTCTTAACATGCTTCCAGGAAAGATGCAGTCAGCACCACACTCATTCACACACCCCATTCCAGACAGGCTGGAGAGCTGGGCAGGGAGAAACTGAATGAAATTCTACCAGGGCAAGGGGAGAGTCTTGCACCTGGGAAAGAGCAACCCCATGGAGCAGGATAGGTTGGGGACTGACCTGTTGGAGAGCAGTGAAGGGGAAAAGGACCTGAGGGTCCTGGTGGATGGGAGGATGACCATGAGCCAGCAATGTGCTCTTGTGGCCAAGAAGGACAATGGCATCCTGGGGGGGATTAGAAGGGCTGTGGTTAGTAGGTCAGAGAGGTTCTCCTCCCCCTCTACTCTGCCCTGCTGAGGCCACATCTGGAATATTGTGTCCAGTTCTGGGCTCCTCAGTTTAGGAAGGATCTCAGGTAACTGCTTGAGAGAGTCCAGCAAAGAGCCACAAAAATGATTAAGGGAGTGGAACATCTTCCTTATGAGGAGAGCCTGAGGGAGCTGAGGGCTCTGTAGCTTGGAGGGGAGGAGCCTGAGAGGTGACCTCATTGTTGTTGATAAAGATGTGCAGGGGGAGTGCCCAGAGGCTGGAGCCAGGCTCTGCTGGGTGATGCCCAATGCCAGCACAAGGGGCAGTGGTGGAAGCTGAGGCAGAGGAAGTTCCAGGGAAACAGGAAGAAAAATTCCTTCCCTGTGAGGGTAACAGAACACTGGAAGAGGCTGTCCAGGAGGGTTGTGGAGTCTCCCTCTCTGGAGATATTCCAAACCCACCTGGATGTGTTCCTGTGTGACCTGCTCTAGGTGCTCCTGCTCTGACAGGGGGTTGGACTGGGTGAGCTTTGGAGGTCCCTTCCAGCCCCTAACATTCTGTGATTCTGTGGTTCTAACTCAGGACAGCCTTGCTATTTCAGATAACACTGAGGCATGGCAGTACATCTCACCCACACCAAGGTAATTAATCAACAATTACTACATACCTAGCTCATGTGTAATTTCTCATGCAGAGATCTCCTAGCGCTTTACTACTTTCACAATTATCACTTGGCAGCTAGCCAGGCAAGGCCAAAGAAAGATCCTGCTGGTGTGGCCAGATCCCTTTATCAAAGAAAATCCTGAGAGCTCTCAACCCAGCTCCACACATTCATTCTGCTAGCCACAGATCTCTGAATCACTTGCATGTCCAAGGGTCATTCTGCCTGCAAATGTCATCTGCCTCTGCTCAACGCTTTGGAAAGAGACCCCATGACTGACTCAAGTGCTGACTTTTGGCAAGAAGAACCACTGTGACAGCCACACTGTCCTCACCACCATTCACAGGAGCTTGCTTGTGGCCCACAGCACAATGCAGCACAAGCCTCTCATTCCTCCCTCCAGCCTCTTGGATGCTCAGACTTAGATCTGTGCAGTTGGAGCACATGATGGCAGCACCTCAAGCCTAGCCTCATGGTAGAATCCCAGATACAACCCAAGAGGTCCAAGGACACTCCCCAATAAGGAACAGGAGAGGTAGAAACTGAACAGTGGAGAAAGACCAAACTCAGTTTGTGTTAGTATGATCAAACTGCTGCTACGTATGTGCTGCAACTTGGGCATGTCCACACACAACTGCACAGAGAAATGAACTTATGTACAGAGACATGCACCACTGCAAAGTGGCAGGTCAGACTTCAGGCACCAGCCAGGAGCAGCCTGACTGCACGAGGTCCCCCCTTGGCAGCAGGACCATGTTAATGAGCAGCCTGCAGATCCACTCTGTAAGATCCAGAAAGGTAGCATCTATTGGCCTCAGTCTTAATTAAAGCAGGTCAAGCTCAGAGACCTCACCTCATGCTCCCCACAGGCTGCAAGCTGCTCATGGTTGGTTACTACAGCTCAGCTGACCCCTGATTAAACAAATCTTTAAGCAGAATTAATTCACTCATGTCTGAGCCCTAAATTGCTATGGACAGGTCACAGAAATCCCTATTACTGCCCAAATTAACACTACTGGGAAGATAAGCTGCACTGGTTCTAACACTTGATTTATGAAGAGGCAGACTACAACTTGACCAAAACCAGCCCTGATAATATTACTCAGAGTTTGAATGACTAAACAAGTAAGTCAATAAATAAAATGTATGACTCAGATCCCTTTTAGAGAGAGCATGAAACCTACAAGCCTAAAACAATGAGCATTTCCAAATGTTACATACAGGAAGAAAAAAAATAATGCTCAGAACAGCAGGATACTGTTGGGTTGATTTTTGTTCATGACAGCTCTCTTTATTCTTATTAAGGACAGAACAACAACAAAAAAACAGTTCAGAAAGGAATGTATCATACATACATTCCTTGACCCTACATGAGTAAGCATCAAGCAGTATCTCTGGAGCAGAAAGGACACAGCCACATTGCATTTGTAATTTACTCTGCATTACCAAGGTTAATGCAGCTTTCATATAGATACAGAATATATCATAATTATACAATGGATAATTATCACACAACCAACCAGGTTGGAAAAGACCTCAGAGATCATCAAGCCCAACCTATCACCCAGCACCATCTAATCAACTAACCCATGGCACTGAGTGCCTCAGCCAGTCTGTTTTTAAACACTTCCAGAGATGGTAACTCCATCACATCCTCCGGCAGCACATCCCAGTGGCCAATCTTTCTTGCTGGGAAGAATTTCTTCCTCCCATCCAGCCCAAACCTCCCCTGGCACAGCTTGAGACTGTGTCCTCTCCTTCTGTCACTGTTGCCTGGCAGAAGAGACCAACCCCCACCTGGCTGCAACCTCCCTTCAGGGAGTTGTAGACAGCAATGAGGTCTGCCCTGAGCCTCCTCTTCTCCAGGCTAAACACCCCCAGCTCCCTCAGCCTCTCCTCACAGGGCTGTGCTCCAGACCCCTCCCCAGCCTTGTTGCCCTTCTCTGGACACCTTCCAGCATCTCAACATCTTTCTTAAATGGAGGGGCCCAGAACTGGACACAGTACTCAAGGTGTGGCCTGACCAGTGCTGAGCACAGGGCAGAATGACCTCCCTGCTCCTGCTGGCCACACTATGCCTGATGCAGGCCAGGATGCCATTGGCCTTCTTGGCCCCCTGGGCACACTGCTGGCTCATGTTCAGCTGCTGTCAACCAGCACCCCCAGGTCCCTTTCTGCCTGGCTGCTCTCCAGACACTCTGCCCCAGCCTGTAGCACTGCATGGGGTTGGTGTGGCCCAAGTGTAGAACTAAGACTTGTTCAATCTCATGCCCTTGGTCTCTGCCCATCTGTCCAGCCTGTCAAGGTCCCTCTGCAAAGCCCTCCTACACTCCTAACAGATCAACTCCTGTTCCCAGCTTGGTGTCATCTGCAATTTACTGATGATGGTCTCAATCCCCTCATCCAGATCATAAATAAAGATATTGAACAGGATGGGGCCCATCACTGATCCCTGGATGATGCAATTAATACAAGACATGCAAAATTACAGGCAACTGTATTTGTGGCTCAGAACCTACAGGTGTGGACTCCACAGCCTACTGAGTTCTCACCCAGGGTAACCTGATAACTCTTTTGATGATGCCTTGTACCACAGGAAACAGCAGTCAGGAAAGAGAGACAGTTTTGAAGCAGTACTGCACAATTTGTTAGATTAACAGTAGCTTTAAATTAAAAAAAAAACTTCAATCTTTCTGTAGTAAATTTTCTGCTGCAGATTTCTTAGTGCTTTTCATTGAAAATCAACATATTCCCACCTGCAGATGAATAGAAGTGATCTTAGCAAAGCCAGTGCTGTAACTTTTGCTTTCAAAGTCTCTCTCCAATACCACGTTCTCTGTACTATGCATGAATGTTAAGGACTAGGATGTTTGTTGGCTGTTCCCCAGTAAAGCAGCACATGACATGTGCATCTCCTCTGAGTCCTGGACATGTGGTGTAGCCACCTCAGCCAGGCTTTTTATTAGCATCCCCTGAGGTACCACACCTCAGCTAAATAAGCACCATTTATGATGGTAACTGGGCCACCACTCACTTCACTGAATCTGAGAGATGCTGCAAAGGCTTTGGGAAGCTTTTTAAACATCACACTGCTTTTAAGGCAGGAAAATACAGCTGAAACTACTTATAGTTCTACATTTATTATAGATCACATGGGCATCCATCTCCTCAATCCTGCATGATGTCCAACCAGCAAGAAGTGTTTGATTGAGAAACTGATTGCTTCAAGCCTACTATTTCAGATTACAAACATTGCAAATGGATTCCCTAAACATGTAGTATTAGTTGGATTAACAAATTCCACCCTTCAACATCAGTGCAGCATTTATAGGACAAGCAGGCATTCATCTGTTGCAAAGAACCCTATCTGCCTTGCTCACATCTGCCTGCTACTTTACTCCCAGAGAGCACATTGAGGAATGAAGCTCATGGCCTGGGTAGTGTTAAATGTTTGTAAATAGCATGCACAGAAAGCACAGCAGAAATGATGCAGTACTGGGACCAGGCTTGTTTAACAGCTCCATCAGCAGCATGGGCAGTGGCATTGAGGCTCCCTCAGCAAGTTCACCAAAGACACCAAGCTGTGTGGTGCAGCTGAAAGCTGGAGGGAAGGGATCCATCCAGAGGGACCTGGGCAGGCTGGAGAGGTGAGCACAAGCCAACCTCATGAGGTTCAACAAGACCAAGTGCAAGGTCCTGCAGCTGGGTCAGGGCAATCCCAAGCACTGATATAGGCTGGGCAGGGACTGGCTGGAGAGCAGTCCTGAAAAAAGGCCTTGGGGGTGCTGGGGGATGAGAAGCTCAACAGGAGCCAGCAGTGAGCACTTGCAGCCCAGAGAGCCAAGCAGAGCCTGGGCTGCAGCAAGAGAAGTGTGGCCAGCAGGGCCAGGGAGGGGATTCTCCCCCTCTGCTCCACTCTGCTGAGACCACACCTGGAGCTCTGGGTCCAGTTCTGGAGCCTCTGTTACAAGAAGGATCTGGAGGTGCTGGAAAGTGTCCAGGGAAGGACCACGAGGATGAGCAGAAGGCTGGAGCTGCTCTGCTCTGGAGACAGCCTGAGAGAGTTGGGGTTGTGCAGTCTGGAGAAGAGAAGGCTCTCAGGAGACCTTCTTGTGGCCTTCCAGTATCTGAAGGGGGCTACAAGAAAGCTGGGGAGGAACTTTTGAGGGTGTCAGGGAGTGATAGGACTAGGGAGAATGGAGCAAAACTAGAAATGGGGAGATTCAGATTGGATGTTAGGAAGAAATTCTTCCCCATGAGACACTGGCACAGGTTGCCCAGGGAGGTGGTGGAAGCCTCATCCCTGGAGGTTTTTGCAGCCAGGCTGGATGTGGCTGTGAGCAACCTGCTGTAGTGTGAGGTGTCCCTGCCCATGGCAGGGGGGTTGGAACTGGATGATCCTTGAGATCCCTTCCAACCCTAACAATTCTGTGATAATTGGAATTATAAATACAACTTCTGCAGGCAGTTGTAGCCCTCATGTAAACCCTCACAGCACAGGAAGATGACAGACAGATCAAGAACAATTCTCCCCAAACTCCCACAATGGTTCTGAATCTGAATTTGTTTACAGAGCTGTTGGATTAGTGGCTTTACACTAGGGGATAAAAACAGCATCAGAGTATCAAGCCATGGCCTTTTTTTTTTTTTTGCTATGTGTCCCAGCAGGGCAGTGCTGGCATCTGGTACACAGGCACTGCAGACCTTAACAGTGTGATTTTATTATTCTTAAGTAAAGTTGCAATGGAATTATCTCTTCGCAAAGAAAGAGGATGATATAAATAGTCCCTTAGCTTTAACATCTCCTGATGGCATTCCCCACTTCAACAAAAAAAAAAAAAAAAAAAAAGCTGCTTTCTGAAGGTCCCCAGTGCTTGCACCCTTCAAAAAAGTAGCAAGCCTTACATGCCTTCTTTTCTCCCTCTCACTGTGCCCAAAAAATGGTAGAATGGAAGAAGAAATATATTAAGGGAAAAGAAGTTGCAGCTGTGCACACTAGTTGAAACACCAAGATGAGGACACAGACCCAATGGGCTGTTCAGGAACTACCTGATCAGAGAGTACACAAAGTATTCTGGCAGCTCCTTCTTCCTGCAAGTTCTCAACAGCTGTCAAAAGTGCCAAGAAAAGGACAGAAACAAGCCTTAGCTAATCAAAGTTACTCCAGGATTATTGAAATAGGTGATTTATCAAGACCCTGAAGTGTTTCTCACACAAGTGACAACATTCCCATTTGATTTCAAAGGCCAAGCTTAGCCTACTCCATTTACACCAGTTGGGGTGCACAATTCTCCTGTTGCATTACCATTATCATTTAGCATGGGGGTGTTCAAATATTGCAGCAATCTAGCTAGCAAAAAAGCTTCTTGCTCCCACAAAAGAGAACCAGGACAGACCGAACCCTTTGCTGGCTGATTCCTCTACCATACTCTAGAATATGTACATAAAAATGAACACCTCATTACCTGAAAGGAGGTTGTGGAGAGGCTGGTGCTGGTCTGTTCTTACAGGTAATCAGTGATAGAACAAGAGGGAATAGCCTTAAGCTGCGACTGGGTAGGTTCAGACTGGAGAGCAGGAAGAATGTTTTCCCATCAAGAGTGGTCAGGGGTTGGAATGTTTCCCTAGGAGGTGGTGGAGTCCCCAAGCCTGGATGTGTTTCAAGGTGGTTTGGATGTGGTGCTTGGGGATCTGGTTTAGGGGTGACCCTTCTAGAGTAGGGTTCTGGGTTGGACTTGGTGATCCTGAGAGTCTTTTCTAACCTGTTTCTGTGATTCCATGATATTCTTAGAATTTTTTGCCCTGTAACACAGAGCTGCTGGCAGCTGTGCATCCTTGCATTATTTATCAAGTTTCCTTGATTTCGTTCTGGCACGAGTGACTGAACAGCTTAATCTCCTTCAGAAAGCAGAGAGGCTACTTCTACTGCAAGTAGCAGAGCAGGAGAAGGAATCAGTTCAGTTTTGCCTCTGTGCTTTAGATTTTCCCTTAGTACCCAAGTGGCCAGAGAAGCTGAAATTACTTGGTACCAGCCATGAAGCAGAAAAATCATTAGCCTAAAACAGATGGAAGAAACATTTGTAAAGGTAGAGCTTGTTTCTGACTATGCTCAGGAATGAAAAGTATCTACAGAACTCAAGCATGAATGAATGGAGAGAATCCTGGAACAGCAAATTCACAGAGGACATTCCCAGAAATACTTCTCTTTCAGAACTTTAATCCTAGATTGTGTTTTTCCTTAAGGAAAACAGGTAACAGAGTATGTTGAGGTCTCAGAAACAAATGATAACCCAGCACCCTTTTTCATGTACAGCATTACCTTGTATCAGAGTGGAACAGCAAACTAAAGGTTAACTAAAAGCTACTCTTTAATAACTCAGCCTGATAAAATCCCATCAGCCCCTGATGCCACAGCACACAGAATCATAGGTGCCAGAAGGAAAATAGGCACTAGCAGGTTCAAAAAGGAAGGGTGAGATAGGAGCATGCCAAATCACATCAGCTAGATCTGTGTGCTGAAAACAAGCAGTGCATCTCCTCCAGGTCTCCACATATCTTTCAACTACTATTGAGCTAGTCAGACCTAGAAATATTCAGAGATCAACAGAGATGCTGAAGAAGAAGAGACATATGAAATCAGTGCTGGTAATTCCAAAGTTAGGTTCCCTTTCTCACTACTCACAGAATTACCTGGTTCTTTCCTTAAATTGTCAGAACACAGAAAATTTGATGCATGAACAATGATGTTGCATCTCTCACCTTACAGCCTCCTTTGCCAGGCTTCAAAATTCCTTCCTCAAATGATCAGACAGGAAAAAGTTACTGACTACAGCTAACCTGAAGGCAGAATGCTCAGGTTTCAGCATTCCTTGTTTGGGATCTGCCAGTTCCAAGATCCATTCACTCTATTAAATAAATAAATAAAATCTATTAAATAAATAAATAAACAAGCCAATAAATAAGAGAAGGATAGGAGGGCTGGAGAACCTCACCTATGGAGTCAGAGAGTTGGGGCAATTCAGTCTGGAGAAGAGAAGGCTCTGAGGAGACCTTCTTGTGGCCTTCCAGGATCTGAAGGGGGCTACAAGAAAGCTGGGGAGGGACTTTTGAGGGTGTTAGGGAGTGACAGGACTGGGGGGAATGGAGCAAAACTAGAAGTGGGTAGATTCAGATTGGCTGTTAGGAAGAAATTCTTCCCCATGAGGGTGGTGAGACACTGGCAGAGGTTGCCCAGGGAGGTGGTGGAAGCTCCATCCCTGGAGGTTTTTGCAGCCAGGCTGGATGTGGCTGTGAGCAACCTGCTGTAGTGTGAGGTGTCCCTGTCCCTGGCAGGGGGGTTGGAACTGGATGATCCTTGAGGTCCCTTCCAACCATAACAATTCTGTGACTCTATGACCTACCATCCTTCACTTCTGAGGGGCAGAAATTGTTTTTCACTGATATTAAGGGGATTATCTGAAAACCAAATCAGTCTTTAACAGGTTTAGAGAGAAAATATGAAATGCTGGGAATTCATCCAGGTAACTAGAACAGTGTATACTTTGAGTAAGTGCTGTAATTACCTGCTTGGTACTTGGAAATAAAAATCAAACAACATTATAATAATAAAAGTGTTTGCATGTCTTCACAGGCTCACAGCATGCTAGGGGTTAGAAGGGACCTCCAGAGATCATTGAGTCCAACCCCTCTACCAGAGCAGGACCAGAGAATCCAGCATAAGTCACACAGGAATGCATCCAGACAGGGCTGCAAAGTCTCCAGAGAAGGAGACTCCACAACCTCTCTGGGCAGCCTGTTCCAGTGCTCTGGGACCCTCACAGTGAAGAAGTTCTTCCTCATGTTGAGGTGGAACCTCCTGTGCTGGAGTTTACATCCATTGCCTCTTGTCCTATCCCAGGGCACAAGTGAGCAGAACCTGTCCCCTCCCTCTTGATCCCCAGCCCTCAGATATTTATAAACATTTATTAAATCCACTCTCAGTCTTCTCCTCTCCAGACTGCACTGCCCCAGGGCTCTCAGCCTCTCCTCACCAGGCAGTGCTCCAGTCCCTTCATCACTTTTGTAGCCCTCCCTTGGACTCTCTCTAGCAGATCCCTGTCCCTCTTATGTCTTAATGGAAGTGTGCCATTATCTCCTCCTGACTCTTACACAACAGTCAGTGTCCATATCAGGTCCAATATAATGAGCTCTACACCTATTCTTGCTTCAACAGTTTTGGCATTTTAGCTAAATCCATCTCCGTGTGCGGACTGGTGAAAAGAATCCTTGAGTGTAGTTAACAGCATTTGGAGAGGCCAAAATTATTAAGGTTTACCACAAAGAAATAATGCAGAACTGATCACTCTGATCACTCTGGAGGTTTTGAAATCAGGAGAAACTAGCCTCCCAGCTCTACAAAGCACTTCTAGTGGAAGCTGAAGGATCAGCCTGACGTGTCTTTCCCAAACGACATCTGTCATAACAAGTCTAAAAAAGCAACCATCCCACTGAACAAGAACTGGCACTTTGGGAAATGGCTTAAATAGCACTCAGCTCTCAACTACCCCTCTTATGCTTATTACATCTATGGACAGACTCAAATCAAAGGTGCATTTCTTGCCACCTTCACCTTTGACTTAAAGATTTTTTTAAAAAAATCTTTTAAAAAGGTGTATTGAGAATTTCTTTGGCCCAGCAGAGATTTGTGGATACCAATGCTACAGGCAGTAAAGACAGCAGCACAGGGCCAGCAGTGCTCTGTCAATCATGAGTGATGAAGCAGAATGGGAGGAAGGGAACCCAGAGGGGCACTGTCTCTGTGGAAGTCTCATTCTTCCATCACAGAATCCTATAGAATGGTCTGGGTTGGAAGGGACCTCCAAAGCTCATCCAGTCCAAACCCCTCTGCAGTCAGCAGAGACATCCCCAACTAGATCAGGCTGCCCACAGCCCTGTCCAGCCTCACCTTCAATATCTCCAGAGAAGGAGCCTCAACCACCTCCCTGGGCAACCTGTTCCAGTGTTCCACCACCTTCATAGTAAAGAACTTGTTCCTAACATCCAATCTCAATCTGCTCTGCTCTAGTTTGAAGCCATTGTCCCTCGTCCTGTCCCTGCAGGCCTTTGCAAACAGTCTCTCTCTATCCTTCCTGCAGACCCCCTTCAGGGACTGAAGCCTGCAAATTTAGCTCCTACTTAGGGATTTTACATTCTTCTTCTGCTTGCAGTTTCAATATCATCTATATTTTGTAGAACTGCTGGTCTGCTTAATGCTCCTTATGCAAACACATCTACTCACTCAGGGCATTACTTTACTTGTGCCTAGAGGTATGACTTAGAAGACCTTCCACATATTTTGTTAAGCTGCAGCTGTTTTGATCCCACACATAAAAACATCTGGGTCCTCAAAATTCTCTACCAGAAGAACTCAAACTACAGCATTTACAGATAAGAAACACTCTTTAGAGAGATCCTAGAGAAAACAGAAAAGCAATGTTGTAATGTAACCCACTTCCTTTCATGAAACCTGCATAAAAGCTGGGAAAACAACTAGAGAAAGAGAAGGGAGAAAACTCTTCTCATCTCACAGAACAGCTACTAGATTCCTCTGCAGGTTTCCTGCAATTACTGTCATATTTATGAATCACAGAATGGTTTGGGTTGGAAGGGACCTTAGAGATTATCTAGTTTCAACCCCCCTGCCATGGGCAAAGACACATTCCATAAGAATCTTCATCCAGCCTGAACACTTTCAAGGAGGAGCTGTCCACAGTTTTTTCTGGGCAGCTCTGAAGTTGCAGGGACTTCAAGCAGCTCTGTCTGTTAGCAGACTGCTGAAGTGAGTAACACAATTTGCCTTCATATGAATTAGGAAATACTGTGGAACAGAATGGTTCAGTTGAAAGGAAAGATCATCTAGTCCAACTGCCTGACCACTTCAGGGTTGATCAAATACCTGGTTAATACTTTGTAAGTACTTGCCCAAAGCTGTAGGTTTACGAGCCTAGTGGGTCTCAGGTGCAGAGTACAACACTCCCTTCAGTCCCAGTCTCCCAGTTACCCATACTAGAGCACCTGCAGGTCAAGCATTACAGTAAACAGTCTCTGCTCTACCCCCAAGACCTCATTTCCCAGATCAGACTCCTGAGGACCTATGACCTGACAGCCAGTTGCGTTTTTCCTTGGATGACATGGAGGGAGAGAGGATGGAGAAGCAGATGGACTCAGGAATGGAAGCATGGCAGCGATGCTGCACTAGGGCTGCAGGAATACACTAGCAGGAAGAAGCATTTTAAAGCATTTAAAGAACCTGAAAGTTTCCAGGATTAACATAGTGATCACAGGCATTTCCCTGTCAGAGGGCCCAGCTCATCATTTACTTCTCAGCAGATGAATGTTGTGGCCTTGTGAGCATGGCCAGCTCTACCACATGGCTTGACACTCACATCTGCTCCTGCTGAGCTGCTGGGTAACAGCCTCACAGCAGCAAGATGACCATTGCTGATGAGAATCTCATCAAGACAGACCCAGCTACAAACACTTGACTTGTACATTTTTTTAGTAGCAGGGATGGAAAGTGGAAAGCCACTGGAAAAAGTCATGTGTTCTGTCATCAACGTCCAGTAAAACTCAATGCCATGCAGCAACTGACTGAGTCACATTAAAAGAACCTGGGTTACCTTGCAGCATGCTATGGCTCTAATCCAGCATGTCCCATCCCTCAAAACAAAACCAGTCACCCTGAACACTAAGGTAAGGACTCTGTTGCTCTATCTCAAAACTCCAGGAACAGCATGAAGCCCACACTAACTAGAAGAAAGAAAATTTTTAAAAGGTATCTTTAAAACAAACAAACAAATAAACAAAACCCTCTCACGAATCAGAGTATTCAATAAACTATATTCCATGACAATCATGATTTGGAGGGAAAAATAGTACAACTTCATTCATGGAAATCCATTTCCTTCATTGTGGTCTATGCTTACATCTTTACAGGCAGAAATATGGCTTTGTTACATGATTCATTTGTATAATTCATCTACAGAAAAAAAACCACAACAAAATTACACTTAACATCTATGCTTAAACTGTCATAGACAAGAAAAAAAAGTAAAGAGGTGAATCTAATTAAACTCTGAAACCTTGAGAAGAAATTTCAACTACTTACAAAAAAGCACATAATTTGCCTTGGTGAAGAAATATTACCTTATTACCTATCTGCCCATAGCCTGCACAGCTATCCCATGTGAACACCACTAAGTTCAGGAGTGCCCAAGGAGAACCAGAAGAGAATTCTGTCTGAAATCTGAAAAATGTTGCCTTTATTTGATAATGTTAATGATTAGACTTCATGCTGTTGAAGTCATCACATTCTCAGGGGCTGAATTCTCCATTTACTAAAATAAAATTAATATACAAGTGTAACACAGGCAATGTCAATTTTCCATGCCCTGACCTCCCAATGCATGGCATTTTTCCCAGAGACTGGTGACTGGGAGAGGAAGCAGAGTTAAATATCATCAAACTCTATTATTAGCTTCTTAGAAAGGCTAATTACAAGACTGCTAACCCAAAGTGTCATGGTGATTTCTCTGATGTAATCATACAGCAGGAAACTAAAGGAAACTACCAATCCATTTCACTGAAAAAGAGATGTTAAAACTTCCTGAGCCATGCAAAAGAAATAGAATTAAAAGCCTAACAAACACCACATGCAAACAAGCAGAAAAACACCAGTAAGAGAAAAGCCCTGTTAAATCTCAACAGCATTTGGAGGTTCAAAAAAACCACACAAACAGGTACACAAAACAGTCAATGAATTGATGCTAAAACCAGAAGGAAAACAATCCCAAAAGGCTACATAACATACCCTGTCAAAAGATGCAGCTCAGTCCCTAGAGAAAAAGAACAAAGTCTCAAATATTAAGGCTGAGCTTGGCCATGAGGGTTTATGTTGGATACCATCTGAGACCTCATGGCACTACCAATACAGAAGGGAATCATGTTTGGGATCACCATAACGTCACCCAGATGAAGCTTTCTCTCCTCATGTTTTGCTCTTATTTTCCTGAAAATGAATTCACCTGTGAAACTGATAATCATTGTCTTATGAGAACATTTATTATTGGAGTTTTAAAAATTATTCTAATGCTTACAGCTCTCCAAAATGAACTCTTTTAAAGAGCTTCTGTGTAAGTGTGCATGCACCTAGTGAATCCACGTAAGAGCACAGTTAAATAATCCCCTCTCACTCCCTCTGTCTTTGCTGCACATTATGGTCATAGGTTATTAAATTATGCTAATGCCCTTGTTATCTGAGAACACAAATAGTACATTTAACAGCTTGAAGGGAAGACATCGCTGCTTTTCCCTCTTAGATATTTCCCCGCACAAAACCCAAAGATGAATCAATGGAATAGATCTCCTCTGTGTAAACTGGACTGACAGAAGATCACATCCAATTAGAGGCACACAGGTTTGGTGTGCACACACATCAGTAACGCTGACATATGGAGACAACCAAATCAAGCAGGACTGCCTCCCTGTTCCTTACACATCACTTTGCTTTCAAAAAAAGCCAGACCAACCACCAAAAAAAGAAAAAAAAAAAGATAAAAAAAGAAACGACAGGGGGGTTTTCTAATTCTTCTATCTGCAGCCGACACACGTTTCAAATCATGGAAGATTATTTTTACCGAAAAGAGCCGAAGGGGGCTGGCAGCACAGGCACCGCCAGTTACATAAAGCGGAGCTAAAAATACTCTCCGGAGACGCGAGGTGGGCAGCGGCTGTGGCCGGGGCCGGTCTCGGCTGCGCTGCCCACCGAGGCCCGAGCAGCCGAGATACAGCCCCGCAGCGCCCGGAGCGCAGAGGGTCCCCGCCCGCTGGGCCCACCCCAGAGCTACGCCGCCGGCGGCGCCCCTCCGGCCGGGGCCCGCGGTGAGGCCCGGCCCGGCCCGGTTCAGCCCAACAAGTTGTCGGAGAGGGGGCGCGGGCGGCCCCTGCTTACCACCAGCACGGGCACGCCTGCGGTCAGCGAGTAAAGGAGCACCGGGGGCACGGCGCTGCGGTCCTCCGGGCCCGGATAAGGCTTTCGGTACGCGCCCTCGTAGCAGAAGAAGCCTTGCACGTTGACCGTGAAGGTGTCCGTGTACTCGAAATAATAAGCCAGCATCACGGTCCCTGCCATGATCACCATCTGGAAGTAAAGCATGCTGGTGAGCGGAGAGGGCACTCGCATGTACGTGGGCTCCGGCAGCCGCCGCGGCCCCCCTCCCCGGCGCCGCGCTCCGCCCGCTCCCCGGCTGCATCCACGGCGGGCGGAGGCGGCTAGGCGGCAGCGCGGTCAGGCCCGTGGGGCGGGGAGCGCAGGCAGGATAGAGCGGGCGGGGACCGGGACCCGGCCCCGCCAGTCCGGCAGCGGCTCCGGCGCGGTCGCGGCTCGTGCAGCGGGCGGAGCGCGGAGGCGGGAGGGGGTGGCTCCGCCCCGCCCCACCCCTCCCCGCCCGGGGAGCAGCCTCCGCGCCGGACCCCGGCTGGGGGGAGACTCCCCATCGGCGGCAGAGACCAATCTGAAGGTTCCAGTCCCCGGAACGGCTTCCACAGCGTGGCCCCGCGAGCGTGGTTAGCGCGCGAACTCTCCCCCGCCTCCTGTGGGTCTCCGCTGCACCGACACACACCTGTATGAGCGGCGTGCGCACGCAGGGGAGCTCCTGGAGCTGCCCGCTGCCCGAGCCGCCTCCGCACCGACGCGCCGGGAAGCACCGGCCGCTCGGCACTGCGCGACGGCGGCTCCAGTACCGCCAGCAACCACAGCGTGGACGAGCCCGGGCAGGCAAACGGATCGCCGCGATTTGCCGCGGCGGTAGAGGCCTCCGAGTAGGGGATACGCACTCTTTGGACAGCTATTGGAGCAATTCAGGTTTAACGCTTTCCTGTAACAGCTATAAGGAAAATGAGTAGCTGGGCATGAAGCAATCCTCACCCAAGTAACATCCCAGAGTAAGAGGAGAGTCTGCTCTGGCACAGAGAGAAATCGTGTAGGTATGAACACAGAGAATGCTACTTGAGAATGCATACAGAGCACATGCACATACTCTTAAGCACTGTGCCCAATGTCCTACACATGCACCTGTCTACAGGCTCCAGGCTGCATTCCCAAAGCCCAAAATGATGAAGAGTTACCTGAAGGTACTCCACAGCCTGACCCACGATGTTAAATGGCCAGGAAACAGTCTGTAAAGGAAGGGACACCTTCGCCTTAGAGATCCTCTTGGCTTACTTAGTAAAGACCGTTGGATATAACGAAAGAGATGTGATCACCCTGGTTCATAACGTGTGATCATGCTTCTAGTGGTGTGCTTCAGCTTTGACTGTTCACTTTTCTTCCCTTTCTGGAGAATTTTGTTCACATTCAGTGATGTTAGTCTGTGTTTACTTATTTTTAATCAGCCCTTAAAGAACACACTCTTCATGCCTGGATTCCACATCCAGTCTATTTTTATGTGTTATTAACATACTCCCCAGAAGAATCTAAATCAAGTCATTCACATTGCTGTCACCAGACTTCGCTGGATAGCTCCCTGCTGCCGTGATAAAACCGTAGTGAGACATGAGACATCTTGTGGCGATTTCTGCCCAGCACAATTTATTTTCCCCGTTTCTTTAGTGCAATCTGATATCCACCACACACAAAAATCTTCATTTCAGCCTGCAGATTGCACACAAATACCCCCACTGTTAGGATAATAAGACCAAAGACAACAGCAGGACTGCGAAGAGCACTTAGACTCAGCTCTTCAGTTCTATTTAAAGGGATGCCCCAGAGAAACACTGGCAGCATATTTCTTTCAAAAATTGGCATTGAGGGAAATTCCACCCAATAAAACACCCCAGCATTTTGCTATTACAAGCCAACTTTTGTTTATAGGTATGCAGTGGAGCTACTGCATATAGGAATCGGAGGACGTAAAAAGTAACGCTTTTACAAAACTTCTTTGAAGCTACTGTCAAAACCTCTGAAGGATTTTGGATCACAGTTCACATAGACTGACCACACAGGTTTCATCAGATCAGGTTACTCAGTCCAGACAACTCTCAGGTACCTCGAAGGATGGTGATGTTTTCACAACCATTCTAAACAACCTGTGCCAGTGTCCAACCCCCGATGTGTACACATTTTTCCCTTAGGTTAAGATAGAATTTTCTGTGTTCCATGCTGGGCCTGCTGCCTCTCTTCCTGTCACTAGAAACCTGGAGAGAAGAATCTGACCCTAATCCCTATGGGATTATCTCATTAAGACTCAAGAAAATTAATAACCTTTCTGGTGGTACAGGAATACATCTTTCTGTCCTAAGCACTCAGTCTTTCCTGCTCATGCACCAATGCTACCAAGTATATATTGGCTGCCATTGGCCCAGAACACCCCATTTTTGCTTCAGAAGGCTGTTGCTGAAATTGCCAGTTCAAATTTAGGTGCCAGACTGTTTTCAGAGCTATCTTTCTTAGGAATAGTGTCACTTATCTCAGAGCAGGAGTGCCCAATAGTCCTCAGGGATTTTTCTTGTTCTTTTCATTTGCCACCTGATTTTAAGAGAAATATGAGGACATGAGGAAAAGTTTTTTCACTGTGAGGGGAGCACAACACTGGAACAGGATGCCCAGGGAGGTTGTGGAGTCTCCCTCGCAGGACATATTCAAAACCCACCTGGATGCATTCCTGGTATAGGCGATCCTGTTCTGGCAGGGGTTTGGATTGGATGATCTTTCGAGGTCCCTTCCAACCCCTGACATTGATTCTGTAATTCTGTGATATCAGCTCAAGAGATACAATGTAGAGCATGGCAAAAAGAAACCTTAGCTGTGCTGTTTTGCAATACTTTGAAATCACAACTTCATTACAGGGAAATATTTCCAATTCCAAACCAAATTCAGTAACTTATATTTGCATCACCATTTCTCTTTTTCTAGTTACAAAATATTACTATAGCGAAGGGCAGTTAAAAAAAAAAAAAGCCAACCCAAAAAGTCCTTCTCAATTGGAAGAAAGTAAGAACTGATATCAAATCATTCCACTGTTTTTACCTTTCTGTTTACTTCTTTCATGGGTTACCAGAGCGACCACAGCTGGAAACCCCATGGCTGTTTCTCTGTTATACCTCCACTCTACTGCACCAAACCAGCCCTTTCTGAGGGGAATATTGCATCTCCCTAGACCAGCAGGGCTAGGGAGGTTCTTCTCCCCCTCTGCTCTGCCCTGCTGAGACCACACCTGCAATCCTGTGTCCAGTTTGGGGCTGCCCAGTACAAGAGAAACAGAGAACTGCTGGAGAGAGTCCAAGGGAGAGCCAAGAGTGATTAGGGGACTTGAGCATCTCCCCTGTGAAAAGAGACTGAGAGCCCTGGGGCTGTTTAGTCTGGAGAAGAGAAGGCTGAGAGGGGATCTGATCAATGTCTGTCAATAGCTGAGGGATGGGTGTCAAGGGGAGGGGGCCAGGCTCTTTTCCGTGGTATGCAGTAATACGACAAGGAACAAGAGGTACAAGCTTGAACACAGAAGGTTTCAGCTCAACATGAGGAGAAACTTCTTTACAGTGAGGGTGACAGAGCCCTGGAGCAGGCTGCTCAGAGAGGTTGTGGAGTCTCCTTCTCTGGAGACTTTCCAAACCCACCTGGATGCATTCCTGTGCAGACTCTCCTGGGTGATCCTGCTTTGGAAGGGGAGTTGGACTGGATGATCTCTGGAGGTCCCTTCCAACCTCTAATGTACTGTGGTACTGTGATACTGTTATCTGCATTGATAGTACAGCAGCAAGGAAGAGGAAGAATGAACTGAAACCTTTAGAGACCTCTTGGCTTTGTCCAGGAAGCAAATGAGGAAAAGGCCCCTAATGTGGCAAACAGCAGGAGAGAGATGTACTTGCACACACACTTCACACGATTATTGTATCATACTTAGCTATTTGATTCAAGCTTTACTCTGCCAATACACAATGGTCTCCTCCTCTATATTTAATAACAGATATTGTTAAGAGATAACTAAAAGAAGGGAGATTTTAATTGTTCAAGTATATTGTCTAATGATATGAAGTGATTCAAGTCCTAAAGCCCTGAGCATTTACTGCTAAAAATTTATGCTTCTATAAGACCATCACAATGCAAGAGAAAAGTAATTTTTGGGCAGTTGGAGCACAGCACAGAATCAGGAACACAGGGTTGCCCAGAACACTTGCAGTGTGGTTCAATCAAGCTAGGCACCAGATCTAATCTTTTCATATGGTCTTATTATGTAGTTCACAGAGAGACACTCCAGCAGGTGACTAAGCCCTACTACATTAGAGCAGGATGAATCATCCTCTGCAAATATCATTCATTCCATCCTCAGAAATACCACCACCCTCTAATGATTCCACAATAATGAAACAAGCTTTGATGACTAGTTTAGGCTAGCACCCTTCTTTTAAAGGGCTCTAGTAAGATGTGATCAGTTTTACTCTTAACATTCACTTGCACATAGCTAACCTATCTCCAAAACAGGAATTGTACTTTTCCAAAGTCATGCAAGGGGCAAAAGGTCAAATTAGTAACAGCACAAGCATCAGTATTGCATTCATATTGCAGGACTGTGGAGAGCTAGACCCTATTTCAGTAGAAGACATTTTGCTCAAGTAATCTTGGGCACTTCATGCAAGAAGATGAGAGAGTGAGCAGATGGAGATGAAACAAATGAGGAGGAGGACAAGGCAACAATGAAATGATTGAGTTTGATATAATGAGCAGACTCACAGCACGTTAGTTGCCTAGTCGGTGTTTATATCAATGAGGTAATTAATCTTCTCAAACTGCTTTCTGTCTTCACACTAAGAAGTGCTATTGGATGCAAGCATTTCATAAATTGCAAGAGTCATTTGGGATGCCAAAAGGACACCAGATACTGAAGGCCTGCACATCTTGAGAACTAAAGCCTGAGCCTGAGCTGAGTTATACCTACCACTATACTGATACTCTTTTGTCAATGTGAAAGGAAATTAAACATTGATATTTGAAAGCTCAAATCATAACTGTTTGAAATTAAACATTGATATTTGAAAACTCAAATGATTATTTGAAATTAGACATTGATATTTGAAAGCTCAAATCATGATTATGTGAAATTAAACACTGATATTTGAAAACACAAATCATGACTCTTTGAAATTAAACACTGATATTTGAAAGCTGAAATCATGATTGCTTGACCTGAGATAACCTTAGGACAAAGCCTACCACTTAGACCATTACTACCACAAATGAAATTATCTTCCTTGGCAGACATATTTTCAGTTACTGCAACATTACACAAACTGACTGTAAACTTGGCAATCTTTGGTATAATTCTGTCAATAAAAAACAGCAGAGTAACCTTAGGATTTTGAAATAAACTTCCTCACCTCCTTCACCCAGAATATCATAATTGTTATAATTTATAGATAGATAGGTAGGTAGGTAGGTAGATAGATAGATAGATAGATAGATAGATAGATAGATAGATAGATAGATAGATAGATAGGCAGACAGACAGATAGATTGGTAGATATGTAGATAGATAGAGAGACAAATAGATAGACAGACAGATAGCCTCCCTGGGCTGCCCAGGGAGGTGGTGGAGTCGCTGCCCCTGGAGATGTTCAAGAGAAGCCTGGATGAGGCACTTGGTGCTGTGGTCTAGTTGATTGGATAGGGCTGGGTGATAGGTTGGACTGGATGGCCTTGGAGCCTGGATCTCTTCCAGCCTGGCTGACTCTATGATTCTGATATGCAGATAGATAGATAGATAGAGAGAGAGAGAGAGAGGGAGAGGGAGAGAGACAGACATACAGATAGACAGACAGACATATAGATAGACAGACAGATTACAACAAGGTGCTACGTAAAACCAGTTACAGGATTGATCCTTTAAAAGATGATTCAAGATGTTCCCCCAGTGGCTTGGTCATCAGTTCTCATCATGATTACCTTCCAGGGTATATAATCAAGCATTAGCAGGAGACTCAGGAGGGCAGCAAGTAGGGAAACAGTTGAAAAGTCACTTCTGAGAGACATAGCAACAGCCTTTGCTGGCTTGAGAAGTGAATCTGAACTGAGAGGAGCATCTGGAAGGTAAAGCACCAGAGTTGTGTAAAACAATAAATAAATAAACCAGGTTTTCAAGATTCTTTGTTGTGACTTCCAATCCTTGGTACCGTGAATTATTATTATCTTCCTTGGCAGACATATTTTCAGTAACTGCAACATTACACAAACTGACTGTAAGCCTGGCAATCTTTGGTATAATTGTTGCAATGCATAAAACATGAGAGTGACCTTAGGATTTTGAAATAAACTTCCTCACCTCCTTCACCCAGAATATGGTAATTGTTACAATTTCTTTTGATGAAACAAAACCCCTCTCTGAGGTAATCAGTGCTACCTTGGAAGATTGATGCAGCAAATTGCTGAACAGTAGCTAACATAAGCAGAGCACTACCCTGTTGGAGGTGCCGTAGTCAAATGGGCACAAAAATCATGACACAGATCTGCCCTGTGCAGTACACTGTATGGATCTGCACAGCTGGTTTAGTTCAGGCCTTTCTACAGGGCTGTGTTTAAACAAAATGTTTGACCACTCCTCAAAATTCTACATCAACAGTATAAAACTTTCATTAAACTGGAAACAGTGAAGTCTGCAGGAGGGAATAGCCAGCCCACCCAGCCACCTTTCTGTGGTTCCTTATGCTCTCTGCCACAGCTTAGCCACATGCAGGAACTGGACAGACACTGCTGACACTGGAACAGGTTGCCCAGGGAGGTGGTGGAAGCTCCATCCCTGGAGGTTTTTGCAGCCAGGCTGGATGTGGCTGTGAGCAACCTGATGCAGTGTGAGGTGTCCCTGGCCATGGCAGGAGGATTGGAACTGGATGACCCTTGATGTCCCTTCCAACCCTAACAATTCTATGACTCTAGCAGTTCTAATTACTTATACACATAATGTACACATGCTGTGTAAAGATATGTGAGCAGCAGCTGAAGTTACCAAACAGATGGAGCTAAAGTTGTTTTAACTGAAGGAGACTTTGCTCATTTGCAGGAAAACCTGTGTGAGAAGTCATGCCCTGTCTGTTTGGGAGGCTACAGTTTCATAGCCTGGTATTGACCTGAATGAATCCATCTTTTCACTCTTAAATTCCTCCCTTAGAAGTGTGACTGATCTTTAGCTCTGCACACTTGACATCATTATATTTTGCTAATTCCATAACAGGGAAATAAAATATTCTGAGATACTGAGGAGGGGAAGGTTAAAACTCTCCAAAAGTGTGTAAAAGAATTTAGCTGTCACTTTGGCATGGGACTCTGCATGGAATGGTGAGGTCTTCCTTCCAGGACTGAGTATTCCTCAGTTCAGGGGCAGTTGCATGACAAAACTGCAGTGATCTGTTGCTGTAACCAAGCTCAGCCCTTAGCAATCGTATCATGAACAGGTATGGTATGGAATCATAGAATCATAGAATGGTCCAGGCCAGAAAGGACCTCATCCAGTCCAATCTCCCCACAGTCAGCAGGGACATCCCCTACTCGTCCAGGGATGCCCAGGGCCTCATCCAGCCTCACCTTCAATATCTTCAGGGAAGGAACCTCAACCACCTCCCTGGGCAACCTCTTCCAGTGATCCACCACCCTCATAGTGAAGAACTTCTTCCTGATATCCAGTCTAAATCTGCCCTCTAGTTTGAAGCCATTGTCCCTCATCCTGTAACTCCAGGACTTTGTAAACAGTCTCTTTCCAGCCTTTAGGTACTGGCAGGCTGCTCTTAGGTCTCCCTGGAGCCTCCTCCTCTCCAGGCTGAACACCCCCAGCTCCCTCAGCCTGTCCTCATAGCAGAGCTGCTCCAACCCCCTGATCATTCTCATGGCCCTCCTCTGGTCCTGCTCCATCAGGTCCATGTCCTTCCTATACTGAGGTATCCAGACCTGTACACAGTACTGCAGGTGAGGTCTCACCAGTGCAGAGCAAAGTGGCAGAATCACCTCTCTGGATCTGCTGACAACACATCTTTGGATGCAGCCCAGGATGCATACAAGTCACCAAAGATACTCTGAAGTCTTTACATAAGATTAGATTAACCACGTACTTCCTCTCAAAAGGGAAAGGCTAATGCCATAAATTATGCACCATAATCACTGCATACCTCCAGCTCTGGTTTGTGTTTAATGTAAGCACCTCACCCTGGCAGGAGTCCAATACATCCTCTCTAACAGTTTCTGCTGGGTAAGCACACACAGAGTCATGCAGTGAACTACTACTACTGCTATGGTTTTACAAATTCTACCAGCCATTTCTCATCAGCATTACACCTGACATGTTCCCAGGTTGGATATTATTCATTACTTTATAAAGCTAAGATAGCAATTTCAGGATACCTTTAGCCAGTGGTGACATGGAGAAAAAGCACCAAAGAAAGGCCACAGAACTTACCAAGCAGAATTACAGAATTACACTGTTCATTTCTATGTGGTAATTGTTCAAGAAAGCTAGAAACAGAGCTGATGACTTCCTTCAGTTACTTTGAAGTTATTAATTTTTTAACCCCTTCTGGCTACAAGGCTAAGTCCAGAGCAGGACAAAAAAGGCAACCTTTGTTTAAAGCATTAGTTACTACTACTACACTGAAATTAGTAAGTGCATTTCTCCGAATGGCTGGATTCCTACACAACCATTGCTGCAGGAAGCATCCATTTCCATCCATCACCAGATACTTTTCTCCTGTCAAGGTATCTGCAGCCTTGGAGAGTTTCAAAACTTCAGTGACAAGGCTCTGAGGAATCTGACACAAAATTGAAGCCCTCTCTGAACACATGATGGGATTACAGGGCTGCCAGAAGTCCTCTCAAATCTGAGTTTTTCCTGAATTCTGTGAATTACTTCTGATTTACTCCAACCCATATACTTTCAGTCTTTATTCTTCATTATTACAATCCGTTCTAATGATGATTCACTGCAATTATAGTAATTAATTTGATTATTGCAATTCACATCCAAAAATAAAATCATATTTCCTCTACACTGACAAAATGGTACAAAGTGAAACTGCCCTTCCAAGTTACCTACACTGGTAGCAATAAAGCTATCTCTTTGGCTTTGCTTTTTTAAAGGGACAGTCCTATCCAGAGAGAGAGAGAGAGAGAGAGAGGTAGGTAGGTAGGTAGGTAGATAAGTAGGTAGGTAGATAGATAGATAGATAGATAGATAGACAGACAGACAGACAGACAGGCAGGCAGGCAGGCAGGCAGAAATAGATAGATATGTAGATATATTGATAGATATATAGATAAAGAGATAGACAGAGATTGATAGATATGTAGATAGATAAATATGGAGAGAGAGACAGATAGATTCATAGATATGTAGATAGATAAATATGGAGAGGTAGGTAGATAAATATGGAGAGATAGATAGACATAGATTGATAGATATGGAGATAAATACGGAGATAGAGAGACAGACATAGATAGATGGATTGATAGACATGCAGATAGATATGCAGGCAGACATAGATAGGTTGATATGTTGATAGAGAGAGAGAGGGATAGATAAATAGATAGACAGATAGATAGAGGGATAAAGAAATAGAGAGATACAGACAGACATATATGTAGATAGACAGACAGACAGACTCCAACAAGGTGCTACGTAAAACCAGTTACAGGATTGATCCTTTAAAAGATGATTCAAGATGTTCCCCCAGTGGCTTGGTCATCAGTTCTCATCATGATTACCTTCCAGGGTATATAATCAAGCATTAGCAGGAGACTCAGGAGGGCAGCAAGCAGGGAAGCAGTTGAAAAGTCACTTCTGAGAGACATAGCAACAGCCTTTGCTGGCTTGAGAAGTGAATCTGAACTGAGAGGAGCATTTGGAAGGTAAAGCACCAGAGTGATATAAAATAATAAACAAATAAGCCAGGTTTTGAAGATTCTTTGTGGTCACTTGTAATCCTTTGTACCACAAACTATTAATAACCAAAGCTTTCAAGCTCTTTCTTAAACAAACTTACTTGAGATTGCTTCACATTTTCATATACTCTGTGCTTAACAAATTGTCAGGATAAAGGGTATGAAACAGATTAGCTTAGGATATGAGTATCACTGACATAACAGTGGCAAAGAAGTGGCAAGTCACTGTGCGGGGAAATGGGATAAAAGAAGGAAAAGTGAGGAGAGAGATCTGTGCAAGAGCACAGGGACAATGTTGGCAGGAACATCAGAAGATGAAATTAGAGGTTTCTTGCAGGAAAACACAGCAAGTGGGGGATTCTGTAGTCTCCTGCCAGAGCAAAAGGATTGAAAGGCAGCAGCTCAGCAGCTCACACAGGCGGTGTGACAGCAGGATGACATAAAGCAGGATGACATTGGGCATGCACAGGCAGCCTGGCCCTTCGAAGGCCTGGTGGGTGGGAGAGGGTAAGAGGGGCATGGCACTGGGACAGAATAAAGGACTATAAAGCATCTCCAGGACTCATTTGGGGAGAAGATGAATTGATAGCTGCCAGAACTAAGATTAGTATCTCTTCTGACCTCCTAGTGACTTTACTCCTGTAGCCTTAAAGCATCATGCAGGTTTCATGCTCATCACATTGGCAGAAACTATCCTTCTCTGAAGCATATAAGGCTCATTTACTGTGAACTGAGCCTTGTGTTAAAGCTGTAAATGTGAAGCACAACTACCTCAGAAACAGAGAGACATCAAAATAAAAACTAAAATGAAAAAATTCACCTCTCCTGTGGAGACAGACTGAGAGAGTTGGGGCTGTTCAGTCTGGAGAAGAGAAGGCTCACAGGAGACCTTCTTGTGGCCTTCCAGTATCTGAAGGGGGCTACAAGAAAGCTGGGGAGGGACTTTTGAGGGTGTCAGGGAGTGATAGGACTGGGGGGAATGGAGCAAAACCACAAATGGGGAGATTCCGATTGGATGTTAGGAAGAAGTTCTTCCCCATGAGGGTGGTGAGATACTGGCATAGGTTGCTCAGGGAGGTGGTGGAAGCCTCATCCCTGGAGGTTTTTGTGGCCAGGCTGGATGTGGCTGTGAGGTGTCCCTGTCCAAGGCAGGGGGGTGGAGATAGATGATCCTTGAGGTCCCTTCCAATCCTGACAATTCTATGATTCCATGATTCTATGATTATTTGTTGCAGCCACTGTCTTGCTGGAATGCACACACAGTGCCTGGGACTGTGAAACACTTTCCAGCTGACTTTCCAGCACACTGCAAAGAGCAAAACAAAAGATTCTACATGTGCCGAGAACAACATCCTGATATGCTGGCACCCTGGCTTGGAATATGCTGCAGAAGCTACATCCCTGACACACTGGCACCTCTCATTGGAAGAATGCTTTTAGCTTATGTGTGGTTGGGTTTTACTGGTTAAGTGATTGAAAATAAAGAGAATTTGAGCAGCTACTTGGAGCAATATTGGAGCTTGGGGGGTTCAGGGCTGCTAGAGACTTCTACTTCTGTTAGTTATCCGCTTCGTCTGTTAAGGGCTTCCAGGACTTTGTCTATTAAGGGCACTCTAAAACTCTGATGCTGGGAATTCTACAACTAATAAAGCACTTCTGAGAGGACTTCTGAGATTCTCTGCCCTCAGCATGTCTGGAATTCCGTTCCTGGAGCAGTAATGGGGTTCCTACATTTGTCACCCAATGGCACCTCATTATCAGGGGTTTATACGATCACAACAGCTCCCCGAAACAGGGGAGTAATAATTGTTAAGTGTTTGGTATTCCTTTCCCCCATAAGATTTCTGTGGATTTAGAGAAATGAAAATTGGTAGGAGATCCAAGTACAGAACATAAGGACTGCAGAACCAGCTTCTCACTAAGCTGGCACCAAAATTAACCTTTGGGAAATGGAGCAAGCAATTGCTACAAAGATACAACCCTCTTAGGACACATAATTTAAGACACATAAGTCAACAAGACCAAGTGCAAGGTCCTGCAGCTGGGTCAGGGCAATCCCAAGCACTGATATAGGCTGGGCAGCAGCCCTGAAGAAAAGGCCTTGGGGGTGCTGGGGGATGAGAAGCTCAGCATGAGCCAGCAGTAAGCACTTGCAGCCCAGAGAGCCAAGCAGAGCCTGGGCTGCAGCAAGAGAAGTGTGGCCAGCAGGGCCAGGGAGGGGATTCTCCCCCTCTGCTCCACTCTGCTGAGATCACACCTGGAGCTCTGGGTCCAGTTCTGGAGCCTCTGTTACAGGAAATATCTGGAGGTGATGGAAGGTGTCCAGAGAAGGGCCACGAGGATGAGCGGAGGGCTGGAGCTGCTCTGCTATGGAGACAGACTGAGAGAGTTGGGGTTGTTCAGTCTGGAGGACAGAAGGCTCCCAGGAGACCTTCTTGTGGCCTTCCAGTATCTGAAGGGGGCTCCAAGAAAGCTGGGGAGGGACTTTTGAGGGTGTCAGGGAGTGATAGGACTGGGGGGAATGGAGCAAAACTAGAAATGGGGAGATTCAGATTGGATGTTAGGAAGAAATTCTTCCCCATGAGGGTGGTGAGAGACTGGCACAGGTTGCCCAGGGAGGTGGTGGAAGCCTCATCCCTGGAGGCTTTTAAGGCCAGGCTGGATGTGGCTGTGAGCAACCTGCTGTAGTGTGAGGTGTCCCTACCCATGGCAGGGGGGTTGGAACTGGATGATCCTTGAGGTCCCTTCCAACCCGGACAGTTCTATGATTCTGTAATTTTCATGGCCAATATCCAACATGCTGAATATTGCCTCTCTGCTAACTAGGATGGTATCCAAATTGAATTTAAGCAAATTATTTAGCTTATTAGGCAACCTATTGTCCAGTGCTTAATTCCATTAGGAACATTCAAAATTTCAGTTAGCAAGAGAAAAAAAAAAAAAAAAGAGTCATCCCTCAGAAATCTATTTGAGGATGTCCCTGCCTGCTGCAGAGGGGCTTGGACTATGGTATGAGACTCCACAAAGCCAAGGGAAAGGTCCTGCATTTGGCCACACCAACCCCATGCAGAGATACAGACTGGGGAGGAGTGGCTGGAGAGCAGCCTGGCAGAGAGGGACCTGGCAGTGCTGGGTGACAGCAGCTGGACAGGAGCCAGCAGTGTGCCCAGGGGGCACAGGAGGCCAATGGCATCCTGGGCTGGATCAGGAATGGTGTGGCCAGCAGGAGCAGGGATGGAATTCTGCCCTGTGCTCAGCACTGGTGAGGCCTCACCTCCAGCACTGTCTGCAGCTCTGGAAGGATCTTGAGGTGCTGGAGCAGGTCCAGAGGAGAGCAAACAGACTGGGGAAGGGACTGGAGGGAAAGTCTGATGAGGAGAGGCTGAGGGAGCTGGGGGTGTTAAGCCTGGAGAAGAGGAGACTTAGAGGAGACCTTATCACTCTCTACAACTAGTTAAAAGGAAGTTGTAGTCAGGTGTGGGTCAGGCTCTTCTCCCAGGCAACTCAGGACAGGACAAGAGGGAATGGCCTGAAGCTGAGCCAAGGGAGGTTTAGGTTGGATATTAGGAAGCACTTCCTGACAGGAAGGCTGATCAGGTACTGGGATGGACTGCCCAGGGAGGTGGTGGAGTCACCACCCCTGGAGGTGTTTAAGCAAAGCTTGGCTGTGGCACTTGGTGGCAGGGTTTAGCTGCTGTGGTGGTGTTAGGTCATAGGCTGGGCTTGGTGATCTCAGAGGTCTTGTCCAGCCTCAGTAATTCTGTGATTCTGTGACTAGATGACCTTTGGAGCTCCCTTCCAACCCAGACCATTCTATGATTCTAATGAATGGGACTGGGAGCAGTATCAGATTTGCCCCAGCTGACCTTGCCATTACTTACACAGCCAAAGTTAACAGTCTGTTTAGTAAAACCATGTAAGGTGTTTATGACTCTCCAGTTAATATCATCCACACAGGTTTTCACCATGTACTGTCTACTTAATGTCCCAACTGTCTCACTAGCCACTGCAGGAACAAGGGTAATGAAAATGGGGATGCAGAGCAGCTTTTGTCACACAATCTTCCCCAAAGATAGAAATAAAATCTTGGAAGGAGAAGTTTTCCTTGCTGTTGATACACAGCAGTTTAACCCTGCCTCAGTAGCTGCATTTTGCTAGTTCAGTGTAATGAATAGATGCTTCTACAGAATCATTTCCATTTCACTTTTCAAGAACAGTATCTCCAGTGTGGGTGTTTTAAAGAAATGCAAAGTAATAAAGTTTATAAACCATCTGGGATAGCTGTGCCATACAAATATTTCAGAAAGGCTTCCACTGCCTAAAAATACCTCTAAGCATACTAAAAATACCCCACAGAGAAAGGAAAGTTCAATTCCTTGCTCATATCCAATAGGTACAGAAGTCATGATTCCCTCCCTTCCTCTAGGGTAGCCATCAGGAGAGGTAAATCAAAATGCACTCACTGCATGCCAGGATCTTTTGCTCTCTGTGTTTCTCATGGTCAGGGCTGGAAAAGTCATTGCATCAAAGAGAAGTGCAAAAGTTCTTGAAACCTCTTCAAGAAAAATGTATTCATGGAGTAGTTTCTCTCAGATTATAGCTTCCTTGGATCCTGCTGTCCTTGGCATCCTCTTTCTCCTGCCTTCTTGTGCTTTGATCTATTCCTTACCAGTAAAAGAGGCATCACAAAAAGCAGGAGAAACAATTCCTGCTTCTTGTTACTGGCTGCTACAACCCAGGTCAGTACCAGCAGGTGAAGATGAACAAAGAGGAGGAAGTGGATCATTTCTGCATTGCCTGGGGTGGCTGACATGCAGGACCTTACATGCAGGACCTCCATGGGACAGCAATGTGCCCTTATGGCAATGGCACAATGGCCACGGCATGCTGGGGTGCAGCAAGAAAAGTGTGGCCAGCAGGGCTAGGGAGGTTCTTTTCCTCCTCTACTCTGCCCTGCTGAGACCACACCTGCAATCCTGTGTCCAGTTTGGGGCTTTCCAGTTCCAGAGAGACAAAGACCTGCTGGAAAGAGTCCAAGGGAGAGCCACAAGGATGATTAGGGGAGTTGAGCATCTCCCCTGTGAAGAGAGACTGAGAGCCCTGGGGCTGTTTAGTCTGGAGAAGAGAAGGCTGAGAGGGGATCTGATCAATGTCTATCAATAGCTGAGGGCTGGGTGTCAAGTGGAGGGGGCCAGGCTCTTTTGGGTGGTGCACAGTAATAAGACAAGGAACAGTGAATACAAACTTGAACACAGAAGATTTCAGCTCAACATGAAGAGAAACTTCTTTACAGGGAGGGTGACAGAGCCCTGGAGCAGGCTGCCCAGAGAGGTTGTGGAGTCTCCTTCTCTGGATGCATTCCTGTGCAGACTGCCCTGGGTGATCCTGCTCTGGCAGGAGGGTTGGACTGGATGATCTCTGGAGGTCCCTTCCAACCTCTAATGTTCTGTGACACTGTGACCTGTCCTTGCATCTAGTTCTCTCTTATGCAATTCCCTCAACAACTGTGTCTGCTACAGCAAAGTTGCTTATTAGAGCTTCACTGCTTTGTGAGAGCTATGATCAGAAATGGCTTGGGAAGATTAGGTTAGAACTAAAGAACATCTATTGAACTGCTCAGCTTTATCCATCACAAAGAAGCAGCAGCTTTCCAATGCTTGCCTTGTCAGTAGAAGACATTAAAAAGCTTCATTAGCACAATTAGTGCTTTTCATCAGCACCAGTTCTTTCTCTCTAGGTTGAGCTGCTTTCAGTGAATGATTACAGTCAAAATCCTCTTCTCCCTGAATTTTTACAATCCTGTTAGATATGGTTGGAAGTTTAATTTTCAGGGCTTTGTCAAATAAAATGTGTTGCTGTTCTTGAAAGCAAAATACTACACAGATGATAGCCAGAGTGCCCCTGGGGACTGTGTCTAACAGTGGACTAGTCCTGTCTAGCAGTGCCAGAGCAGCTGTATCGGGGCACATTTTTTTTTCATCCCAAAGCATTACTAAAATGAATTACAGAAATTAGCAACTGAAAAGAGCTGTGAAAGAATTACTTGCATGAAAGGTAATTTCTATCCAAAAGCTATTTAAGTGAACAGTGCAGAAAAATCTGGGGGTGTCCTCTCAGCCTGATCTGGGGCTTGCTGGGCTGTCTGCAGTTTGAGGGTGTATAGTAGCTCTCTTTTAGGTGGGGTTTGACTAGCCCCAGGGAAAGAAATGGCCTGCTTGGGCCTGGCATCACAGTGAGGAACACCAGGTGCAAGGAATGTTTAGAGAAGACTGGAGAAAGGGTGGATCAGAAACTGGGGAAGGAGACTGGAGAAAGGGTGGATCGGAAACCAGAGAAGGAGACTGGAGAAAGGGTGGATCAGAAACTGGGGAAGGAGACTGGAGAAAGGGTGGATCGGAAACCAGAGAAGGAGACTGGAGAAAGGGTGGATCAGAAACTGGAGAAGGAGATTGGAGAAAGGGTGGATCAGAAACTGGAGAAGGAGACTGGAGAAAGGGTGGATCGGAAACCAGAGAAGGAGACTGGAGAAAGGGTGGATCAGAAACTGGAGAAGGAGACTGGAGAAAGGATGGATCAGAAACTGGAGAAGAAGACTGGAGAAAGGGTGGATCGGAAACTGGAGAAGGAGACTGGAGAAAGGGTGGATCAGAAACTGGAGAAGGAGACTGGAGAAAGGATGGATCAGAAACTGGAGAAGGAGACTGGAGAAAGGGTGGATCGGAAACTGGAGAAGGAGACTGGAGAAAGGGTGGATCAGAAACTGGAGAAGGAGACTGGAGAAAGGGTGGATCAGAAACCGAGAAGGAGACTGGAGAAAGGGTGGATCAGAAACTGAGAAGGAGACTGGAGAAAGGGTGGATCGGAAACCAGAGAAGGAGACTGGAGAAAGGATGGATCGGAAACCGGAGAAGGAGACTGGAGAAAGGGTGGATCAGAAACTGGAGAAGGAGACTGGAGAAAGGATGGATCGGAAACCAGAGAAGGAGACTGGAGAAAGGATGGATCGGAAACCGGAGAAGGAGACTGGAGAAAGGGTGGATCAGAAACTGGAGAAGGAGACTGGAGAAAGGATGGATCGGAAACCGGAGAAGGAGACTGGAGAAAGGGTGGATCAGAAACTGGAGAAGGAGACTGGAGAAAGGGTGGATCGGAAACTGGAGAAGGAGACTGGAGAAAGGGTGGATCAGAAACTGGAGAAGGAGACTGGAGAAAGGATGGATCAGAAACTGGAGAAGGAGACTGGAGAAAGGGTGGATCAGAAACTGGAGAAGGAGACTGGAGAAAGGATGGATCGGAAACTGGAGAAGGAGACTGGAGAAAGGGTGGATCAGAAACTGGAGAAGGAGACTGGAGAAAGGGTGGATCGGAAACTGGAGAAGGAGACTGGAGAAAGGGTGGATCGGAAACTGGAGAAGGAGACTGGAGAAAGGGTGGATCGGAAACTGGAGAAGGAGACTGGAGAAAGGGTGGATCAGAAACTGGAGAAGGAGACTGGAGAAAGGGTGGATCAGAAACTGGAGAAGGAGACTGGAGAAAGGGTGGATCAGAAACTGGAGAAGGAGATTGGAGAAAGGGTGGATCAGAGACCGGAGAAGGAGATGGAGAAAGGTGGATCAGAAACTGGAGAAGGAGATTGGAGAAAGGGTGGATCAGAAACTGGAGAACGAGACTGGAGAAAGGGTGGATCAGAAACTGGAGAAGGAGACTGGAGAAAGGGTGGATCAGAAACTGGAGAAGGAGACTGGAGAAAGGATGGATCAGAAACTGGAGAAGGAGACTGGAGAAAAGATGGATCGGAAACTGGAGAAGGAGACTGGAGAAAGGATGGATCAGAAACTGGAGAAGGAGACTGGAGCAAGGTAGATCTAGGAGGAAGTTCTTCACAAGGAGGGTGGTGAAATACTGGAAAGGTAACCCACAAATGTAGTGGAGGCCCCATCCCTGGAGATGTTCAAGGTCAGACTTGATGGGGACCCTGAGCAACCTGATGTAGTTGAAGAAGTCCCTGCTGACTGCAGAGAGGTTGGACAAGATCATCTCTTGAGGTCCCTTCCAACTTCTGATGTACTGTGATACTTTGGAGGGTCCCTTCCAACCTGATGCATTCTGTGATTTCATGAAAGGAATTCTGTGATTCTGTGATCAGTTCTGAGCAGGTGAAATTTCCAGTTTTCACAAAGGAAGAGAAGAATCTACTAGAAGGGGAAACTCACATGTGGTTTGTAGAGACCTCTTTCCCCCCAATGCCATTTATCAAACTATTGATCTATCAAATGCAGCAATATTTTTTTAAGTAATATTTTTCCTGGTTTTGGAATGAGGCTAGAAGACAGTCAGTCACAACAACTGGGGATATTGTCTACCTAGACTGTGGAAAAGCCTTGGACACTGTTCCCCACAGAATTCTCGTGGACAAACTGGATGCTCATGGCTTGGCTGAGCAATGCTCTGCTGGACAAAACACTGGCTGGCTGAACAGGCCCAAAGAGTGGTGCTCAATGGAGTTAAACAAGTGGTGTTCCTCAGGGCTCAGTGTTGGCACCACTTCTGTTTAACATCTTTATTGATGACCTTGATGAAGACACAGAGTGTGTCAGCAGTAAGTGTGCAGATGACACCAAGTTAGGTGCAGTGTTGATCTATTCCAGGGGAGGGAGGCTCTGCAGAGGGACTTGGACAGATTGGATCCATGGCCAGCATTACCAGGATGAGCTTCTACAAGGCCAAGTGCCAGGTCCTGCACTTGTGGCACAACAACCCCAAGCAATGCTACAGGCTTGGGGCAGTGTGGCTGCAAAGCTGTCTGGCAGAAAGGGACTTGGGGGTGCTCATGGACAAGCAGCTGAAGAGGAGCCAGCAGTGTGCCCAGGTGCCCAAGAAAGCCAAAGGCATCCTGGATGGGATTAGAAATGCTGTGTCCAGCAGGAGCAGGGAGGGGATTGTCCCCTGGGACTCAGCTCTGCTGAGGCCACACCTTGAGTGTTGTGTCCAGTTTTGGGCACCTCAATCCAAGAGAGATGTGGAGGTGCTGGAGCCAGGGCAGAGGAGGGCAAGGAAGCTGGGAAGGGCCTGGAGAATAAATCTGACGAAGAGTGACTGAAGGAGCTGGGGATGGTTAGTGTGAAAGAGAGGAGGCTGAGGGGAGACCTCCTGGCTCTCTACAGCTACCTGAAAGGAGGCTGTGGAGAGGTTGGTGCTGGTCTCTTCTCATAGGTCATTAGTGATAGAACAAGAGGGAACAGCCTCAAGCTATGACTGGGTAGGTTTAGACTGGACAGCAGGAAGAAGCTTTTCCCAGCAAGAGTGGTCAGGGATTGGAATGTGCTGCCCAGGGAGGTGGTGGAGTCCCCAAGTCTGGATGTGTTTCAAGGTGGTTTGGATGTGGTGCTTGGGGATCTGTTTTAGGGCTGACCCTTACAGAGTAGGGTTTTGGGTTGGACTTGGTGATCCTGAGGGGCTTTTCCAGCCTGAATGTTTCTGTGATTCTGTGATGTACCAGTTCCCATGTGGCCTCATTCACAGGTCAGTCCCTTTGACTCGAGCTCACCACTCCAGGACCAGCCTGCCCAGCACCACAGCGCAGACACAGGAGCAATGCCCTGGCCATCTGCCAGCCCAGGCCAATCACCATGGTGTTATCAAAATGTTCCCAGGCACTGCAGTCAGGTGATCAGCAGTGCAGCAGGACAGAAAGCAGCAAAAGCAAAGAGCAGCCAGTACTGAGCACTAGACACCAATACACAGCAAGGCAAAGCAAGCCTCAAGGCAAGCACAGAAGCCTGCTGATTAATAGCTAAGCAGCAAGAACAGCTCTACATTTGATCTAGCACACTCCAGTCAAGGCTGCTGTTATCTCTAGCCCTTCAAGCCCCACACTGGGCACCAAAAAGGACTGCCATGGTTCAACCCCAGCCAGCAACTCAGCCCCACACAGGCTCCTCTGTGACAGCTGCTCTGCCAGATACTGTTTATAGTGTCCTGGACAAATTTGATGGCAGTTCACTTTCCAGTTCAAAGCTCACCACACAACAGCTTCTTTGCTCAACTTGTTAGGATTGTATTTGTATCTGAAGTCATAAGCCAGGAGTAGATAATGCGATCCAAGATTGGAAAAAAGAATCATCACCCCCAGTTCTGATGCTCAAAGAAATATGCAGGACAAAAATATTTTTTCCTTAAATCACATGGAGTCAAAGGAAGATGTCATGATGGGGGGTCTGCTATAGACCACCCAACCAGGATGAGGAGGTGGATGAAGGGTTTTATAGGTGGCTGGGGAAGGTCTCAGAATCACCAACCCTTGTTCCTGTGGGGGACTTCGGTTTACTGTATGTCTGCTGGAAATACAACACAGCAGGCAGGAAGCAGTCCCAGGGATTCTTGGAGTGCATGGAAGGTAACTAACACAGCTGGTGAATGAGCCAACAAGGGATGGCCAGCCTCTGCTCCTTGGTGGCAAGTGACAGCACCAGAGGAAATGGTTTCAAGCTGCAGCAGGGGAGGTTCAGGCTGGATGCTAGGAAATATTTCTTCCCAGAGAGGTTTCTCAAACATTTCAATGGTCTGCCCAGGGCAGTGCTGGAGTCCCCATCCCTGGAGGTGTTCCAGCAGCCTGTGGAGCTGGTGCTTAGGGACATGGTTGAGGATTGACCTTTCAGTGCTAGGTCAAGGGTTGGACTGGATGAGCTTAGAGGTCTCTTCCGACCAGATGTTTTCTGTGAGTCTGTGATTCTGTGAAGGGCTGCTTGTAACTGAAGGAAGCACCAAGCTGCAAGCTAAGGACAGTGCAGTCATTGAAAGCTATGCAGTAAGGTTTTCAGCTGCAATTTACTTCTTTTATTTTCCTATTAATCTCTGTATAACTTGAGTTCCATTAAAGAACCTCTGTTTGATCCTTTCCTGGTTCTTTTGCATTTTTTATGGTGTTTAAAGCACTGCATTGCTTTAAAACAGTTTTCATTGTCTTACAACAGAAAAAAGAAAACAAAACACCAACCCAGCTGAATTATGTATTTCAATTATTGTTGGGTTTGTTGCTATAATTGCTGTGCTAGAACAGCTATCCTAATCTTCACGTTCTCTGTAATTCCTTTCAGGACCTACATTTTGCACTCAAGTGGCTATGCAGAGCCTGAAGAAGTGAATCTTGGAGAAGGGATCAACACATAACAGTGTTATTAGAAACAAATCTGCATGGTATTTCACAGAATCACAGAATTAACCAGGGTGGGAAAGACCTTCAAGATCATCAAGTCCAACCTACCACCCAACACCATCTAATCAACTAAACCATGGCACCAAATGCCTCATCCAGCCCTTTTTTAAACACTTCCAGGGAGGGGGACTCCACCACCTCCCTGGGCAGCACATCCCAATGGCAATTCCCTGTTCATGTGCTGTTTCATTTCACATTGAAGAAAAAAATTATTACACATTCTCACAGTACATTGGAGGTTGGAAGGGACCTCCCAAGCTCATCAAATCCAAGCTCCCTGACAAAGCAGGATCCCCTGCACAGGAATGCATCCAGGTGGGTTTGGAAAGTCTGCAGAGAAGGAGACTCCACAGCCCCCCCTGGGGCTGTTCCAAGGGCTCTGCCACCCTCACTGGAGAGAAGTTTCTCCTCATGTTGAGGTGAAATCTTGCATGTTCAACCACACATCTGTTGTTCCTTGTCTTATTACTGTGCACCACCCAAAAGAGCCTGGCCCCCTCCCCTTGCCCCCCACCCCTCAGCTATTGATAGACATTGATCAGATCCCCTCTCAGCCTTCTCTTCTCCAGACTAAACAGCCCCAGGGCTCTCAGTCTCTCTTCACAGGGGAGATGCTCAAGTCCCCTAATCCTTCTCATGGCTCTCTGCTGGACTCTCTCCAGCAGGTCTCTGTCTCTCTTGACCTGGGGAGCCCAAAACTGGACACAGGATTGCAGGGGTGGTCTCAGCAGGACAGAGCAGAGGGGGAGAAGAACCTCCCTAGCCCTGCTGGCCACACTTTTCTTGCTGCACCCCAGCAGCTCTCTTGGCCACAAGGGCACATTGCTGTCCCATGTAGAACTTGCTGTCCAACAGCACTCCAAGATCTTTCTCTGTGGAGCTGCTTTCCAGCAGGGCAGCCTCTAACCTGTCCTGGTGCCTGTTTTTATTCCTCCCTCCTCATTAGGCATCTTATAGCATACCTAAATAGGATTTCAAGCCTTGCAATGGGAATACATGCACAAATAAATGGCCATCAACAAATACACTTGGCAAAAGCTGAAAGCACACTGATTCATCTATGAGCAGATATATATAGAGATATATATAGAGAGATTATATATAGATATGGATATGTAGTGTTTCACTTCAATGCAATATTTTTAAGGTCCATTAAAAAAAAACATAAAAAATTAAAGAAAAAATACATTTCAAGATTTACAAGGTAAAATAATTTGGTAAGTTGAGATTTTTGAGGGTCAGCCCTTTTGATGGGAGATGTGAAGTGCTTCCTTTTTTAGCTCTCCAGTGCCACCACAAATTCATCCAACTGCAGTTTAGTCATTCATGTGCAAGCAGTTTGTGCATCCCATGCTGAATGCTTTCCTTGCCCATTTGTAAGGGGCCAGTTAAGAAGCTAGTTAAACACTGGAAACAGAACAAAAGGTAAGAGAGTGGGAGGCTGAGAAAATTACACAAGAAAGAGATTATAAATAATGCCCTTCTTAGGCAGCAAATAAATCCTTGGAACCCAAAGGATAAAGGAGAAACTAAGATTGACCTCCTGGTGTTGAATCAGCTGTAAATTGTCTGAGTCATCCTGATTCCCAGCGATGGGAACGCTGGCAATTCAATGGAGAACACATTGCATAAAGAGCTCTACAGAGCACATAACCAAGGCAGAGACAAATGTCAGCCAGCATCTCCTGAGAGGCACGAAAACAAAAAGCCATTGCTGTGCTGCTACAAAACACATCCCCAGCCAAAACTGGAAAAGGACAATGCCTGTCAGCGTGGTTAGGCACAGGTCAGAGCTCTGTGGTCACTGAGAAGTCCTCTTGCACATGAAGGGAAATTTTTCACAAAATGTAGAGAGGTAGTTGATGAATGTCACTCTGAGGTACAAAGGGGTTTGGAAGGGTGGATGTAGGAGCTTACAATACTGCTCTGTAGGGAAAAGCTGACATTTGGAAAGGTATAGAGCAGAAGAATGAAGTCTACAGAGACCCTGGGTTGCTTGCCACTGAACATTTCTGTACATCTTGTTTGTTCAGATGATTCCTCTCCCAAGGCAGAAATAAGTTAGAAGAGAGCCCTGGCTGTGGGCTAAGCCCCTGCTGCTCACCTGCTGTAGAGCTGAGGAGAAAGTGATGCCAGGACATTAGTGGCATGGAGAGCAGCAACATCTCAGACACTCCTCTGAGAAGCCAGCTGGGACTTGCGTACAGTCCTGTGTCACACTCTGTATTCCACTCAGATCTGCTCAAATACTCTAAGGTTCAAGTCAATAAAGGCTGACAGATTCCCAGGAAAGCGGATTTTTTTCTGTGCCCCATGCAAAATAAACTCTTGAAATACAGGCTGCAAAGCCACACACAGCCACTTAGTTACCACTGTTCCTCTAAATCCAAAGTTTCTCTGACAGGCAGCCCCCTGTCCTACAAACTCTGCAGATGCAGCAGATCTCTACAGGCAATCACTGAGTGACAGTCACCGCTGCTCTGACTGACACCTCATGGCCTCTATTCCATTTTGTTGGTATAAAGGACTTGGTTTTGTGGCTGTATGGTTGCAGATACTTGAACCCTTCCTTGATACCTTCTTTTGCTCTCCAGCTGCAGCTAAGTGTAAGCACAGCTGCTGCCAAGAGGCTGGAGCCAGGCTCTGCTGGGTGATGCCCAATGACAGCACAAGTGGCAGTGGTGGAAGCTGAGGCATAGGAAGTTCCCGGGAAACATGAGGAAAACTTTTTTTCTGTGTGAGGGTGACAGAACACTGGAACAGGCTGCCCAGGGGAGTTGTGGAGTCTCCCTCTCTGGAGGTATTCAAAAC
Source organism: Indicator indicator (assembly GCF_027791375.1). Lineage (NCBI taxonomy): Eukaryota > Metazoa > Chordata > Aves > Piciformes > Indicatoridae > Indicator > Indicator indicator. The sequence goes on from NC_072019.1 coordinate 33,810,374, forward strand.
CTGCCTGGATGTGTTCCTGTGTGATCTGCTTTAGGTGATCCAGCTCTGGCAGGGGGAATTGGACTGGATGATCTTTTGAGGTCCCTTCCAACCCCTGACATTCTGTGAATCTGTGATTGTTATGTCTTTTAAGTATGTGAGTGGACTATTTTCTTATGCTAGAGAAGTGAGAAACATGTGTGAGGCTTTTAAAGGAAGGTCAAGAATGCTCACAGATCTTTTCATCACACAAAGGAATCTTACTGCTCCTCAACCTTTACTTCTGAAGCCCAATATTAAGCACCCCTGGAACTCCCAGAACAACAGGTAGTCTAAAATCCAGGCACACCAGTTGCTTGTACAGTGGGGCCTAAGTGGCATGTTCAATATGGTTCACAAAGTCTATGGTTAAGGAGAAAATTGAATTCAAGTCCCCCACTCTTTGCTCAGCCTGAGCAATGTTTATCTGAAGATGTTCTGCTGTGATCTGCAGTCCACAGAATTACCAGTGTGCACAAATAAGTCAGGAAAGACTGTGCTCAAAATACAGCTTAATCATCTCCCTCAGGCTCCCTCATGCCAAGTCAGCTGGCAACCCTGGAAGAATCATCAGGATTTTTCATTATAATTACCATGCATTAAAAGATAAGCAACATTGTGCCTGAATTGTATACATAATCCAAGTGGTTTGGATGTAGAAATGCCTTCAGAGAAATGGGAACAAAATCCCTGCCAATATAAATGGGCACAACTACCCTAAACTGAATTACCAGTGCAAAATCTGCCATACGAAGAAGTTAGATTCCTCTTCATGCATTCCCCTTTCACTGGGTTACACAAGATAGACGTAGGTAGGTAGGTAGGTAGATAGATAGATAGATAGACAGACTGATAGAAAGAGAGAGAGAGATGGATAGATGGAGAGAGAGAGAGGGATGGATAGATAGATATGTAGATAGATACACAGATACATAGATACATAGATATAGAATCATAGAATTGTAAGGTTTGGATGTGTAGATAGATAGATGGGTAGATGGATAGGTAGGTAGGTAGATAGATGGATAGATAGGTAGATGGATAGATATATGGATAGACAGATATACAGACAGAAAGGTAGATAGATAGATAGATAGATAGATAGATAGATAGATAGATAGATAGATAGATAGATAGATAGATAGATAGATACACAGATACACAAATACATAGATACATAGATACATAGATATAGAATCATAGAATTGTAAGGTTTGGATATGTAGATAGATGGATGGGTAGGTAGATGGATAGATAGGCAGATGGATAGATGGATGGATAGACATATATAGACAGAAAGGTAGGTAGATAGATAGATAGATAGATAGATAGATAGATAGATAGATAGATAGATAGATAGATAGATACACAGATACACAGATACACAGATACATAGATATAGAATCATAGAATTGTAAGGTTTGGATATGTAGATAGATGGATGGGTAGGTAAATAGATGGATAGATAGGTAGATAGATAGATAGATGGATAGACAGATATGTAGACAGAAAGAAAGGTAATTAGATAGATAGATAGATAGATACATACATACATACATGCATACATACACAGATACATAGATACACAGATACATAGATATAGAATCATAGAGTTGTTAGGGATGGATATGTAGATAGAAGAATAGATAGATAGATTAGATAGATGGATAGATAGATAGGTAGGTAGGTAGGTAGGTAGGTAGATCGGTATAGAATCATAGAATCATAGAATTGTTAGGGATGGATATGTAGATAGATAGATAGATAGATAGATAGACAGATAGATAGATAGATAGATAGATAGACAGATAGATAGATAGATAGATAGATAGATGGATAGAGTGAGCAACATAATGACATAACTGTTACAATACAGTTTGGTTCATTCTGTAGAAGTAAGCTTGCACCTCACCAGAAATAGAGTATTTCCATACCACAGACCTTGCCAGACTGCAACATACAATCACAGAACGGTTTGGGTCGGAAGGGACCTTCAAGATCTAGTTCCAATCCTCCTGCCATGACCAGGGACCTCTCCCACTAAACCAGGTTGCTCAAGGTGCCATCCAACCTGGCTTTGGACACTTCTGGGGTTGGAGCCTCCAAAACTTCTCTGGGCAACCTGATCCAGTGCCTCACCACCCTTGTGGTGAAGAATTTCCTCCTAATGCCTAACCTAATACTGAATTCTTCCAGTTTGAGTACAGTACCCCCATGTCCTATCACCTTTGTAGAAAGTCCTGCTCCAGCCATCCTGTAGGCCCCCTTCAAATACCAGGAGGCTGCTATAAGGTATCCTCAGAGCCTTCTCTTCTCCAGCCTGAACAATCCCAGCACTTTCAGCCTGTCTTCATAGGAAAGGTGCTCCACACAGTGCACTCACACCTAAATGTTGGCATAGGATTTAACATAGGAACTGCAGGGCTGTGCAATGTGTGCAGCCCTGGCCACACAGAGTGAAGGCTGTGCAGAATCCTCATCCACACTCCTCTGCATCTAACCATGCCTAGGATAGCTTTACACAGTATCACAGTATTACAGAAGGTTAGAGGTTGGAAGGGACCTCCAGAAATCATCCAGTCCAACCCCCCTGCCAAAGCAGGAGCACCCAGGGCAGTCTGCACAGGAATGCATCCAGGTGGGTTTGGAAAGTCTCCAGAGAAGGAGACTCCACAACCTCTCTGGGCAGCCTGCTCCAGGGCTCTGTCACCCTCACTGTACAGAAGTTTCTCCTCATGTTGAGCTGAAACCTTCTCTGTTCAAGTTTGAACCCATTGTTCCTTGTCTTATTACTGTGCACCACCCAAAAGAGCCTGGCCCCCTCCCCTTGACACCCACCCCTCAGCTATTGATAGACATTGATCAGATCCCCTCTCAGCCTTCTCCTCTCCAGACTAAACAGCCCCAGGGCTCTCAGTCTCTCTTCACAGGGGAGATGCTCAAGTCCCCTAAGCATCCTCGTGGTTCTCCCTTGGACTCTCTCCAGCAGGTCTCTGTCTCTCTGGAACTGTGGAGCCCCAAACTGGACACAGGATTGCAGGGGTGGTCTCAGCAGGACAGAGCAGAGGGGGAGAAGAACCTCCCTAGCCCTGCTGGCCACACTTTTCTTGATGCACCCCAGGATCCCATTGGCTCTCTTGGCCACAAGTGCACATTGCTGTCCCATGCAGAACTTGCTGTCCTCTAGGACTCCAAGGTCTTTCTACATGGAGCTGCTCTCTAGCAAGGCAACCCCTAACCTGTCCTGGTGCCTGCTGTTATTCCTCCCCAGATGCAGGACCCTGCACTTGTCCTTATTGACCTTCATGAGTTTTGCCTGCACCCAGCTCTCAGCCTGTCCAGATGTCCAGCATAATCAAGTTAATAGTGGGGATAGACACAGCAGCCAGGCACTCCAAAAATCCCTGCAGATGGCAAATTCTACTGAATTCATGGTGAAGCTAAAGGGAGTTATATTAAAGTCAGATTAAATAGAGACAATGCTATGCTATGCCACAGCTCCAGCACCACTGCAGGGCAGACATGACTGAGGTCATCTCTGCTATGAGTGTGACCTACAAGCATCAGAGTATAGAAAGGGAATTATTTATAGTGCCTCAGTAAGAATAGTCTCAAAAATAAATCAAAAGAAAACTGGTTTCGAGGGTGCTTGGATTACTCAATATGCATTACTGCAGAATGTCTCTTCTCCCTGACAGACTGAATGACCCTGAACAGCCAAAGTAACTTTCTGTTCCACTTCCCCTATCTTTAATACTAAATAATCACATTTACTTTTACATGTGGTGATTTAAGATTGATGAACAAAAAGAATTCTAGACTCACAGAATGCTGTTATCAAGATTTAACTACCAATACCTATACAGCTGCAGCTCAGAAGTACTTCACTCTCCTGGATTCTGGCACTTCAAAAAATCACAGGCTCGCAGGATGTCAGGGGTTGGAAGAGACCTCTGGAGATCATTGAGCCCAACCCCCTGCCAGAGCAGGACCAGAGAATCCAGCACAGGTCACAAAAGAGTGCTCACACTGGCCATCTAAGCTTATCTGCTGAATCCTACAGATGACAGATTTCAAAATACGATCACAGGATCACAGGATCATACAGGCTCACAGGATGTTAAGGGTTGGAAGGGACCTCTGGAGATCTTCAAGTCCAACCCCCCTGCCAGAGCAGGACCAGAGAATCCAGCACAGTCACACAGGAACACATCCAGACAGGGCTGCAAAGGCTCCAGAGAAGGAGACTCCACAACCTCTCTGGGGAGCCTGCTCCAGTGCTCTGTGACCCTCACAGTAAAGAAGTTCCTCCTCATGCTGAGGTGGAACCTCCTGTGCTGTAGCTTACATCCATTGCCCCTTGTCCTATCACAGGGCACAACTGAGCAGAGCCTGTCCCCTCCCTCCTGACCCCCAGCCCTCAGATATTTATAAACATTTATTAAATCCTCTCTCAGTCTTCTCCTCTCCAGACTGCACAGCCCCAGGGCTCTCAGCCTCTCCTCATCAGGCAGTGCTCCAGTCCCTTCAGCATCCTTGTAGCCCTCCCCTGGACTCTCTCTCGAGCAGATCCTTTCCACACATCCACTAAAATGAAACTGCAGCCGCAGGGTGTCCCCTTCATTCCCTTTCATGAAAGAACCAAGGAGGAAAAGGGTGCAGTATGGGGACAAAAATGTCCTTCACCTCTGCCAATTAGCAGATAGCAGTCCATGCTGAGATAAACATAAATACGTTGATAAGATATAACTGTGTGGGTGCTAAGAGCATTGTTGCAGCCACTGTTCTGAGGGCAGCTGCTGGATGTGTGCAGAGTGCAGCATTCCTTAGCTGACCAATTCCTTAGCTGCCTAGAGCCAAACAATCACATTCCATGGGTGCCAAGAACAACAGCCTCACCTTGGCACCCTTGGATTGGAACAGGCTGCAGAAGCCACCTCCTTGGCACCTCTCATTGAGAAAAGATTTTAGCTTATCTATGTGGTTGGGTTTCACTGGTTAAGGGACTGACAACACAGAGCACAGAAACAGACACTCTCAGCAGTAGTTACTTGGGTTAGGAACTTAGGTTAGGAACAGCTTGGGGAGGTTAGGGCTTTGCTAGGGACTTCTGCTTCTGTTAGTTAGCTACTGCTGGTCAGGGCTTTGGTGCAGGGATGCTGCTAGGGATATGCTCAGGACTTAGCTGCTTTGTCTGTTAAGAGCTTCCAGGACTTCTGCTGTTAAGCACACTCTGAGACTCTCTAATGCTGGGGAGTCTACAATGCAGCAATAAAGGACTTCAGAGAAGATTTCTGAGATTCTCTGCTCTCTGCATTGCTGGAACCTCGCTGCTATAGGGCAGTGGGGTTCTTGCCTTCATTTGTCACCCAGTGGTCCCCGAACTGGGGGAAGCACAACAAGCATTTTCTTTAAGAAGACCTTAGCAATACATTTACAGTATTTTCTTACCTCAACTAAGATGAAGCATGGCAACATCATGCAGCTCCTCTGAGACTGCTGCCTGTTGTTTGAAAGCATGTTCACCTGGGAAGGAAACAGAGTATGTTGTGTCTGTCTGTAGGAAGCTAGAAGTGTTTAGAGTAATATGCTCACAGAAAACTGCAGGAGGCCTCCTTGAAACACAGGTTTGCATCAAAATAAGGAATGGTGAAATTATAACTGCTCATAGAATCACAGAATCACAGAATGGGCTGGGCTGGAAGGGACCTCTGATGCTCATCCATTCCAAGCCCCTCTGCAGTCAGCAGGGACATCCCCAACTAGATCAGGTCGCCAACTAGATCAGGACCCTTACCTTCCCAGGAAGAGAGACTGGCCATTGGAATGAACTGCCTGGGGAGGTGGTGGAGTCACCATCCCTGGAAGTGTTTAAAAAGAGACTGAATGAGGCACTCGGTGCCATGGGTTAGTTGATTAGATGGTGCTGGCTGATAGGTTGGACTTGATGATCTCAAAGGGCTTTTCCAACCTGGTTAATTCTGTGAATAGCAGAAATCAATGCACTGTGGATGTAATGACCCTAGAAATCAGCCCACAACTGGAATAGGAAATTGATTAAAATCTTCAGAGGAGTTAGCAACTTCAAGAGTTAGAACACTTCTAAATGCTGGGCAGCCCCTCTGGATTACTCTCTTCTTCCTAAAAAAACAACAAAGCAACCAAAACACACACACTCGTAACACAAAACAAAGCAACCAACCAAACAAAAACCTCACAACCCAAAAACACCCCCAAAAAACCCAAACCAAACCCAAAACCCCACCACACACTTCTGCTTTTATTCTTTGATTTTCACAACTTGTTTTAAAAGCTTTTCTCTAGGCTCTTCCTAAAGGATACTGAAATAGAGCTTTAACACTTTTCTGTTTTTCTGAGCTGTGCCCTTTCTGAGCTGTTCCTCATTTCTGTTTCATCATCCACTCCTCTTTTTTGGTATTCTCTCCTTCCCATCTCTCTGTGTTCCCCCTCCAGTCTCTCTTCATCCTTTCATGTAGTCCCTTTCCCTCATTCTGTGTCTCACATGGCACACCTTCCAACATCTTGCATCCCCTTTTGTCTCTCTTCTGTGGCCTCCCAAATCCATATTTGATTCCTTTTCTTCCTCTGACGCTTTAGTAAGCTGCAGCTGACTTTTTTCTTTCTCCTTCCTGTGCCCTTGGCTGTGCATGTGCATACTTCATAAGGGCTTGGGACTGAAGAGTCCAGGAGGCAGCATACTAAGCACAAGAGAAAGGAGATGCTTCCAAGCAGCAGCAGAAAACCAGACTTGGCCATGTGTGTGTGCAGTCTGGCTCCCAGCAGTGCACTGAGCATCTCTGTGGTGGGTTGAAAATTCCCCCCAACATAAAATTGCCAGACCAGCTCAGCCAGAATCAAATGAAGCTGTATTGACAAGCAAAACTACAATCTACAATGAAATGCAGTTAACATGTACAAAATATACAATATTTACATATATGTACAATGGGTAAACAACACAGGAACCCCCCTGGCAAAAACCAGGGGGCTACTAATAGCTTCCCTTACCCTGCTCTCTTCCCTATCCCCCTGTACATGGGACAAGAGAAAGAGCAGAGAATTGTTGGTTACTACTCAGCCACAACAAAGCAATGCAGCCAAGGTCAGCAAAGCCAGCAGAAGCCAGAGCTAGTACTTGCCAGAGCAAGGTGGCCAAAAAGAGAAAGTTAGTTCACAGATCTAGGTTTGTTATCTGTCCAATGGGATTCTTTAGAACTTATTAGCATTTTCCTCTTTACATCCAATAGTAATTTATCTACATTCTACTACTTCCTGTTCAAGAGCTGTGGAAAATTTTCCAGGTGCAGTCTGTAACTACCACAGTCTCTGCTGCTCTCCTCCTCCCCTTGTGAAGGTAGCTGAGGGAATCTGACACTGTGTCTCACTCCCCTTCTGAGCCAGTTAGCAGAAATGTGGAAACAAGTGTGTGGCTGTGTTCAGTGAGATTTGTGCACGCAGCAGCTGGGATCTCCCTGGGAGCTATGAGCCTTTCAGCTGGGACCTTGTCACTCTGGGCATTTTTAGCCCAGTCTTTGGTGCTGTCAAAACACAGCAGTGGTTATCTGTATTCAGTTTGTTTATCCAAAGCAACAAACAAGAAAATGCTTCCTCAGCGAGCAGTATGGCATAGACTCTTCAAACCTCTCCCACAAATAACAAAGGTTATTTATCAGGCTAATAGAAATGTTGGCTCTGCTGTTGAGCAATTTGCTTGTATGCTTAGAGGGCCAAGCCCTGCTGTTCATATGCCATTCAAATCACAGAATTGCTAGGGTTGGAGGGGACCTCAAGGATCATCCACCTCCAACCCCCCACCATGGGCAGGGACACCTCACACTAGATCAGGTTGCTCACAGCCACATCCAGCCTGGCTGCAAAAACCTCCAGGGAGTCTTCCACCACCTCCCTGGGCAACCTGTGCCAGTCTCTCACCACCTTCAATGGGGAAGAATTTCTTCCTAACATCCAATCTGAATCTCCCCATTTCTAGTTTTGTTCCATTCACCCCTGTCCTATCACTCCCTGACACCCTCAAAAGTCCCTCCCCAGCTTTCTTGTAGCCCCCTTCAGATACTGGAAGGCCACAAGAAGGTCTCCTCAGAGCCTTCTCTTCTCCACACTGAACAGCCCCAACTCTCTCAGGCTGTCTCCGGAGCAGAGCAGCTCCAGCCCTCTGCTCATCCTCGTGGCCCTTCTCTGGACACCTTCCAGCACCTCCAGATCCTTCTTGTAACAGAGGCTCCAGAACTGGACACAGAGCTCCAGGTGGGGTCTCAGCAGAGTGGAGCAGAGGGGGAGAATCCCCTCCCTGGCCCTGCTGGCCACACTTCTCTTGCTGCAGCCCAGGCTCTGCTTGGCTTTCTGGGCTGCAAGTGCTCACTGCTGGCTCCTGTTGAGCTTCTCATCCCCCAGCACCCCCAAGGCCTTTTCTTCAGGGCTGCTCTTAAACCAGTCTCTGCTCAGCCTATATTGGTCTTGGGATTGCCCTGAGCCAGCTGCAGGACCTTGTTCAGGCAAGAGTTCCAGAGACTCCTTGGCAATCCATTCTACAGTTACATAATCTAACCATTAATATTGCACATGGAGATGTGCATGAACAGCTATTGCACATTGGACTGTAGGCTCAGCTCACTAAAGAGACACCAACACAGCACTTGTATATTATTTATTGACTTCTAACAGTACATTGAAGAAAAGAGAACAAGCTCAGAGCGTTAAGGGCCACTACATGGCCACTCTTCAGCTGCTACCTCAACAACAAAAGGGCCTAAGATTCATCTTCTCCAGTACATTGAAGCAGAAGTATGTCCTTATTAGTGTTGTGTCAGTTCTACAGCTGAGACTCTGCTGATGCCTAAAGCTCTCAGTGCACCAAAATGGGGATGAACTGTAGAGCCTGAGGTGGATCCCAGATTTTTCTTTTCTCTAACATGGAGACAGTTACTGGTTGGAGCCTGAAACCCCCTATAACACAGGGTAAACACACACTTTATGTGAAACTGCCTTTCCAGAGGTTGCTGCTGTGAGCTTAGAGGAAGATGACTGAGCCTGAATGAAGCATCAAGAAGCCATCTGTGAGGGCATGGCTGAAGTGCTACAAGCATACCTATAAATAGCTCTTGGTGAGGAACCAGTTCTTTTCCAGTAACATGGAGTCCTTTTATGCAGCTAGTTACTAGGCAGCCTACGAAACATTCTCCCTGGCAGTACCCCACTGTCTGCATCAGGCAGCCTGCCTCCCTCCAGCTGCTCTTCTGGGGGTATGCCTAACAACAGCCTACAGGGGCACTCTCCAGACAAGCCTTCCCCTGCCACACGTCAGCACCAATCTGCCTCACTGCTAGATGAGGGAGTCATCTTCACATCTGTGCTCTCTGTGCCTTTGGAACAAAGCCTGCAGGCACACACCTCCTCAAAGGAGCTCTGGACAGCAGCATTTGACAGCCAGGGTACCCTCCTCAGGTCTGACTGATGGCTGGCTAGGAGCCACAGGTGAGCTGCACACTTGGCAGACCTTGGCTGAACAACCTCATTTTATACAGGTGTCACAAACATGCTCTCAGCATTTCTGATTTCATTTGGATCAAAACCCATTCAATGTGTAAAGCCTCAGCACCTCTCCTCAACATGAGAATTGCCTGCAGGTTTGTAAGGTGGTTCACAGGCAAAACAGCAGAATGTTTCATAAGAAGCAGTCACTGCCCTGCATTTTGCTTGGAAATAAATTCTGTAGGCAATTTCTAGGTATCTCTACTGGGTAAGGTACTTCAGGTTCTCAGGGAGACAGGTTCTTTTGGATGTGACATAAGCAATGAGCTCTGGGGTGCCTAGAGTTGAAACACTTCCAACATAGTTCAGAAACAGGAAAGGCAGTACTTGGCCTCACAGCTTGAACCTGACTTCAAGTGATTGACTAAATGCCACATTCATGCCAGAGCCATAACATGAACTCAAACATCCTTTGTTGTGAAAAAGAGTGCCCTGTTCTCACTGTTTTGTTACCTGTATTATCCACAGCTGCCACTGGTATGACTGTCTTCTGGCATGTCACTTCTTTGGTGCAAGCCAGTGTGAAGGCAGTTTGAGAGGCTGATGCTGCCCAGCTTCTACAGCCTGTTACACAAGTGCCAAGCAGATCTAAGACACTACTGAATCATTACAAGATCACAGAACCATAGAATGGTCTGGGCCAGAAGGGACCTCCAAAGCTCATCCAGTCTGACCTCCCTGCAGTCAGCAGGGACATCCCCAACTAGATCAGGCTGCCCAGGGCCTCGTCAAACCTCACCTTGAATATCTCTGCCAGGTGGAGTTGTAAAGTCTCCTTCTCTGGAGACTTTCAACCCCACCTGGATGCACTCCTGTGCAGACTACCCTAAATGATCCTGCTCTGGCAGGGGGGTTGGGCCTGATGATCTCTTGAGGTCCCTTCCAGTCTCTGATGTACTGTGAGACTGTGATCTCCAGGGAAGAAGCCTCAACCACCTCTCTGGGCAACCTGTTCCAGTGTTCCACCACCCTCATAGTAAAGAACTTCTTCCTGATACCCAATCTGAATCTACTCTGCTCTAGTTTGAAGCCATTGTCCCTCATCCTGTCGCTGCAGCCCTTTGCAAACAGTCTCTCTCCAGTCTCTCTCTCTCCAAACAGCCTTCCTGTAGCAGGCTGCTATTAGGTCTCCCCAGAGCCTCCTTTTCTCCAGACTGAACACCCCCAGCTCCCTCAGCCTGTCCTCACAGCAGAGCTGCTCCAACCCCCTGATCATTTTCATGGCCCTCCTCTGGACCCTCTCCATCAGGTCCATGTCCTTCCTGTACTGAGGGCTCCAGACCTGTACACAGTACTGCAGGTGAGGTCTCAGCAGAGCAGAGTAAAGATGTCTATTCTGTCACAGGTTTCCCTGTAACTTAGGATTCCTCTAGAAAGAGCATATTCCATTTCATTTGTTTGACTCCATTTACAGGTGCAGTTTAACTACACCAAGGAAAAAGTTCTTATCGGTAATTCAGGAGATTTAAAAATATGCTCTGAACAAAAAACAAAGGAAAAAAAATCTACTGAAATGAAAACAAAGCTCCCTAGAACTATCTGTAGCAGTTAGTCTCTTCGGTGTGGTAAAAATGTAGTTGCTTGCCAGAAGGTAAACAAAGAATGTGTCTGAGAAACATTGATTTTACCAGAAGAAGAGGAAAATAAAGACACTTAGCTATGAGGAAAACAAATCTTCATTATAGGAAACCACTTCTATGTGCCTAATCTAGTCTTCATAGAGGTAATGGAGGATGGAGAATTATAGAACTGTCCGGGTTGGAAGGGACCTCAAGGATCATCCAGTTCCAACCCCCCTGCCATGGGCAGGGACACCTCACACTACAGCAGGTTGCTCACAGCCACATCCAGCCTGGCTGCAAAAACCTCCAGGGATGAGGCTTCCACCACCTCCCTGGGCAACCTGTGCCAGTCTCTCACCACCTTCATGGGGAAGAATTTCTTCCTAGCATCCAATCTGAATCTCCCCATTTCTAGTTTTGCTCCATTCCCCCCAGTCCTATCACTCCCTGACACCCTCAAAGTCCCTCCCCAGCTTTCTTGAAGCCCCTTTCAGATACTGGAAGGCCACAAGAAGGTCTCCTCAAAGCCTTCTCTTCTCCAGACCGAACAACCCCAACCCTCTCAGTCAGTCCTCATAGCAGAGGAGCTCCAGCCCTCTGCTCATCCTTGTGGCCCCTCTCTGAACACCCTCTGAACACCCTCCAGCACCTCCAGATCCTTCTTGTAATAGGGGCTTCAGAGCTGGACACAGTGCTCCAGGTGGAAGATGATGACATTTTAATGAAAAAAAAAAGAGATAAGCAAACCCAATGAAGATGCTTTCCCCTGAGATATCAACATTTGTATCTATCATTCCTATTATTTGTACCTATCTATTTATCATCAGTCTGTTCATAAGGAGGGTGAATACACTCCATGAATGTAAAGTATAAGACCTGAGAGTGTGAGCTACAGGGTATTTGTACACAGCCTGATCAATTTTCCAATATGAACCAGCTGGAAAGTCCCTGGAAGGTCCAAATTCTCTGCCTGGGTTGATAATCCACACATTGAAACAGAAATTGGTTGGACATAGCAGGAGCTGCCTGGGGAAGCCTTCATAAGAGTCCAGAATTCTCAACCAAAATAGGTCCTGTACCAATCAGTCAAACATGTAGCTGTGAAGGTGGCTAAGAACTCAGTTCACCACTTTGTCTCAAGTCAGTCCTCTCTTTCAAACTGTCCACTGTCTTGTCTACGCAGATGGGAGTACCCAAGGCAGAGAGGAGCTGCTTGGACCAACACAGAGAGCAGCCCTTTAGAAGAGATCAAATGATTGCACAGCTTGGGGAACATGCAGGAGGCATTGAATGAGCTGGTGGCAGACTGGCAATGTGTCATGGCAGCTTAGTAGGAAGAGCAAGGGGCAAACACAGTCGGGAACAGAGGAGGCTCCATGGAAACGTAAGGACAAAAAGTCTTCACTGCGAGGGTGGAAGAGCCCTGGAGCAGGCTGCCCAGAGAGACTGTGGAGTCTCCTTCTCTGCAGGTATTCCAAACCCACCTGGACACTGTGATCCTGGGTGATTCACTGTAAGTGATCCAGCTCTGGCAGGGATGGATAATCTCCAGAGGTCCCTTCCAACCCACACCTTTCTGTGATTCTGAGTTCCTCCACTACCCATCAGATGTCCCTTGATGAGCACAAAGGCACAGCCTTGATACCCAGCTGCATAAGAACTTGAGTGCAAACCTGAGGGATTTCATGCCTACAACTCAAATTTCATTGCTCTTCTCACTGATCAGTTTCACTGGGGTGAAAAAACTTTGAACAGTTCCTTTCTACAGTAGAAAATACTGCTAGTGAAGGTTTCTTTTCACCTGTGTTTACTTCTTCCATGCATACACACAGGGATAGCTCATTTTCCAAGCTCTACTCAGGCTTTCACAAACAACAAAGTCTTTGTTCTTATGTTAGAAACAATTCTGACATCATCTAAGGCTGATAAAAATCAGCTTTAGCTGATTGTTTTAGCTGCCCTAAGGCTGAGAAAAATAATCAGAGAAAATTATTGCAATAACCTGAACTGCACTCATGGTTGAACTCCTGAAATATATATTCAGAACAACCTTCAGAAGCACATGGTTCATTAGGTTTTCCACATTTTCATTCTACTCTTACTCTTCCTGCAAGAGGATTTCTCTTAGATTTAAGCTTTAGTTCTGCAGTAACCATGTCTCTTTTCCTTGATGCTGATACTAGTGTTGATCTTGGGGTGTGATGAGAAAATCCTCCTGCTGGGAGCTGGTTCATTTCAAAAACAGCTCAAGAAAATGAGTCTTATAGAATCATTTGGGAGGATCCAAAGGATGCTACTAAAATGATCCAAGAGCTGGAACCCCTCTGCTGTGAGGACACGCTAAAAGCTGGAAGGTGTCCAGAGAAGGGCCACAAGAATGAGCAGAGGGCTGGAGCTCCTCTCCTATGAGGACAGCCTGAGAGAGTTGGGGCTGTTCAGTCTGGAGAAGAGAAGGCTCCGAGGTGACCTTCTTGTGGCCTTCCAGTATCTGAAGGGGGCTACAAGAAAGCTGGGGAGGGAATTTTTAGGATATTAGGGAGTGACAGGACTGGGGGGAATGGAACAAAGCTGGAAGAGGAGAGATTCAGACTGGACATGAGGAAGAAGTTCTTCACCATGAGAGTCGTGAGAGCCTGGCACAGGTTGCCCAGGGAGGTGGTGGAAGTCTCATCCCTGGAGGTTTTTGCAGCCAGGCTGGATGTGGCTGTGAGCAACCTGCTGTAGTGTGAGGTGTCCCTGGGCATGGCAGGGATGTTGGACTGGATGATCACCAGAGGTCCCTTCCAACCCTGACACTTCTGTGATTCTGTGAGAAGAGAGCAGCTAAAGCAATGGGAAGCTAACCAACTAGTGCAAAAGGAGCACTTTGAGTAACTGCCAGAGTAGAGCCTGCTATCTGGTGTATCCTGAATATCAGAACAAACAACAAAATATCAAAGAACTCATCTTCAGGTAGGAAGGAGAAAACAGATTTTGTACACTAATGTCTACTTTTAGCATGTAAAATGGTAGGGATTTTTTTCTCAGCCAAATAAGTGATGTCTTTCCAAATTGCCTTTCTGCTAGAAAAATACTCTAAAAAAAAAAAATTAGAAATTATGATCCTTTTCCAGGTTCCAGGTCTGCCAGAGAAAGAAAACAAACACATGAGAACCAATTGTCCCTGAGAGGAGAGAGAACATCTCTCTTAGATACATAACAGGGAAAGGGAACAGAAGTAAGGCAGCTCATACTGATGGTAAAGGTGCCAGGGGAGAAATTACTCCTTAAGGTAAGTTGGACACAGATCACACAGATCAAAGTCAGCATTTCCATGTACATTCAAAAGCACAGTGTGAAGCCAGATCTAAACCATGCAAGAACAGGTTGCTGTCAGCTGAAAGACATGAGAGAAAACTGCAAATCACCCTGATCAGAGCAGGGAAAGGCACTCTTGTCTGCTTTGGCTCCCTGAAAATTCATGAGTGCCACTAACTGGCAAACCTGAGTAATGAACTCAGATGCTCTTTCTCTTGAAGTTCAGGGCAGTTACCTACTTTTCCTCCAAACAACCACCCACCTCACAGTGTATTAACCCATGGCCAACTAGATCCCTGTGGCATCTGGCAGGCTGTCAGTGATTGCCAACAGACAGAAACATCTGAGTGAAAATTCAATGGAATGTGGAGAAGAATGTCACCTGCAGACTGGAATGTGGAGAAGAATGTCACCTGCAGACTGGAGGCAGTGCAACATACACCAATGTAATCTTTTCCCCAGTGATCTTCTAATCTGTTGCACAAATGTCTTTTGTTCTTTCACAGAATCACAGAATATCAGAGGTTGGAAGGGACCTCCAGACATCATCCAGTCCAACCCCCCAGGCCAAAGCAGGATCACCCAGAGGAGTCTGCACAGGAATGTATCCAGGTGGGGTTTGAAAGTCTCCAGAGATGGAGACTCCACAACCTCCTGGGCAGCCTGCTCCAGGGCTCTGTCACCCTCACTGTAAAGAAGTTTCTCTTCATGTTGAGCTGAAATCTTCTATGTTCCAGTTTGCCTTCATTGTTCCTTGTCTTACTACTGTGCACCTCCAGAAAAAGCTTGGCCCCTCCCCTTGACACCCACCCCTCAGATATTGATAGACATGCTCTCAAGCACCTGCTTTTCCAAGCAGCACATTTGTAGGCAGCTCCACACAGCAAGGTGCTGCAGGCTTGTGCCCAGCAGCTCCCAGCCCAAGCCTAACAACCCAGGCAGAGTGAAGAGCTGTCCTCACTCCCACACCTGCTCTGCTCAGTTTTAAACACTGCAAGTAGGAGCCTGGGGTATTGAGGGGTGCACATCTGAAAGCTAGTGCTCTCCCCTTCTTTGAAGGATCCCAACTTTGAAGTTACCACAGCCTTCTGATGGGTGTACATTTGGAATGCTATTGAGAACTAAACTGTACTCTCTGCTCTTGAATTTAAAGAAAAGCAGCTTAAAAAAAAAACAAAACAAAACCACTGTAAACCAGTTGACACATTATTGGGAGATAATCTTATTATCATGAAAGATGAAAGCCAGAAACCAGCGAAACTACATCCTTCCCTTTCTTAGATTCCTCATTATCTGAAGATTAACATGAGGAGGACCTGGAAGCCTGTCCAACTACCAAATCAAAAGCTCCCACTGGAGTTCAAACAGTGAACAGTTTTATCAGCAAGCAGAGGATTCACTGGATTATGTTTGTAGCGACAGGATTAAGTTTTGCCCAACAAGCTGCATTACCAGCAGTAACAAGGTCATTTTTACAGTAAGAAGATAAGGGCAGGATGCACTTGCTTTGCAAGCAGGCAAATTAATAGGAGATTAACCAGTAAAGGAATGTCATTAAATTACTTCATTTGTGAAATCAAGGCAAATCTTAATCCTATAGCACTGTACTTAGAAAAGGACTCAGCTGGAGCGAAGGAGCAAAATCCTGGTGCTAACATGAAATCCTGGGGCTGTGTAGTCTGGAGAGGAGAAGACTGAGAGGGGATTTAATAAATGTTCATAAATATCTGAGGGCTGGGGTGCAAGAAGAAGGGGACAGGATCTGCTCAGTTGCACCCTGGAATAGACAAGGGGCAATGGATATAAACTACAGCACAGGAGGTTCCTCAACACGAGGAGGAACTTCTTCACTGTGAGGGTCCCAGAGCACTGGAACAGGCTGCCCAGAGAGGTTGTGGAGTCTCCTTCTCTGGACACTTTGCAGCCCTGTCTGGATGTGTTCCTGTGTGACCTGTGCTGGATTCTCTGGTCCTGCTCTGGCAGGGGGGTTGGACTCAAAGATCTCTGGAGGCCCCTTCCAACCCCTAACATCCAGTGAGCCTGTGATCCTGTGTGTGATCCTTCCAACAGGCATGTGACAACAACTCTGTATCATAACAGCAGGAAGCTCTTGTAAGGAACCTACAAAGATAACTTCCCAGTCAGGTGCCTTTTTGTGGGAAACTCTACAGAGGTACCCATGAAAACAGTTTGTGCAGTGGAACTATCTGCAGTAACTCCTCACACAGACCTTGGAACAGCTTGTTGTCTTCAGTTTTCTTCTTGGTTTAGAACTAAAACATTTAAATATGTCAAGGTTCTAAACAGCCAGTCTCAGTCTGCAGCTTCCTTTGCAGTCAGGAACAGATTCACCAGGCAAGGCAAAATCTGCTCCAGCTCTCTGTGTATTACCAGGGGTCAGTGAGGCATGAATGACACAGACCAAGAGCAACTCTGGGGCTGTTTTAAACCCAATGTGACCAAGTCTGGATTCCTAACAGTTTTTAAAAATAACCCACAAATATGTGAGTTTAACTCATAACTATGTGAGTTTAAACTTCTGTTGTTGTTGCTGTTGCACTCTGATGCCATTAGAATTCCTGGTGCAGAGACCTAAATGAAGTCATAGTAGGGTTGCCTGAAATTTATTGAGTCAACAGTAAATTTCTTTCCTAATTGTTTCATTCCCATTATCATCAATTATCCATATTTTGGGCTGTGTTGATTACTTTTGAGTAGATGCAAATATCATGTATTGCTGTTTCTTTTACATTGAGCATAGAATCATAGAATTGTCAGGGTTGGAAGGGACCTCAAGGATCATCCAGTTCCAACCTCCCTGCCATGGGCAGGGACACCTCACACTGGATCAGGTTGTGCAGAGCCACATCCAGCCCCAACTCTCAGTCTGTCTCCAGAGCAGAGCAGCTCCAGCCCTCTGATCATCCTCATGGCCCTTCTCTGGACACCTTCCAGCACCTCCAGATCCTTCTTGTAACAGAGGCTCCAGAACTGGACACAGAGCTCCAGGTGTGGTCTCTCACCAGAGTGGAGCAGAGGGGGAGAATCCCCTCCCTGGCCCTGCTGGCCACACTTCTCTTGCTGCAGCCCAGGCTCTGCTTGGCTTTCTGGGCTGCAAGTGCTCCCTGCTGGCTCCTGTTGAGCTTCTCATCCCCCAGCACCCCCAAGGCCTTTTCTTCAGGGCTGCTCTTAAGCCAGTCACTGCCTTGTATTAATTAAAAGGGTGTATTAATTAAAAGCTAGCTCACAAGCCAGCCTGTGAAATTTGCTATTTCTTATATTTTTTGTCAAAAAAAAAAAAATCAATTGCTGTAATGTTCACCAAAAGCACACACAAAGAAGCAGTAGAAGTCACTACAGTCACATGCATAGCAAAATTAATTTCTAGTTATGACCAGCTGCACTTCAAATTGTCTTGAAGTGCTGATCTGTGGAATTCCTGAAGGAGAATTTTAGGAAAATAGGCTGAACATGCTGGAATGGTGTTTTCCCCAGGCTTCAGCCACTGCTTTTCGTTACACCATATCTTAAAATCTGTTAAGCACTTTCCTCATGTGACGAATATCTCAGCAAATTTCTGCAATGCTGAAAAGTTGTGATGCAGCTCCAAAGGGGAGCTAGTATGGTTCTTTTTCAAAATCAAAGAGGTGCACCATGTCACCAGTGTGAGTCTCTACGACACTGCAATCCTCTGTTTAGCAATTATTTCTCATTTAGACAAATGAGAGGCTGGCAAATACAAATCTCCATATTCCAAACTTCTTCAGATTCCACTTATTTGTTCTACTTCCTTCGGAATACACAAGCTCAGTTCAGTTCAACTCATGTAAGAGTAAAGCCTGGCATTATTTAGAGTCATAGAATCATAGAATATAGAATCACAGAAGCACAGAATCATGGAAGCACAGAATCACAGAATCACAGAAGCACAGAATCATAGAAGCACAGAATCATAGAAGCATAGAAGCACAGAAGCACAGAATCATAGAATCATAGAAGCACAGAATCATAGAAGCATAGAAGCACAGAATCATAGAAGCATAGAAGCACAGAATCATAGAAGCACAGAATCATAGAATCATAGAAGCACAGAATCATAGAATCATAGAAGCACAGAATCATAGAAGCACAGAATCATAGAATCACAGAATCACAGAATCATAGAATCATAGAATCACAGAATCATAGAAGCACAGAATCATAGAATCATAGAAGCACAGAATCATAGAATCATAGAATCACAGAATCATAGAAGCACAGAATCATAGAATCATAGAAGCACAGAATCATAGAAGCACAGAATCATAGAATCACAGAATCACAGAATCATAGAAGCACAGAATCTTAGAAGCACAGAATCACAGAATCATAGAATCATAGAAGCACAGAATCATAGAATCATAGAAGCACAGAATCATAGAAGCACAGAATCACAGAATCATAGAATCATAGAATCACAGAATCATAGAAGCACAGAATCATAGAATCACAGAATCACAGAATCATAGAAGCACAGAATCTTAGAAGCACAGAATCACAGAATCATAGAATCATAGAAGCACAGAATCTTAGAAGCATAGAATCATAGAATCACAGAATCACAGAATCATAGAATCATAGAAGCACACAATCATAGAATCATAGAAACATAGAATCATAGAAGCACAGAATCATAGAAGCACAGAATCATAGAATCATAGAAACATAGAATCATAGAAACATAGAATCATAGAAACACAGAATCATAGAAGCATAGAAGCACAGAATCATAGAATCTTAGAAGCAGAATCATAGAATCATAGAAGCACAGAATCATAGAAGTACAGAATCATAGAAGCACAGAATCATAGAATCATAGAAGCACAGAATCATAGAGGCAGAATCATAGAATCATAGAATCACAGAATCATAGAATCATAGAAGCACAGAATCATAGAATCTTAGAAGCACAGAATCATAGAATCATAGAAGTACAGAATCATAGAATCATAGAAGTACAGAATCATAGAATCACAGAATCACAGAATCATAGAATCATAGAAGCACAGAATCATAGAATCACAGAAGCACAGAATCATAGAATCATAGAAGCACAGAATCATAGAAGCACAGAAGCACAGAAGCATAGAATCATAGAAGCATAGAATCACAGAATCATAGAAGCACAGAATCATGGAATCATAGAAGCATAGAATCATAGAAGCACAGCAGCATAGAAGCATAGAATGGTCTGGGTTGGAAGGGACCTCCAAAGGTCATCTAGTCCAACCCCCTCTGCAGTAAGCAGAGGAATCCTCAATCAGATACATTTTTGCTGTGATCAGATTCACTGGAGATTCTCAGCTTCTGTAGAAGACCTAATTTGTGCATACTAATATATGTAAAAAGCCACAAGGAAACTTCAAAGGATTTAAGCATGATAATCATCTTTATACTTAATTAAAACAGTAGTCACTTAAATTTCTGCTGGATAATTGTCAAGGTCCAAGATAGCTTCGATACAGTTTTTTTTCCTTAATCCCCATTCACTAAAATGTCACAGTAAATACCTTAAAAAAAAATTTAAGTGATTTTTTTTTCCTCAGGGGAAATTTAAGTACATGCCTGCAAGTGATAGTGTTTCAGGTAATTGGCTTTGTTCTGGGCCAGCCTCTTCTCCTTGGTGGCAAGTGACAGCACCAGAGGAAATGGTTTCAAGCTGCAGCAGGGGAGGTTCAGGCTGGATGCTAGGAAATATTTCTTCCCAGAGAGGTTTCTCAAACATTTCAATGGTCTGCCCAGTTCAGTGCTGGAGTCCCCATCCCAGGAGGTGTTCCAGCAGCCTGTGGAGCTGGTGCTTAGGGATGTGGTTTAGGATTGACCCTGGAGTACTGGGTCAAAGGTTGGACTGGATGAGCTTGGAGGTCTCTTCCAACCAGGTGTTTTCTGTGGTTCTGTGATTCATTTGGTCAATTGTATGGCAACTAAAATCTGCACCAATCTTCTCACAAACAAAAAGTAACACAGTCTTGGTGAAGAAAAAAACAAACAAACAAACAAAAAACCCAGAAAACTTAACTGTTGTTAGAAAGGTGCTTTTCTCAGCATGTCTTTTATGGAAGACAAAAGCTATTTAGTCTACATAGTAGATGTTTTCTGTGATTCTGTGAATACCAAAAGAGTGCTCACACTGGCCATCTAAGCTTATCTGCTGAATCCTACAGATGACAGATTTCAAAATAAGATCACAGGATGATCACAGGATGTTAGGGGTTGGAAGGGACCTCTGGTGACTATTGAGTCCAACTCCCCTGCCAGAGCAGGACCAGAGAATCCAGCACAGGTCACACAGGAACACATCCAGACAGGGATGGAAAGGCTCCAGAGAAGGAGACTCCACAACCTCTCTGGGCAGCCTGCTCCAGTGCTCTATGACCCTTACAGTGAAGTTCTTCCTCATTTTGAGGTGGAACCTCCTGTGCTGTAGTTTACATCCATTGTCCATTGTCCTATCCCAGGGTGCAATTGAGCAGAGCCTGTCCCTTCCTTCCTGACCCCCAGCCCTCAGATATTTATAAACATTTATTAAATCCCCTCTCTGTTGTGTTTGCATTTCTGTAGTGATAAATTATGTACTTCTTATTTAGCCAACTGAGATACCTCACAAAGAGTGGGTGTGAGATGCAGGATTTGCTATCTACTAAACAGCAATATGTTCACAGGAGTATATAGCCACACTATAACTTAAGGTCAAGTAAACCAAAAATATAACCTCAGCCTGTGTATGTAAAGCTAATCACAAACAATTTGTGCTCTGGATCTATCCATGAAAGATCCATTTGCTAAATGTGTCATTGCATCCAGTGACTCAGAAGTAGAACACTTCCATCTGCAACAGATGGTCAGAATGCATCTTATTTGTAGGATAGTCTCCTGCTAAAACAACCAGTCCCCTCCATAATCTCTATCATCAGATAAGCAGCTTCTTTCTAGTATTACTGACATGAGAAACCACACCAGCACCTTGTCTCACAAGATCAATCAGCCCTGTATACATCTACATCCCTGCTTAGTTCAGGAAGGACCTCAGCGAACTGCTTGAAAGAGTCCAGCACACAACCACAAAAATGATGAGGGGAGTGGAACATCTTCCTTATGAGGAGAGCCTGAGGGAGCTGAGGGCTCTGTAGCTTGGAGAGGAGGAGCCTGAGAGGTGACCTCATTGCTGTTGATAAAGATGTGCAGGGGGAGTGCCAAGAGGCTGGAGCCAGGCTCTGCTGGGTGATGCCCAATGACAGCACAAGGGGCAGTGGTGGAAGTGGAGGCATAGGAAATTCCATGGAAACAGGAGAAAAGTTTTTTTTCTGTGTGAGGGTGACAGAACACTGGAAGAGGCTGCCCATGGGGGGTGTGGAGTATCCTCTCTGGAGATATCCAAAACCTGCCTGGATGTGTTCCTGTGTGATCTGCTCTAGGTGCTCCTGCTATGGCAGGGGGGTTGGACTGGATGAGCTTTCAAGGTCCCTTCCAGCCCCTTACACTCTGTGATTCTGTATTACTTTTACCTACAGGGCAGTTTTGTCTACTAGAGTTGCATGAGATATTTTAAGATACCTTATAAACTTGTTTTGTTTTTCTATTCAAAACCCACCTGGATGTGTTCCTGTGTGACCTGCTCTAGGTGATCCTGCTCTGGCAGGGGGTTGGACTGGATGAACTTCCAAAGTCCCTTCCAGCCCCTACCATTCTGTGATTCATTCTGTGATTCTGTGTCCTAGCCACTCCTGCAAATCACTCCTGATTTTGTAGCTGGTAGCCTGCCTGTTACTGGTGTGGTTTCCCACCATGCTAGCTGCTGCTCTGACTTTGTAGCATTCTATCATATATTGTGATGAGCTTCTCATTAGCTTAGGGACTGAGGGGTGCTTGCAGCTTCCTGAAGCATTTGCCAAGGGTTTGTGAAGCTGTCCCCTCAGACTGAATCTGCTGCATTGTTTCACATGTGTTTAATCCCTCATGCACAAGGCAGTATCTGTGGGAGTGACAGATGGCTGCTAACAAAGTTGCTTCCTTCTATTTCCTCCCTTGACAGCCCAGATATATGCAGCCCATCACTGGCTTCCTTCTCTAAAACTTTTAGGGCAGAATATTCCAAAGCTCAGCACATCCTAAGCAACCATTCAATATTTCTTTTTTCTGAAAATCCACCAGCTTCTGTTTCACAATAACTGGGAAAAAAGGAAAAGGTTACTGCCATTAAAAGAGTTCTTCCTTAGGAGCTGTTATAGAACAATTTCAGTCAGGAAAAGACCTCTTAAGAGCATCAAGTTCACTACCATGTCCCCAGGTGCCATGGCCATACATTTTTTAACACC
This sequence comes from Indicator indicator, assembly GCF_027791375.1. Classification (NCBI taxonomy): domain Eukaryota; kingdom Metazoa; phylum Chordata; class Aves; order Piciformes; family Indicatoridae; genus Indicator; species Indicator indicator. The sequence continues at coordinate 33,833,175 of NC_072019.1, forward strand.
TCCAGGGATGGTATTCCACCACCTCTCTGGGCAACCTATTCCAGTGCCTAACCGTTCCTTCAGTAAAGAAATTTATCCTAACATCTGTCATGGATAGAACTGAACCTGCTGCTGTTACCCATACCATGCTGCAGGTGTGCCAGCTTCAAAAACGAAACTGCTGACTGGAGCAAAGTATCCTGGGGCTTGAAGTTCAGATTGCAACATAGGAGGCTTCCTGTTCCAGTTGCTGCTTCTGGGTTCCAGGTTTTTTTGGCTGTCTTTTCTGCTGGGGTGGCAGGGGGACAAGGAGGGATGGGGGAGCAGTTTCCTAGCTTAGGCTTTTGGCTCTCTTGCTGCTGCTTGCTGCTGCTTTGTGCTGTGCTTCTTCTGCATGTAGGCTAAGGGAATGATGTATTTTGTACCATGTTGACCTGATTTTTGATCAGCAGACTCTATTCTTCTCTCACTTTTTTTTTGCCTCAATCCAAAGTTTCTGTGTGTTACACTTCCCTCACTTCTGTGTTGGGAACATAGCCAGGTTAGTCTGCTGGCTTGGTTTGACCTGTTTGGTTCTGAGTCAAACCATCACATATCCAATCTAGACCTTCCCTGGCACAATTTCAGGCCTATCACTTGGTACTAGGGAGAAGAGACCAACACCCAGAGAAATGAGGTCTCCCCTCATCTCCTCTTCTCCAGACTAAAGAATCCCAGTTCTTCCAGACACTATCCATAAGACCTGTTCTCCAGAAGCTTCACCAGATTCGTCTCCCTTCTCTGGACACACTCCAGAAGCTCAACATCCTTCTTGTAGTGAGTTCAGCTCTAAGAAAAAGGGACCAGGAATCAGCTCTAGTGAAGAGATATGAGTCATCAAAGAAGAAATTTCATCCCTCCTATTTTTATGTGATATGGTAAACAAGATAAGCACTGCAGAATTAATTCAGTGCTTGCTTTGGTCACAGAATCTGAAGTGACTGTTGCCATGGGTACGTAGAATCAAGTCATTAAAGGGGATTTAAGGACATGACAGAGGAGGAAAAAAAAGACAGCATGGAAGATTCAAGAATTGATGATTCCTGAAGAAAATGAGAATCCAAAACACAGAGGCCTAGAAAAGAAAAGCAGCCATTTGTGCCATGAAGAATCAGTATGAGAGAAGAGCCAACTGAAACATCAAGGTGGAGCTAAAAAAGAGAAGAAACTGACATTCACACCAAGGGGGAAAGAAGAGAAGCCAGCTCTGTAAGAGGAGAGGAAGGGGCAATGAAAAGCAGGGACTGGATCATGAGGACAATTAATTGCATTATAGCCATTGTGACAGAGATCAGAAAAGGCAAAAAATGATGGATAAATGTGGGAACCAAGAATCAGCAGATGATAAGAAGAATGTAAACCTGAACTTCAGCTAAGAGGGATTGTGGCAGTTCTAGGCTGATGCCTAGGAAATTTTTCCACAGGTTGAGTAGAAAGTGGTAGGAATGTAAATAAATTACCACTGGATGCAAAAGAAAAATAATGATGAGGTCTAAATAATGCCATTGGTCTGATAACTAACATAAAGTTAGTTGTATAAACTAACTCTCTCTCTTTCTTGCTTCTTTGCTCTGGCAGATACTGGCTTGCTGACCTTGGCTGTGTTCTTGTTGTGGCTAAGTACTAAGAAGCTACTCTCTGCTGTTCTCCTCTTTCACTTGTCCCTTGTACAGGGGGGAAGGAGGGGAACAGGGGGAAGCTATTGGTGGCCCTCTGGTTTTGTCCAGGGGTGTTTATAAATTGTAACTATATGTAAACTTTGTCTATTTTGTACCCATTCATTGCATTCCATATTTCTAGATTGTAGTTTGCTTGTAAATAGAGCTTCATTTGCTTCCAACTGAGCTGGTCTGGCAATTTCATTCAGGGATGGGTGGAGGGGAGAATGTGGCACTAACAGGACACCTGCCATGAGCACAGGTGAGAAGCAGGCTGGGAAGCCACTGGCAGAAAGCAAGGCATGAGTGTGATGAATAAACAGGCAAAGCTGAAGGACAGTAGGACGTAGGAATGGCAGTGAAGTCTGTAAATATATTCTCATAAACTGAGAGCTGGCACACAGAGCAATGGCATTTTGCTTGCCTGTGGTAAGTGCTTCCCCTTCCAGGAACTTGTGTGAGGGAGTCAGGAATCTCTGCACATCACCTCGGGATATGGCTGGCCCCAACGTGAGGCACTGGCAAGAGGCAGTCTGCAAGTGGTGCCCGCGTGACCACTAAAGAAATAAGAGAGGAAGCAAAAGGGAAGAAATCCATTCACAACATGAAGAGCAGAGATGTATGGATGATTTTCCTTACCAGCCAATGAATAAGCCACCAGCTGGGATCTGGAGGAAAGGAAGACATATTGTGTGGCAGCTGCAAGAACACATATTGTCCTGAACCACAAACCTCGCAACGGAAGCACCAAAGAATCCTCTGCTAGTTTTAGGCTATGCCTTTATATTTTTTCACAGATCTTGAACAGAAAGTAGTGAAAATGTAAATAGATCACTATTGGGTGTAAAAAGGAAAATAATGATTGCTCTAAACAATCCCATTGGAGAGGTAACTACCTTAAGATTTGGTTCCCAAAATAATATCCTCTCCACTCCTCTCCTCTTCTCTCCTCTCCTCTCCTCTCCTCTCCTCTCCTCTCCTCTCCTCTCCTCTCCTCTCCTCTCCTCTCCTCTCCTCTCCTCTCCTCTCCTCTCCTCTCCTCTCCTCTCCTCTCCTCTCCTCTCCTCTCCTCTCTCCTCTCCTCTCCTCTCCTCTCCTCTCCTCTCCTCTCTCCTCTCCTCTCCTCTCTCTCCTCTCCTCTCCTCTCCTCTCTCCTCTCCTCTCTCCTCTCCTCTCCCCTCTCCTCTCTCCTCTCCTCTCCTCTCTCCTCTCCTCTCCTCTCCTCTCCTCTCCTCTCCTCTCCTCTCCCTCCTCTCCTCTCCCCTCCCTCCTCCTCTCCTCTCCTCCCCTCCCCTCCCCTTCCCTCCCCTCCCCTTCTCACTTCTTTGCTCTGGAAGAGACTAACAGGCTTTGCTGACCTTTGCTGCATTGCTTTAGTTTTGGCTAAGTCTAATATCCCTGCTTCTGTCTCTTGCCCCTTTTGTACAGGAGAGTAAGGAGGAGGCAGGGAGGGAGAAGCTGTTGCAGCTCCCCTGGTCTTTGACCAGGGGGGTCCTAGTGCTGGTTGTTAATTCTAAATACCTGTAAATATTGTAAATACTGTAGATTTGGTCATATTCATTGCATTTCATTGTAGACTGTAGTTTTGCTTGTAAATACAGCTTTCATTTGCTTCCACTGAGCTGGTGTGGCAAAGTTAATGTTGGGGGGGAATTTTCAACCCACCAGAAATCCATTAACCCTACTTTATGCTGAAAAATGTGGCTGCAAAATCCATCCAGAAGATGATCCAAGAGCTGCCAGCTGGGGAAGACTGGCTTACTTGGTTTTTAATGGAGCTCTTCCAGCCCCAAGAGAAGGAACTTGTATGAAATACAAGATTAAATAAACTGGGAGATGACTCAGTGACTAAGCTTAGAAAGAAGGTTTTACATTACTTGGGCACTCCATAGATGACTTTTTTCTGAAGGTGTTTTGGGTAATAGTTCTTAAACATTTCTATCTATCCAATGGAAGTGTTTAGAACAATCAGTATTTTGCTTTCTTACACCCAATAGTGACCTATTTACATTCTTTCACTTTCTCTGTTCTGAACTTTGCAAGGAAAAATTAAAAAGACAGTTTCAAACCATCACAGAAGGGAAGACTTTTTAAAGAAGGGACAATATGGAGAAACAAAAGCTAATATTGAAGAAAATATCAGGTGAGTCAGTGACACAGCTGCAGAAATCTGGGCTTTAGGAAAAAAAGTAGTTAAAAAGAGAGCAAACAATACTTGAAATTGATGTATGTAAAGGAGAATCCCTAGAGGTAAAGCAAGATTAAACAGCAGCTGTGGTAAGGATGCCATCATCAAAAAGAACTTACTGGGTAGAAAAGGGATATCAATCTAAATACAGTGTGATGTCATTTCACAGTAAGGATCACAGAATCACAGAAACATTCAGGTTGGAACAGACCCTCAGGATCACCAAGTCCACCAGAACCCTGCTCTACAAGGTTCACCCCTAAACCATATCCCCAAACAATCCTTAAACACGTCCAGGGTTGGTGACTCAAGATGTGAAAGAAGGACTATTGTGGAGGAAACGGAATGCAGCTGGGGCAAAACCAGTATTGTAAAAGCAGTCCTACTGAACAGTGTCAAAGGTGTGTGATCACAGCTGCCTGGTTAGATCTTTGCTGGGACAACAGTTGCAGAAAATATCTATCTATCTAAGCTTTCTTACCTCAAGGCACTTGAGGATTACCTGCTCTCCCATGAAAGCTTGTCTCCAGTGCAGCTGTCAGCTTGAGAAGCACAGTCTGGTCTTTCTTTTTCTTGCTATTAGAGAGCTAAGAAATTGCTATCTCAGCAAAGAGATGTATTGCTTGAGAAAAGCTTGGGGAATTTTTATATTCCTGTGGAAGCTAAAGCTGTGAAAGGGCTTCCAAAGCAGTTTAGATGCCAACACAACCAGTATTTGAACATGATGATCCAGAAGACCTTTCATGTTGTTCTCCCCCCAAGTCAGGGGAGCTGAAAGTAATTGTAGACCCCTTACAACAAGGTGTTGTTGGGTGATGAATGAAGGCATGAACCCTGTTGCTGTATAGCAATGAGATTCTAGAAATACAGAGAGCAGAGAATCTCACAAGTCCTCCCAGAAGTCCTTTATTGCTGCATTGTAGAATCCCCAGCATTACAGAGTCTCAGAGTCCCACTTACAGCAGAAGTCTTGGAAGCCCTTAACAGACAAAGCGGCTAACAGAAGTCCTGAGCATATCCCTAGCAGCATCCCCACAAAGCCCTGAGCAGAAGTAGCTAACTAACAGAAGCAGAAGTCCCTAACCAAAGTGACTGTTTCTCAGAGTGGCTATTTCTATACTCTGTTATCAGTCCCTTAACCAGTAAAACCCAACCACACGGATAAACTAAAATCTTTTCCCAATGAGAGGTGCCAGCATGCCAAGGAGGTGGCTTCTGCAGCCTGTTCCAATCCAAGGGTGCCAAGGTGAGGCTGTTGTTCTTGGCACCCATGGAATGTGATTGTTTGGCTCTAGGCAGCTAAGGAATTGGTCAGCTAAGGAATGCTGCACTCTGCACACATCCAGCAGCTGCCCTCAGAACAGTGGCTGCAACAACTGCCACATTATAAATCAACGAATTCAGGATGTCTTTTGAGGGGAAGGATCATTAAGACATATTCACTCTTTCTTGTATTTTCCCTCAAGCATCCTTTCATGGTCACAGTCAGAAATAGGAAACAAGCTAAATGGCTTTCTCTTCTGACTCAGCCTGCTCCTGCTTTGAGTTTGAGATTGAAACATGCCTTTGGAATGGAACAAGAGGGAATAAGAACATTTACAGCCCTGTTACTGATTGCCTGGTTTCTTGATTTATTTATCTTATGGAGCCTTGATCATCCAGTGAACAATGAGCCTTCATTCCATAACCTCCTTTCAGAGAAAGAGCCAGAGGACTTCATTTGATACCAGTAAATAACCTTTCAACTCCACTCCCTCAGAGAATGGAAGACTTGATAATTGGAAGGCTTTCTGGAAGTTTGAGTCTCATCCACGGCTACTTACAGGTCTTTACTCAATGAAGTGACATCCCAGAATATATGTGTCATTAAAACCCAGAAGTTTGTATGCCGTGGTACAAGGTAATGCTCATCTACTATGTAGACTAAATAGCTTTTGTCTTCCATAAAAGACATGCTGAGAAAAGCACCTTTCTAACAATTAATAGCTAACTTTTTTTTTCCCAACCAAGAGTGTGTTACTTTTTGGTTATGATAAGATTGGTACAGATATTAATTGCCATACAATTGACCAAATGAATCACAGAACCACAGAAAACACCTGGTTGGAAAAGACCTCCAAGCTCATCCAGTCCAACCTTCAATCCAGCACTCCAGGGTCAATTGCAAACCATGTCCCTAAGCACCAGCTCCACAGCCCCACAGGGATGGGGACTCCAGCACTGCCCTGGGCAGACCATTCCCATGTCTGAGAGCCCTCTCTGGGAAGAAATATTTCCTAGAATCCAGCCTGAACCTCCCCTGCTGCAGCTTGGAACCATTTCCTCTGCTCCTGTCTCTTGCCACCAAGGAGCAGAGGCTGCCCCCTCCTCACTCCAACCTCCCTTCAGGGAGCTGTAGAGAGCACTGAGGTCTCCCTCAGCCTCCTCTTCTCCAGCCTGAACACCCCCAGCTCCCTCAGCCCCTCCTCTAGCCCAGGGGCTCCAGGCCCTTCTCCAGCCTCATTGCCCTTCTCTGGACACACTCCAGCCCCTCAATGTCCTTCTTGCAGTGAGGGCCCAGAGCTGAACACAGCACTCAAGGTGTGGCCTCCCCAGTGCTGAGCACAGGGGGATGGTCACCTCCTGTCCCTGCTGCCCACCCTGTTTCTAACCCAAGCCAGGATGCCATTGGCTTTCTTGGCCCCCTGGGCACACTGCTGGCTCACATTTAAAGGACTCTCAACCAGAACCCTGAGGTCCCTCTCCAAGCTGCAGTTTTAAAACAACCTTTTCCTACAGGAAGCCTTTACTGCATGTATGAAGAGCAAGGCTCTCTTGCTATCAAAAATAGGTTCTTTTGCCTACCACTACTGTCAAATTATCTAAGACAGATCCAGAGAAAGTTAAATCATTGCCAGCAGAACATCTTAATCTCATTAAAACACCTCTTCTGTTTGATGAACTGTCTACTTTTCCTTCACAGTCAAGAGACTGTCAACCATTTAGGTCAAACATCTTTCCACTGGTTAAGACCTGTTGGAAAGCATCCTGCCAGCTTCTTATGTACTATGTGAGTTTCTTTGTGATAATGAATGTTGTGGTGTCATGTGGCTCTGATGAAGTATGTAAAGGAGTTGCATAATTAGTAATACTCATCAAAGTTTCAGTAATACTCCAAATGCACTAGCTGCTGTCCAGGCAGATAGGGAAATTTAGTCACTGCTGTAAGCTGCTTGCAATTTAAAATCACTAACAATTAATAAGTGAAAAACAAAGGTGTGAGCTCAGATTATCATAGTGTTCACACTTACAAGGAAAAACATTTATCTGAAGTCTTTTTTTGCAGTATTTAGGTTAGCTAGCTATGACCAGGGGGGAAATGGCAGCACTTGCAAATGTGCAATGACCTATATTCATCTGAATGAACCACTAAAAGCTTTAGCACACTCTGGGAGAACAACAGTGTGGGCAAAGAGGGCTGCAACCTCAAATGCCTTCTGCACAATTAGGCACACAATTCATAATTCAGCACACACTGTATTGAAAACTGACCTTTTTAAAACCTTTTTACTATGGATATAGACTTGATCCATCTTCAGTTTAGCTACAGCTATGACTCATATTCTAATCTCTATGAAAGAAGGGTGCAAATGCATCCTGCTGGTCTCAGACAGCCACAAATCTTCTCTGGCTTTATCTTTTAACTAAGGTAAATACAATGTCTGTTCCTGAGGCCCAGATGATACTGCAACAAAAAACAGCACAAGAGAAAGATGGAAATCCAGATCACCATCTCGTGCACATCTTTAAAAACAATGTGTTGTAAAGAGATTTTTTTCAAGGTAGGCAGCAATAGAAATAATAGCATGGGAGGTGACTACCTGACACTGAAATCTGACATTTGAAGGAAGACTTGGATTGTGATATTTGAAAGATTCTGGAAGAGAACTTAATGGTTCTCAATAAGCATTTATTTTTGATATTCCTGGTTCTTTATCAACTTAATAAAAACAAACAAAAACCCCCAAAAATAACAACCCAAACCAAAAAGGGAAAAAAAAAAAAGGAAAAGAAAAGACTAATGATCCTTCTTTTTTCTGTTGAAATTAATTGGACTTCTGGCCTTAGTGTACAGCAGTTGGCCAAGAAGGTCAATGGCATCCTGGCCTGCATCAGCAATAGTGTGGCCAGCAGGAGCAGGGAAGTCATTCTGCCCTGTGCTCAGAACTGGTTAGGTCTCACCTTGAGTCCTGTGTCCAGTTCTGGGCCTCTCCATTTAAGAAAGATGTTGAGATGCTGGAAGGTGTCCAGAGAAGGGCAACAAGGCTGGGGGGCGGGGGGGGGGGGGTCTGGAGCACAGCCCTAGAGAAGAGGAGGCTCAGGGGAGACCTTATTGTTCTCTACAACTACCTGAAGGGAGGCTGTAGCCAGGTGGGGGTTGGTCTCTTCTCCAAGGTAACAGTCACAGAAGGAGAGGACACAGTCTCAAGATGTGCCAGGGGAGGTTTGGGCTGATGTGAGGAAGAAATTCTAACCAGGAAGAGAGACTGGCTCTCTGGAATGGGCTGCCCAGGGAGGCAGTGGAGTCACCCTCCCTGGAGGAGTTTTAAAAGAGCCTGGCTGAGGCACTCAGTGCCATGGGTTAGTTGATTAGATGGTGTTGGGTGATAGGTTGGACTTGATGATCTCTGAGGTCTTTTCCAACCTGGTGAATTCTGTGATTCTGTAAAACAGCTGGGGAAAAAAAAAAAAAAAAGACTAATGACCCTTCCTTTCTCTGTTGAAATTAATTGGACTTCTGGCCTTAGTGTACAGAAAAACAGATCTCAGCATCCTTGGATGTTAGGAACAAGTTCTTTACCATGAGGGTGTGGAACACTGGCACAGGTTGCCCAGGGAGGTGGTTGGGGCTCCATCCCTGGAGATATTGAAAGTGAGGCTGGATAAGGCTCTTGGGCAAGCTGATCTAGTTGGGGATGTCCCTGCTGACTGCAGAGGGGGTTGGACTGGATGAGCTTTGGAGGTCCCTTCCAACCCAGACCATTCTGTGATTCTACGATTTTCTGAACAGCTTTGTGCCTTTACTTTGGGGATATCATTTTCTACACTGCATAATTTCAAATACTTGGTGATAACACTTTCTTGAGATATAATTTATACCTTTTTAAAACTGGCCTTTGAAGCTGTTAACCCTGGTGTCATTCAGACTTACTAGCTAGTGACGTGCTAGCTTGAGGGGTCCTGAAAACATGCTTGCTTTTTACATATGGTGAATTTTGAAGTGTATTTGTAAGACAACAGAAGGAAGAATTGACTCTTGCAAGACTTTCTTGGTCTACCTGTGTATCTGCTGCTGTCAGTTTACAGAGGGGAGATACCCTCATCCTCTCAGACTTCTCTCCATGACTTCCATGCAAAGAACCTCTCAGTCTTTACAGATTTAGCGAGCTCTGACTTACTGTTGTCAACACGGACTAAAGCAAGTACTCCAGACTCTTTTGCCCTTCTCCACTGCACAGCTTCCTGCTGTCTCCCCAGAAGCACCAAGCATGTTGTGGGCCTCAGCTTCCATCCCACAACTATTAAACTGGTCAAAGTTGTGAAAATCTGCTCTAATAAAGATACAAAGGAGTTTTCTACCATCTACACATTTCCACTGCAGGAAGTAGAACTTCTCTCCAGTAAAGTTGAAGGCTGTACCACAGGAATGCTGATCCAACACCAGCCTCACTTACCTCCTGCTCCAAGCTCAGCAGGAGGACTGCCAGCTCCAGGACATCTAGGGCAGGATGAACATGTGTAGACTCTTGGCTTGTGTAATGCCTGTTTTACACAATTTCCACCTGGAGGGAAGAGTCAGGCAGAATGAACTCATGTCATGGGTTCTGAAAGAAAAATTACATGGTCCACTAATTTCCTGAGAGACCTTTAGACTCTGGTGATGACATTATGACAGTAATACAGGAGACAGAAGAAAACAGAGGAGAACTATGCAGGTAAAGGCCATATTAATTTGTCTGGGATATTTCTGAGATTTGAAACTGTGTACGTTGTGCTACTGTCTCTCTCTGAATGCCTTCAAAAAGCATCCCAAAAGTATAACACCAAATCCTTACATTTACTGTCATATGATTTAAAAATCAACAGACACCCATCCTGTAAATGATGTCAGATCTAAACCAGCAGCGTTGCAGAATCACTAAATAAATGGGTAGCACATAAAAATTGAAACACAAGTGGATCTTTGAAAGGCAGCAAATCTGAGAGGCATTTTTATCAGCAGTGTAGGTATATACATTTAAGAAAAACTGTAAAGCAAGGTGGAGAGAAGGATGCAACAGAATCAATTAAGCCATCACTCTTTTTAAGTCTGGAGAAGAGAAGACTCCAAGGAGACCTGACTGTGGCCTTCCAGCATCTGAAGGGGGCTACAGGAGGGTGACAGGACTGGGGGGAATGGAGCAAAACTAGAAATGGGCAGATTCAGATTGGATGTTAGGAAGAAGTTCTTCCCTATGAGGGTGGTGAGACACTGGCACAGGTTGCCCAGGGAGGTGGTGGAAGCCTCATCCCTGGAGGTTTTTGCAGCCAGGCTGGATGTGGCTGTGAGCAACCTGCTGTAGTGTGAGGTGTCCCTGTCCATGGCAGGGGGTTGGAACTGGATGATCCTTGAAGTCCCTTCCAACCCTGACAATTCTGTGATTCTATGATTCCTACAGAACCCTGGCACAAAGCCTGCCTTCGCTTCCTAGTGTGATCGGAATTTGTGAGCACTCTTAACATGCTTTGCATTGAAAAGCTGCCTGCATCTCCTTCTTATTGGACAATATGACGGGGGGGGACTAGACAGAAAGCTGCTTTGCTTGATCACAGCATGCACTGTCAGGAGCACGTTTTTTAAATGCATTCATTCAGAAACACCTACAGGAACATGCTTAAGTACCACCATGACTAACTAGAGTCCATTATACTCATGCCTCCCTGCTGCATACTCTGCAGAAATCTCCTGCTGTACCTTTTATAAGCATCAGGAGGTCTGCTGTGACATACATCTCACTTCTAACAGCTCACAGGACGGAAAACGACAGAGGAAAGGAAATTCAGACTTATTTACGTGGGAACAAATACTGCTGACACTGTTAGAATTGTCCTGCTGAGACCACCCCTGCAATCCTGTGTCCAGTTTGGGGCTCCCCAGGTCAAGAGAGACAGAGACCTGCTGGAGAGAGTCCAAGGGAGAGCCAGGAGGATGCCTAGGGGACTTGAGCATCTGCCCTGTGAAGAGAGACTGAGAGCCTTGGGGCTGTTTAGTTTGGAGAAGAGAAGGCTGAGAGGGATCTGATCAATGTCCATCAACAGCTGAGGGGAGGGTGTCAAGTGGAGGGGGCCAGGCTCTTTTCCATGGTGCACAGTGGTAAGACAAGGAACAGTGGGTTCAAGCTTGAACAGAGAAGGTTTCACCTCAACATGAGGAGAAACTTCTTTACAGTGAGGGTGACAGAGCCCTGGAGCAGGCTGCTCAGAGAGGTTGTGGAGTCTCCTTCTCTGGAGACTTTCCAAACCCACCTGGATGAATTCCTGTGCAGATTACCCTAAGTGATCCTGCTCTGGCAGGGGGGTTGGACTGGATGATCTCTGAAGGTGCCTTCTAACCTCTAATGTACTGTGATCCTGTGATATCTCTGTGTGACCTTATACTGGCCACTATCTGCCCACCAGTCAGTGTCCACCAAGATCTCACCATTTTTCTTTATAGAATCACTTTTTTCCAATTACTCAAAGATCCACAAATAAGTACCTACTGATTTCTAGCAAGAGTACAATTTCCTAAGTATCTGTAATGTACAGAAAGAAACCTCAGACAGGTAGTAGCAAGCCAATAGCATGCTTAAAGTTCCTATAAGATGATTCATTTGTGATTGATTTTTATGAGTAGTGTAGAAATTCAGCCAGTAAAAAACCCCAACACCACCACCAATGACACATATCAAAAGGTACATAAATATGGACTTGCTTATTTCCAGAGAGTATGTTTTCCTAAGCATTTGTAATGTACACAAAAGAAACTTCAGGGTAGGCAATCAGTAGAAAGCCAGTAGGATGCTGAAGGTTATAATTCCTATAAGAAGACTCATTTGTGATTGATTTCTATGAGTAGTGTAGAAACTCAGCCAGAAAAACCCAAAACCCACCACCAATGACAACATATTTAGGAAATTCTTCTATTTAAAAAAAAAAATATTGCCTCTACTACTAAATAAAATTCATTGTCAGGGATGTTTCCTTCACAATATGAAGAAAAGGCCTTGGGGGTGCTGGGGGATGAGAAGCTCAACAGGAGCCAGCAGGGAGCACTTGCAGCCCAGAGAGCCAAGCAGAGCCTGGGCTGCAGCAAGAGAAGTGTGGCCAGCAGGGCCAGGGAGGGGATTCTCCCCCTCTGCTCCACTCTGCTGAGACCACACCTGGAGCTCTGTGTCCAGTTCTGGAGCCTCTGTTACAGGAAGGATCTGGAGGTGCTGGAAGGTGTCCAGAGAAGGGCCATGAGGATGAGCAGAGGGCTGGAGCTGCTCTGCTATGGAGACAGACTGAGAGAGTTGGGCTTGTTCAGTGTGGAGAAGAGAAGGCTCCAAGGAGACCTTCTTGTGGCCTTCCAGTATCTGAAGGGGGCTACAAGAAAGCTGGGGAGGGACTTTTGAGGGTGTCAGGGAGTGATAGGAGTGGGGGGAATGGAGCAAAACTAGAAATGGGCAGATTCAGATTGGATGTCAGGAAGAAGTTCTTCCCCATGAGGGTGGTGAGACACTGGCACAGGTTGCCCAGGGAGGTGGTGGAAGCCTCATCCCTGGAGGTTTTTGCAGCCAGGCTGGCTGTGGCTGTGAGCAGCCTGCTGTAGTGTGAGGTGTCCCTGCCCATGGCATGGCAGAGGGTTGGCACCAGATTATCTAACCCTAACAATTCTATGATTCTATGTTATGCCATGGTATTACAGAAATATCATTGTCAGGGCTGTTTCTTTCCCAACATGTTAGACCATGGTACTACAGAAATATCTTGGGGGAGGGGTTGAGTAGGAGAGAGTTGAAAACAAAATCTGTAAAATTTTGCAGCCACAGTTTTCCATTAGGCATTAGCAGAAGGACATTTATGTTTTTAGTACCCCATGTACCTGTACTTCACACATACTTAACACTCCTTGTCCTGAGTTTCATTATTGAAAATCTTTACCCAGGAAGCTAAGGATCACAGAACCAGAGAAACATTCAGGTTGCAAGAGAGCCTCAGGATCACCAAGTCCCACCCAGAACCCTTCTCTACAAGGCTCACCCCTAAACCATATCCCCAAGCACCACATCCAAACCACCTTTAAACACATCCAGGCTTGAGGACTCCACCACCTCCCTGGGCAGCACATTCCAATCCCTGATCACAAACAAACAAACAAAAATATTTCCCCTAGTGGCCCTAGGGACCACCATCCTAGGGATGCAACTCAAGGAACACTTCACCCAGAATCTCAAGCTCTTTTTGCTACAGCTGCATAACTGTACATCTGCAAATGAAGTTACTACCTGTGTCTGTCGTACTCCCATCCATTACTGTTATCAATACCTGCATCTCTTACTGTTCCCAGGTACCTTTTGTTTCCTTCTGCACCCAGATTGTGCAAAGGTACTTCTGTTTCTCAGAGACCTTGGGCTGTGGGCAAGCAAACTGTTATGTTCCTCCATCAGACAGGCCAAATGCTAATATTCCATCCAGAACACAGACATCAGTGTGTAAATCACAGCTGATGGGCTGCTCAGACACCTATCTCAAACTGAGCTGCATGTCTTTTCCTAGTTTGGCCCCATCTTCTAGCAGGAATCACAGGCTCACAGGATGTTAGGGGTTGGAAGGGACTTCTGGTGATCTTCCAGTTCAACCCCCTTGCCAGAGCAGGACCAGAGAATCCAGCACAGGTCACACAGGAACACATCCAGTTGGGTCTTGAAAGTCTCCAGAGAAGGAGACTCCACAACCTCTCTGGACAGCCTGTTCCAGTGCTCTGGGACCCTCCCAGTGAAGAAGTTCCTCCTCATGTTGAGGTAGAACCTCCTGTGCTGGAGTTTATAGCCACTGCCCCTTGTCCTTTCACAGGGTGCAACTGAGCAGAGGCTGCCCCACTCTGCTCTGGCAGGGGGGTTGGACTCTAAGATCTCCAGAGGTCTCTTCCAACCCTTAACATCCTGTGATCCTGTGATCCTGTCAGAAAAAAATGTGCAAATATAAAACATTTTGCTTTTTAATTCCAGTAGGCTTTATTCCCTACTCATTAAGTGCTTGGTATCAGCAGAAACATTACTGTTTACAGCCTGCAAGCTTGGCACTGATTTGTCCTGTTAGATAAATGCCCCTAGAAATCAGATTCCATTTTACCAGGGAAGCTGTATCCAATTTTGCCACAGCTGTGTGATGCTAGGTCCCTTTATTTGCATACCAATCCATTACTCATTGCATAAAAGAAAAAAAAAAAAAGGATTGTGTAAGCCACACAAATACACATGGAGCAGATTTCAAAAAAGGTAAAGGCAGAGGGACCTGGAGAGGCTGGATGGGTGGGCAGAGGCCAATGGGATGAGATTGAACAAGGCTAAGTGCAGGGTTCTACACTTTGGCCACAACAACCCCAAGCAGCACTACAGGCTGGGGACAGAGTGGCTGGAGAGCAGCCAGGCAGAGAGGGACCTGGGGGTGCTGGTTGATAGTAGCTGAACATGAGCCAGCAGTGTGCCCAGGTGGCCAGGGGAGCCAATGGCATCCTGGCCTGCATCAGCAATAGTGTGGCCAGCAGGACAAGGGAGGTTATTCTGCCCTATGCTCAGCACTGGTCAGGCCACACCTTGAGTCCTGTGTCCAGTTCTGGGCTCCTCAATTCAAGAGAGAGGTTGAGGCACTGGAAGGTGTCCAGAGAAGGGCAAGGAAGCTGGGGAGGGGTCTGGAACACAAACCCTGTGAGGAGAGGCTGAGGGAGCTGGGGGTGTTTAGCCTGGAGAAGAGGAGGCTCAGGGGTGACCTCATTGCTGTCTACAACTCCCTGAAGGGAGGTTGTAGCCAGGTGGGGGTTGGTCTCTTCTCCCAGGCAACCAGCAGCAGAAGGAGGGGACACAGTCTCAAGCTGTGCCAGGGGAGGTCTAGGCTGGATGTGAGAAGGAAGTTCTTCACAGAGAGAGATTTGCCATTGGAATGTGCTGCCCAGGGAGGTGGTGGAGTCACCATCCCTGGAGATGTTCAAGAGAAGCCTGGATGAGGCACTTAGTGCCATGGTCTGGTTGATTGGATAGGGCTGGGTGATAGGTTGGACTGGAGGATCCTGGAGGTCTCTTCCAACCTGGTTGATTCTATGAATCTATGGTTTGTGTCCTGAAGACAGCAGGACTGCACATCAGCCTATGCCCAGCAGAGCAGTCTTTAACTATAATCTTCCTAAATACCAATCAGCATTTCACCTGTGTGAATTCTCACAATCTATTCAATTCTCCAATGCACAGTGCCCTGCATATTTCAATCTCTTTGGTTAATTTCTTCCAGAGGATAGATTTTTAGGTAATTAAAAATACTGAGAAGTATTGCTGTCCTTCTCAGCAATGTTAGTTACTCTTTCATGCCTATTAAATCAACATTAATAGAATCAGGTGTAGGGTAACAAGACTCTTTAGACGTTTTCATATGCTTTAGGTTTCTGTGCAAACAAACAAACTACCTTTCATGCTTTCCTTGACATGAAATGATTCTGTTGCAGAGAAACAGAGTGCCAGAACTGTTTGAAGAAGGTAGGTAACAGAAGAGCCAAGACCAAGAGCACTGGGGTGGCTGGCAGCAGTGGCTTGCCCACAGGGGGGCTCTGAGCACACAGGATTGCAGGCTGCTCACAGGGGCCTCTGCCTGCAGCTGCTGCAAGGTGCAGGAGAAATAACAGGATGCAAGTGCAAAGCATATGACTGCTTCCAGATTACATGGACTCCCTGGGGAGGGGAGGCCAAATGTTTAGGGTTTTTTGTTGTTGTTGTTCTGGTTTTTTTACTGAGCAAGTCTGATGCTTGTTCTCTTCTGCAGGGAGAAAATTCCAGTGGGGATTGCCAGCTGAAACAGGATTATGCACACGAGTGACAGTCCCTCGTAGCTAAGGAAGAAGCAATGAAAATCACTGCTGATTCATTTTCCCACATCAATTGCATTCAAAAGACAAGGTATTTCTATCTCTTATAACTGGATTCCTGTTGGGCTCTTCAGACACTAGGTCTGGAAGCAGACATGGCTCAGGGCATCAGTGCTGCTGTATTCCAGCCACTGCTGGCACTGCCCATGCTCATCACCCACAGCCCCAGCTCAGCCCCACCGTGCTCTGCTGCAGCACTCTCTGGCCTCCCTTTCCTCACCTTCACAACCCTGCCCAAACTGCAGGCCCACAGACAGTCACCTCTGCCTCTGCCCTGCACAAGGATCACACAGGCCAACAGCTGTGAATCTGGATAAAAACACGAATGACACATTCTTGCACCATGAGAAGAAATGAAAAGGAGCAGAGTGTGAAATGACAACAAATATGCAGAGAGAGAGATGTCTGCAAGAGTTCAGCACTCGGCAGAGGGCTCCAGCCCTGCACTGCTGCTCACTGCTGCCTGTGCCAGGGGTGCTGCAGGCAGCCCACCCGCCAGAGGGAGATTGCACACTTCATCCAAGCACAGACCTCTGCCTTGAAATCAGGGTCAAGGTATTTGTTGACTTGAAACGAGAAGAAGCTTCATGTTTTCTATTCTACCATTGTCTGGAGACTGTTTTTCCTAGTAGGGAAAAAAAAAATCTCTGCTGTTCCTGCAGTGAGAAGCTGCAGGGATGGAAATAAAAATGGCTTGTGTCCTTTTAGTTTCTGTGAAACATCCAGCAGAGAGGAAAAAAGACAGCAGAGCAGAAAGCCTGCCCACGTGCCCATGCACTCGGTGTTACTGACATACTGTAACTCGTTCTGCTCGAGTGCACAGAGTGAAACACTCCTCCTCTCTCTCATTAAAGATGGTCTTAAAAACAGGCCTGGATGGCAGTCTCAGTTCTCATCTTTTCTCTACAGTGCAGTCTAGGCTATAGAAAATAATATCACTGAAGTACAGACAAAACTGAGTCCCAGTACAGAAGGCTGTTGCCAGGTGTTGGTAATACCACCACAAAATGCAAATATTTGAAGCAGATATTTAACTGAGCCTAACATGAAATACAGAAGCAATCTGACTGGCCTCATTTTGAGTGTGTGCTGGGAGTACTCCCCTCACTGCAGTGCAGCTGGCCCTGAAGTGTGTCACTGCAAGCAGATCAGCTTTCATTCTAAATTAAATCCTCCTCACAAGAATATTCACAGTCCCTACTCCCTCCTTTCTATAGTGATTTGCAATATATTTTGTCTAGAAGGTAATACAATAATGAGTATTTCTTATTGCAGTCATGTTTAGATGTTGAAGAGTGAGGTTTCTTAGTGCTTAACACTATATTTACTCAGTTATTGGTACAACCATTGTTTTTGTCATCCTTCATTGTATGGTAGAGTGTTGCAGCCACTGCTCTGAGGGCAGCTGCTGGATGTGTGCAGAGTGCAGCACTCCTTAGCTGACCAATTCCTTAGCTGCCTAGAGCCAAGCAATCACATTCCATGGGTGCCAAGAACAACAGCCTCACCTTGGCACCCTTGGATTGGAACAGGCTGCAGAAGCCACCTCCTTGGCATGCTGGCACCTCTCATTGGGAAAAGATTTTAGTTTATCCGTGTGGTTGGGTTTCACTGGTTAAGGGATTGACAACAAAGAGTATAAAAAACAGCCACTCTGAGCAATAGTCACTTTGGTTAGGGACTTAGGTTAGGTACAGACTGGGGAGGTTAGGGCTTTGCTAGGGATTTCTGCTTCTGTTAGTTAGCTACTTCTGCTCAGGGCTTTGGTGTAGGGATGCTGCTAGGGATATGCTCAGGACTTCCGTTAGCTGCGTTGTCTGTTAAGGGCTTCCAGGACTTCTGCTGTAAGTGGGACTCTGAGACTCTGTAATGCTGGGGATTCTACAATGCCCTTCCAGCCCAGACCATTATGTGATTCTATTTATTGTAAAAAACAACTCTTCCCTTCCTCAACAGAAATTCTAGCAAGGCTGAAGTAACACTCAGAAACTCTAAACTTATGACTAGCACCCTAGAAACAAATGTGGTCCAAAATACTGAGATTTTACTCATGATGTTCAGTGACACATATCAAATTTGTTTGCTCACTAGGTAAAACCATTCAAAAGGAAAATAATTGCCCTAATGCCCCATAGTATATGACAGAGCACTGCAATGCTGGTGCTGCTAAGCACAAACATGTAGGCAGACAATGCCTTCATCTCATAACAGTAACTGCAGGCAAACTGCAACTGAGAGCAGGCCAGAAATAGGCTTTCCATCCATCCAGTGCCTGGCATTGTTATCCCACTGTGAGGGTCACAGAGCACTGGAGCAGGCTCCCCAGAGAGGTTGTGGAGTCTCCTTCTCTGGAGACTTTGCAGCCCTGTCTGGATGTGTTCCTGTGTGACCTGTGCTGGATTCTCTGGTCCTGCTCTGGCAGGGGGGTTGGACTCAATGATCTCCAGAGGTCCCTTCCAACCCCTAACATTCTGTGAGCCTGTGATTGTGATCATCCTTTTTCTTTTGGGGCTACAGGAGCTACAGGTAGAAGAGAGTTGTATATTTATTTTCCTGCTGAATTTAAAAGACCACAAAGAAGAATGTCCAGAAAAGGGAAAATGCAGCATTGGGGTGCAAATGAAGTTAAGGGAATACTGCAAGTCTTGCATGTTTCTAACCTAGAAAAACAAGGATTCCTCACTCTAGTGCCTGAAAGTTCCATTGATTTCAAGAAATCTATTTAAATTAAACCAGGAAGCAACAAAACACAGAAGTCTTGAAACATGTGTCCCTATCCTTCTCTGACTGTTTTATATTAAGGAAAAAAAGAGATGTGGAGTAGGCCATGCAAAGGGTATGTAGTGAGTTATGCACACACTAAGGAGACCCTGAGAGAACACAATCATAACAGCTTTTCACAAGGCTTTTTACATTCAGGACTTAATACTGTCATATATAGGATACTTGAGCACTGTAAGAAGAATGAGTATGTAATCTCAATGAAAATATCCATTTTAATTATACCAGCAACAATTTGAAATAGAAAAAAAAATGTGTGTTTTGGAGTTCATAAAGAGGTGCTAAAACACACTGTGCCACATCATGCAGACTTTCCTCCTTGCTTTGCTTTGATTCTGTGATAATGGGAGTCAAGTTTTCCTTCTCCTTTTAAATAACAGAAAACTATCAGGAGCAGTTAGTAATTTTCAAGGGGGTCCATTATCAGAGAAAGAAAAGTAATACTTTATTAGAATTTAAGAGGAAACATAGCTCTGAGTTGAAACTGCATCACATAATGCAGGATTTAGTACCTGGGAGTTTAATGTTAGAGTGCAGTTAACATACAACTAGCTCCTACCAAGAAAGGACAGGAAGCTTACCCTCTGCAGCTTTAACATATCTTTTACCCCAGTGATGTCTGTGGGGAACAAAATTCTGCATTTTGGAGAGAAGAAGTGAAGGCTATCTCTGCACTGAGCCAAATTTACCAGCTACCATGCTGCAGCAAAGTCTGCCAGGTGAGCCATGAAATCAGTCCTGCCTGGTGTGCTTCTGCAACTGGAATGCAGCTGGATCCTTACACAAACACAAGCTGCTCTAAGAAGGAGGACTTAGCTCTGTGAAAGATGAGGCTGTGATTTTATATGCCCTATGAAATGTCATACATGTGTGCTTCCACCTCAAAAATAATTTGGCATTACTTTAAGTGAAGATGCAGTCTCAAGAGTGCAATTCACAGTAAGCCTTAGTTTCATGCTACATGTTTGTGGCAGATTGAAATTTCCCCCCAATCTGGAGAAACTACCCCCAAAATAAAATTGCCAGACCAGCTCAGTTTGGGATGGAAGCAAAGGAAGCTCTATTTACAAGCAAACTACAATCTAGACATGTGAAATGAAATGAATATGTACAAAATAGACAATAGATGTACAGTACATGTGTATTTACAATTTATAAACAACACAGAAACTCCTCAGACCCCTCTGGATGGATCCAGGGGGACTGTTCACCGCCTCCCCCACTCCCTCCCTCCTTCCTGTTACCTCACACAGTAGTCAAAACAGAGATTCCCTGGCAAGGCCATGGAAAAGAGAGAGAAAGGTTGCAAGCAGAAGGGACAGCAGAAGAAAAGAGAAAAAGAACTGTTTATGCCACTACTCTATATTCCATTAGCAAGACAATGAATTCTATAGACCTTAGCATTATTTTCCTTTTACATCCAATACTAATTTATTTTACTTTCAGTCTTTGCAGTCAGGGACTAAGCTAAAGTTCCCCCTTCAAACTGGAACATTGTGTCAGATGCATTCTTTTCAAATTCATACCTATACTTTAAAAGATGAGTTTTCTCTGGCACAGCCTGAGGGAGAAAATGTGTACCAAGGCCTGGGTTCATCCAAATTTAGGGATTTAACTGAAGTACCTTAGCTAGGAGCTTCTAACTACAAGTCAGCAGAACCTCACAGTCCTCCTAAAACCCCAATCACTTTCTGGAGATGCCCCTCTCTCAGGAAACACTCACTCTCTCCACTGACTGTGGAGAAAACTTGGGGATCCAGTGTCTAAGCTTGGGCAGGATTAATCTGTGCCTGGGTATTGTATGATTCTATATCTGGCTCAGGTGGCAGGAAAGAATACAGCATTAAGGGAGAGTATCATACAATGAGTGATAGAACAGACAGATCACAGTCATAGGATCACAGGATGTTAGGGATTGGAAGGCACCACCAGAGATCTTCCAGTCCAACCTCCCTGACAGAGCAGGACCATAGAATCCAGCATAAGTCACACAGGAACACATCCAGATAGGTCTTGAAAGTCTCCAGAGAAGGAGACTCCACAACCTCTCTGGGCAGCCTGTTCCAGTGCTCTGGGACCCTTACAGGAAAGAAGTTCTTCCTCATGTTGAGGTGGAACCTCCTGTGCTGTAGTTTACATCCATTGCTCCTTGTCCTATCACAGGGGCAGTAGATCCCTGTCCCTCTTGAACTGGGGAGCCCAGAACTGGATGCAATATTCCAGGTGAGGTCTCAGCAGAGCAGAGTCCCCATGAGGCATACAAGAACAATGCAGCTCTTTCACCACCCAGCTCACTGGGGAGGTAGCAGAATTACTCTTTTCTTCTGTGAAAGATGTTTAATGCAACTTTACCACCAGGCCTTTTTCCTCATACAGTTTACTTTCATTAAACACAGATCACTGCTTTCCTGAGCTGGTATCATCAAAAAATACCAACTGACCACAGAACACTCTGTAACAACAGCTTTTCTTTCCAGCATTAACAGACTTCATAGAAATGATAAAAAGCAGTTATTCTCCATGCCACCTCATGTATTGTCAGCACAGCACATCTCCTGGGAACTACACCGATCTTTGCATTACAGGTGCCAAGATAGCTTTGCCTTTTCAAGTCAGAGGGGGGAAACCCTGGCAGAGACAGATGAGGACAGTTATATCTATTTCAAAGTCCATATTCCCTTCAGATGGAAACATCCCATTTTCCCCAGGCTCAAGTTTAGGGCAAGCACCCTGGACACTCAGAGGAATATGGCCTTAGAGGGTTCTTGACCAACTTCAAATTTTAAACTGATTATGAGAGAAATTGCAAATAAATGTCCAAAATACATACTTTGTTGTTGCAGAGCATTCCAAGGGGACCTTCTGTATTACAACCATACTAAGTCAGCTCCGTGACTCAGTGGAGCTCTACAGATTTGCTTCACTGATGACCTTTCCTTTCTGTAATATATGGTTTGGAGACACATACAAAGAAAGTGTTGAACTATGTTCCCAAGTCCTAATGCAAACAAAAGGAGCTACCCTGAAACACTGGGAAGTAATCTTTGGTTCTAATGTGGGGGGTTTTGCATAGAAGTTGGTTATGCTCTGAGTAGTTCCTACCAGGACGATATTCTGAAAGACTCATTAGATCCATTGACTTAGTCATGCACCAGATTCCCTGACCTCAAACACAAATGAAGGCAGAATCAGACTATCTCCCAGTTCAGAACACAGCTGTTCTTCCCCCCAAACTAATTCATTTAAAAATATGCCGAGCATTCCATAACAAGATATTCCAGCAATTTCCAGTTGTCCATTATTTTTTTTTCGTTTCCCCTCACAATCAGACTTGATTGAGAGAAAAAGGGAGGGAAAAATACATACATTATTCATGTGTAGTGCATCATGACTGCTCCACCACGACATTTTCCTTCATTCAAGCAAAGAGACAGAATAATTTTCTCCTAGCTCTGCCACTCTTTCTCTTTCTACTCAGAAGTACATATTTTACAGTACTGATCTGACATTATGTAGCACTGAAACGATGTAAGGTTTGTCAGTGGGGAAAGAAATACCAACATTAGTATAGCAAAGTTTGATGTAAAGAGTCATCAAAATTTCAGGAAAACAAAACAAGTTTATAAAGTATCTTAAAATATCTCAGACAACTCTAGTAGACAAAACTGCCCTGTAGGTAAAAGTAATACAGAATCACATAATCACAGAATCACAGAGTGTAAGGGGCTGGAAGGGACCTCAAAAGCTCATCTAGTCCAACCCCCTGTCAGAGCAGGAGCACCTAGAGCAGGTCACACAGGAACACATCCAGGCAGGTCTTGAATATCTCCAGAGAGGGAGACTCCACAACCCCCCTGGGCAGCCTCTTCCAGTGTCCTGTCACCCTCACAGGGAAAAAATTTTCCTCCTGTTTCCATGGAACTTCCTATGCCTCAGCTTCCACCACTGCCCCTTGTGCTGTCATTGGGCATCACCCAGCAGAGCCTGGCTCCAGCCTCTTGGCCCTCCCCCTGCACATCTTTATCAACAGCAATGAGGTCACCTCTCAGGCTCCTCCTCTCCAAGCTACAGAGCCCTCAGCTCCCTCAGCCTCTCCTCATAAGGAAGATGTTCCACTCCTTTAGTCATCATTTTTGTGGCTCTGTGTTGGACTCTTCCAAGCAGTTCCCTGAGGTCCTTCCTGAACTGAGTGGCCCAGAATTGGACACAATATTCCAGATGTGGCCTCAGCAGGGCAGAGTAGAGGGGGAGGAGAACCTCTCTCAACCTACTAAGCACAGCCCTTCTAATCCCCCCCAGGATGCCATTGGCCTTCTTGGCCACAAGAGCACATTGCTGGCTCATGGGCAACCTCCCATCCACCAGGACCCCCAGGTCCTTTTCCCCTTCACTGCTCTCCAACAGGTCAGTCCCCAACCTATCCTGCTCCATGGGGTTGTTCTTTCCCAGGTGCAGGACTCTACATTTGCCCTGGTTGAATTTCTCCCTGCCCAGCTCTCAGCCTGTCCAGGTCTGGCTGAATGGCAGCACAGCCTGAGGGGTGTCAGCCACTCCTCCCATTTGGTGTCCTCAGCAAACTTGCTGACTGTGCTCTCTGTGCCCTCATCCAGGTCATTGATGAATATATTGAATAGCTCTGGGTTTATGAATATATGACTTAACTTTTGTCCTGCCTTGTATCCTTTTTTGTCTTAAAAAGAAAGTAACATGGATTCATTTTAGTAGCCTGCTTCCTTAGAGAGACAAAGGGGCACAGGCCCTCATGAGATATTTTAAATTACAGTTCAGCTGAAGTCATTCACTTCACTTGAGCCAGATTTTTCCCTCCTAATGACAATACTAATCTGAAAAGTGATTATGTAAGTAGTTAGTTTTCACACAGTGTATCACCTCCGTTGACATATTGGGTAATTTCTGTTCACCACACGAAACTATTTCCTCTACTTCTTCTTAAATCCTGAGAATACATGAAGGATTCAATACCTTTCTTTTTTTTTTTTTAATTTGTTTTTGATCACAGGCTCACAGGATGTTAAGGGTTGGAAGGGACCTCTGAAGATCGTTGAGTCCAACCCTCCTGCCAGAGCAGGACCAGAGAATCCAGCACAGGTCACACAGGAACACATCCAGACAGGGCTGCAAAGTCTCCAGAGAAGGAGACTCCACAACCTCTCTGGGCAGCCTGTTCCAGTGCTCTGGGATCCTTACAATAAAGAAGTTCCTCCTCATGTTGAGGTGGAACCTCCTGTGCTGTAGTTTCCATCCATTGCCCCTTGTCCTATCCCAGGGCACAAGTGAGCAGAGCCTGTCCCTTCCTTCCTGACTCCCAGCCCTCAGCTATTGATAGACATTGATCAGATCCCTCTCAGTCTTCTCCTCTCCAGACTGCACAGCCCCAGGGCTCTCAGCCTCTCCTCACCAGGCAGTGCTCCAGTCCCTTCAGCATCCCTGGAGCCCTCCTTTGGACTCTCTCCATCAGATCCCTGTCCCTCTTGAACTGGGGAGCCCAGAAATGGATGCAGTATTCCAGGTGAGGTCTCAGCAGGGCAGAGTAGAGGGGGAGGAGAACCTCCCTGGATCTGCTGGACACACTCCTCTCCATGCACCCAAGGATCCCATTGGCCTTCCTGGCCCCAAGGGCACACTGCTGACCCAGAGAAAACTTGTGGTCCACCAGCATGATCATTTGCTAAGCAACACATTTCTAGAGGATTGTGGCTGTTGTGCTAATAACCATTTGTGTCCTCAGGTCCTAAGTTCTGGGGGCAGGGTCATTGACTGAAGATGTGAAGGTTTCTCTCAGGCATCTCAGTGAAACCTCTGCCATCTCAATAAAGACAACTTAAGGCAACCAGTTTGAGGGAGCAAGCCAGATACAGACGTAGACAACCTCCATTTTTGCCTTCCTTGAACTGTTTAGCCATGGAAGTTTTGACCCAGGTGAACAGGAGCAATTGGGAAGCAAGACAAGTCACATTCAGCTGAGCAGTAAAACCACTGTTTCCCCATAAACCCTGCACAGGGCACTAGGACAGACCAAGCTGCTTAGGCCTAACTCTGATCAATAACTCACAAACTAGCAGAAGGCAAACAGAACAGGGCAGGAGTCAGCTCAGTATCATTTGAAGGCATGAATGATACCAATGAGTAACAAATACTGTCTGCAGCATTTTAGTTGCAGGTAAGGATTCACTGGAGACAGGGACTCAGCATGATCCTCCCATCAGATGTTAAGCACTCAAGACTGGATGTGAGGACAAGGGATTGCTGATGGTTTTCAATAGCTTTTACAGGGAAACTACTGAAAGGAATAAAGTTGTCCTGCTATGCTGATTACTGTAAAATCCATTCCACAGAAAAGAGGCACTTACAGGAGCATTTCACTCCCAGATATGTGAGTAGATTGTTTGTAGGTGGTGGGAAAAGGCAGGGCCAAGGCACGGCTACCAATACTTCCCAGCAAGTTTTGCATTCACACAATGACAGAAACACTCAGGTTGGAAAAGTCCCTCAGGACCACCAAGTCCAACCCAGAACCCTACTCTACAAGGCTCACCCCTAAACCACAGCCCCAAGCACCACATCCAAACCACCTTGAAGCACATCCAGGCTTGGGGACTCCACCACCTCCCTGTGCAGCACATTCCAATCCCTGACCACTCTTGATGGGAAAAAATTCTTCCTACTCTCCAGTCTAAACCTGCCCTGCTGCAGCTTGAGGCTGTTCCCTCTTGTTCTATAACTACCTGTGAGAAGAGACCAGCACCAACCTCTCCACCACCTCCTTTGACATACCTGTAGAGAGCCAGGAGGTCTCTCCTCAGCCTCCTCTTCTCCAAACTAAGCAGCCCCAGCTCCTTCAGTCACTCTTCATAAGATTTATTCTCCAGGCCCTAAATGATAATATCAAGACCCAGGCTCCTTACTGTAACATGATTAAATCTGCATTTTTAATGAAGGTATGTTTTACATATTTAATGAATGACTTCTGCATATGAAGTCATTCACTAGAAATGTCTGCTAAGAGTGAAGTGGCTGTAAATTTGTTCTCCAGGCCCTTCCCAGCTTCCTTGCCCTCCTCTGCCCTGGCTCCAGCACCTCCACATCTCTCTTGGATTGAGCTGCCCTAAACTGGACACAACACTCAAGGTGTGGCCTCACCAGAGCTGAGTCCCAGAGGACAATCCCTTCCCTGCTCCTGCTGGACACAGCATTTCTGATCCCAGCCAGGATGCCTTTGGCTTTCTTGGCCACCTGGGCACACTGCTGGCTCCTCTTCAGCTGCTTGTCCATGAGCACCCCCAGGTCCCTTTCTGCCAGACAGCAAAACGAATGCATGCCACACCTTATCAGGTCTATCCTGCACCTCTCTGCTTTGTATCTTATTGCAAATCTTTTTAGAGGTAGATTAGCAATCATTAGATGAATTAGCAAATAACTCAGAAAAAATGGTCTCTCGTTTCCTTTTGTGAAGGAAGTAGTCTATCCACCTGAGATCTTGTGGTAGCAAGGGTGACCTGAAAATGCAGCTTGCATCTACAAAGCCACATGGGGATTCTCCTCCCCACTATCCCTAGAGTCCACACAACCCCTGAAGTAAAAACCCACAGAAGAATGTCAAACTTAACCTGGCAAACTTCTTTTTGCACATTCCAGAGGTATGTTGTTAGACACATTTTGAATAGATCACAAGTGATAATCATGCTTTGACAACCCTCATTTCTATTCTTTCCCATTTTGCATTTTAAAACTCTCTTTGGAGATCCTGAAAAGATTGAGGAAAAGTACTTAAGAATTCAAATAGAGTAAACTCTTATAAATACTTACATTTATAAGATAATTTTGTATTACATTGCATTGAAGCACTCTCAGCAAGTTCACCAACACCACCAAGCTGTGTGGTGCAGCAGACACACTGGAGGGAAGGGATCCATCCAGAGGAACCTGGACAGGCTGCAGAGGTGAGCACAAGCCAACCTCAGGAGGTTCAACAAGACCAAGTGCAAGGTCCTGCAGCTGGGTCAGGGCAATCCCAAGCACTGATATAGGCTGGGCAGGGACTGGCTGGAGAGCAGTCCTGAAGAAAAGGCCTTGGGGGTGCTGGGGGATGAGAAGCTCAACAGGAGCCAGCAGGGAGCACTTGCAGCCCAGAGAGCCAAGCAGAGCCTGGGCTGCAGCAAGAGAAGTGTGGCCAGCAGGGCCAGGGAGGGGATTCTCCCCCTCTGCTCCACTCTGCTGAGACCACACCTGGAGCTCTGGGTCCAGTTCTAGAGCTTCTGTTACAAGAAGGATCTGGAGGTGCTGGAAGGTGTCCAGAGAAGGGACACAAGGATGAGCAGAGGACTGGAGCTGCTCTGCTATGGAGACAGCCTGAGAGAGTTGGGGTTGTTCAGTATGGAGAAGAGAAGGCTCTGAGGAGACCTTCTTGTGGCCTTCCAGTATCTGAAGGGGGCTACAAGAAAGCTGGGGAGGGACTTTTGAGGGTGTCAGGGAGTGATAGGAGTGGGGGGAATGGAGCAAAACTAGAAATGGGTAGATTCAGATTGGATGTTAGGAAGAAGTTCTTCCCCATGAGACACTGGCACAGGTTGCCCAGGGAGGTGGTGGAAGCCTCATCCCTGGAGGTTTTTGCAGCCAGGCTGGATGTGGCTGTGAGCAACCTGCTGTAGTGTGAGGTGTCCCTGGGAATGGCAGGGGGGTTGGAACTGGATGATCCTTGAGATCCCTTCCAACCCTGTCATTCTATGATTCTATACCTTTTAAGCACATGTGATTCATAATAACTCCAATTTCTTGCTTACTGTGAAATTTCTACTTGAAGTCATCTCTTTGTGTCATTAGAGAAGTGTCCTTGCATTAAAAAAAGACACTAACCATGGAAAATACCCTAGTTGAAGGCACAACCTCAGGTTCAGTGTTTCCTACAGGAACTTCATGTATTATTTGGATATTCTTCCAGAGACACAGAGTAGCTAACAACTGCTGTATTGCCATTTTTTCCAGCACAAGTGGAAGAGGTTAGATGGGGTAGGAGGTGAACCTCTTGCTATTGCACTCGATTCTAAAAATTCTAGGCACAGTAGAGGATCTCTATAGCTCCTCTGGGAAGGTGACTTACATTGCTGTCACAAAGTATAGAGAGACAAAGATCATAAAAATTCCATCTGGGTCTCCAATATCTTTAAAAGTTCTAACTCCCATTACCCTTGTTAGAAATTGTACTCCACTGGGTATCTTTAAGGATCATTACTGCCCTGACAGCAGGACACTTTCTTCTCAGGATCTCATAGTGCTGGCTTTAATCATGGTCTACATAACCTTCATATAGAACGGTCTGGGCTGGAAGGGACCTCCAAAGCTCATTCAGTCCAAGCCCCTCTGCAGGCAGCAGGAACATCCTCAACTAGTTCAGGTTGTCCAGAACCCTGTCCAGCCTCACTTTGGCTATCTGCAGAGATGGGGCCTCTATCATCTCCTGAGACTGAAGAGGACATTGTCCTCATTTTACAAAAGTGGAAACTTCAGCATGGAGAGTTTAGGAGAGATCTAGAAAAACATGGAACAAAGTTAATGAACAGAGAAAATTTTATGCCATGTGCTAATGCCAGCCTCCTGCTTTTTAGGAAGGTGGTTTGATAATCCCATTTTTCTGAGTTTCAGAAGTAGTCCCTCTTCAATCATTCCTGGAAAGTAATGAGTAACATAAGCATGAAAGCTGTCACCAGAGTGAAAAAATGAACTACATACAAAGAATTCTCAGGTGCACAAATCAAGCAAACCAAAAAATAGTCAAACTTCCTCTAATCCTCTGTGCAGAGATCCTCCTAAAACAGACAGTGAAAAGATTCTAGGCAAGAAATATGATTACCCAGCTGAGAATGCCCATGAAAACAAAGTATTGTTTGGAGTAAGAAGTAAAGGTTAGTTCTTTGCACCTATCAAATGCCTCTCACCACATCTTTGATACCCCAGATATCCGTTACATATTCTGAATGCAAGGCTGGCTGAACAGACTGGGCAAGTGCTCTCAGGTGTCAGTTCATAATATCACAGTATCTCAGAACATTAGAGGTTGGAAGGGACCTCCAGAGATCATCCAGTCCAACCCCACTGCCAAGGCAGGATCACCCAGGGGAGTCTGCACAGGAATGCATCCAGGTGGGGTTTGAAAGTCTCCAGAGAAGGAGACTCCACAACCTCTCTGGGCAGCCTGCTCCAGGGCTCTGTCACCCTCACTGCAAAGAAATTTCTCCTCATGTTGAGCTGAAATCTTCTCTGTTCCAGTTTGTCTCCATTGTTCCTTGTCTTATCACTGTGAACCACCCAAAAGAGCCTGGCCCCCTCCACTTGACACCCAGCCCTCAGCTATTGATAGACATTGATCAGATCCGCTGTCAGCCTTCTCTTCTCCAGACTAAACAGCCCCAGGGCTCTCAGTCTCTCTTCACAGGGGAGATGCTCAAGTCCCCTAAGCATCCTCCTGGCTCTCCCTTGGACTCTCTCCAGCAGGTCTCTGTCTTTTGTGACCTGGGGAGCCCCAAACTGGACACAGGATTGCAGGTTCATAATATTGGTGTCAATGCAGAGAAGCACATTGGAAATGCACATTGCCAAATATTTGAAAATAATCAAATTGATGGCACCAATTTGTTACAGAAAACCCCAACATGTCTGTGTATCTGAGAGCCCAAGTTAGGCAAGTGCTTAGGGAAGCTGAACACTGCTTATCTGTCTCTAACTCCACCTCCATGTAGGACCTCCAGGTAGGTTGAAATTACCCCCCAACCAATTTGGAGAATTACCCCCCAGAATAAAATCACTCAGACCAACTCAGTTTGGGATGGAAGCAAATGAAGCTCTATTTACAGAATCAGTAAGGTTGGAAAAGACCTCAAGAACCATCAAAGTCCAACCTGTCACCCAAGACCTCATGACCACTAGTTGCAAGCAGAAGCAACAGAAGAAGAGGAGAACTGTTTCTGCCTCTGCTCTACATCCCATTAGCAATCCAATGAATTCTATAGACCTTAGCATTATTTTTCTTTCACATCCAATGGTAATTTATTTTACTCTCAGTCTTTGCAGTCAGGGAAAGTCAGGCTGAAGTTCCCCATTCACAGGGTAACAGACCTGTAGTTCTTTCTCCCAAACTATGCAACAAGAGATACTGCTTTCCACTCCTTATTGTCTTCCTTTCCAATCGCTTATTGTCTTCCTCTAAAGTGGTGTCTGAGCTGCCTGCACTGCAACCTCTCACCAACTCCAGCACCTTGAGATTGCTGTTCTGAATTAGCCCATCACAGATCAACAAATACCTCCCCACGGACTGAAGTGGAGTTACTAGGATGAGAGAAACAGAGGCCTCCTGACTACGACTGCAGCCACTCCTCCTATAAAGCTCAGTGTTAAAATATTGAAAGTGAAAGAGACAGGACAGGACAGGATGGGACAAGACTGGATGGGATGGAAAAGGAGAGATGGGACCACCAGCCATACCTTGGACAGATCCTCAGCTTCACTTCTGCCTGCAGCAATGGGATGGTGTCACACTGTTAGTGATGACCCTAGAACAGGTAATATTTAGAGGGGTATGGTAAACACAGGGCACAGTCACAAAGAGAAGGGTGTCACATTTCTCTTCACTTCAGGGCTTAGTCACCTGGTTTCTGCTTACTGTCTCAATTATCTGTTGCCCTAACCAAGGCTTGCTGGCTAGCAATACCCAGGTGATAGCATGACAGGAAAAGCCAAAGAAGTGGCACACTGTGGAGAAATGGGTGACAAGATTAAAAGGGAAGACTGAAAGAGCTGGATGAGAGAAAAGGGTAAGAAAGAAAGAACGGGGGAGGAGACAAGTGAGAAGATATGAAATGATGTTGGGGTTGTGCAGCATGGAGAAGGCTCTGGGGAGACCTAATAGCAGCCCACCAGTACCTGAAGGGGGCTACAGGAAGGATGGAGAGAGACTGTGTGCAAAGGCCTGCAGGGACAGGATGAGGAGCAATAGCTTCAAACTAGAGCAGGGCAGATTTAGATTGGATGTTAGAAACAAGTTCTGCACCATGAGGGTGGTGAAACACAGGAGGAACAGGTTACCCAGGGAGGTGGTTGAGGCTCCTTCCCTGGAGATATTCAAGGTGAGGCTGGACAGGGCTCTGGGCAACCTGATCTAGTTGGGGATGTCCCTGCTGACTGTGGGGAGGTTGGACTGGATGAGCTTTGGAGGTCCCTTCTGGCCTGGACTATTCTGTGATTCTATGATGTTGGAGGGAGAGAACAAGACATAAAGACAGGACAAAAGAAAGAAAAGGTATGTAGAAAATGGAGTGAGAGACACCTTGAGTCCTGTGTCCAGTTCTGGGCCCCTCAGTTTAGGAAAGATGTTGAATTGCTGGAGCATGTCCAGAGAAGGGCAACGAGGCTGGGGAGAGGCCTTGAGCACAAGCCCTATGAGGAGAGGCTGAGGGAGCTGGGGGTGTTTAGCCTGGAGAAGAGGAGGCTCAGGGCAGACCTCATTGCTGTCTACAACTACCTGAAGGGAGGTTGTAGCCAGGAGGGGTTTGGTCTCTTCTCCCTGGCAACCAGCACCAAAACAAGAGGACACAGTCTCAAGCTGTGCCAGGGGAGGTTTAGGCTGGAGGTGAGGAGAAAGTTCTTCACAGAGAGAGTGGTTGGCCATTGGAATGGGCTGCCCAGGGAGGTGGTGGAGTCACCATCACTGGAGGTGTTCAAGAGGGGATTGGACGTGGCACTTGGTGCCATGGTTTAGATAGTCATGAGGTTTAGGGTGACAGGTTGGACTCTATGATCTTTGAGGTCTCTTCCAGCCTTCTTGATTCTATGATTCTATGATTCTATGAAATGACCAGTGAGAGACAGGAACAAGAGCTACACAAGTATCTGGAGAGCATAAAATAAAAGAAGAACATACAAGAATGTGCCATAAAAGCACACAGAAACACGTAACCCTGGATTATGAGCCATGATACTTGCTTCTGGAGCATCACATCCTTACTCAAGTCTCCAAATCTTGCATCTATATCCCGAGACAACTCAATATTCACTGGTGCTGCCATCAACACATTAATGGATTAATGGATACACTTCAGTTGCTGGGAAGGTGTTAATACTTTCTATTGTCTGAAGAGTGGTCATCATCTTGACATCACAGTGATTAAAATGAGGCATTTTAACCTATTTAAAGATGACAGGTACAGCCATTGCTTGGAATTTGGCTTTTGCACCATACAGAAGCTATCTGGTCATAGCTAAGAGTCATAAACTAGGCTAGAGGAGGGCCCCAAAGATGATCCAGGGGCTGGAACACCTCTGCTGTGAGGATAGGCTAAGGGAACTGGGATTGTTCAGCCTGAAGAAAAGACTCTGGGGGGACCTTAGAGCTGCCTTCCAATACCTGAAGGGATCCTACAGGAAGGCTGCAGAGGGACTTTGTATAAGAGTGCCCACCTACAGGACAAGGGGAAATGGATTGAAATTGAAAGAGAATAGGTTTAGATTGGATCTTAGGAAGAAATTCTTCACTAGGAGAGTGGCAAGAGTCTGGAATGGATTGTCCAGAGAGGTTGTGGATGCCCCCTCCCTGGAGATGCTCAAGGCCAGGTTGGATGAGGCTCTGAGTAACCTGGGCTATTCCAGAGGCATCCCTGCCCATGGCAGGGAGGTTGGGTTGCATGATCTCTAAGGTCTCTTCCAGCCTAAGCCATTCTATGATAAACCATTTCCATCTGGTATCCAAGTTGGAGATCTGGCTTTCCTCTGCATAGTCAACAAGTGGCATGCATGTCAGTAAGAAATATTTGCTGATTGCTTGCCCTACTTCTGCTGCAGTGAAATTCATAACCATTATGATCTTCCAACAGCAGGTCAGGCTATTTGACCTTAATTCCAATGGGAATGAAAGGAAACATTCCACACTCTGATTGAATTATTATCAATTGAGTGTAGTGTTTTACATCAAAATGCTGTGGTGTATTAGATGCAGAAAAAAACAGTAGAAACACATCATTGCCATTAGAGAGATAGATGAGCCCTTACAAAAGCAGTAAAATTATGTAATAAGCAGTAAAAATATCACATCCTTCACATATTTTCCCTTTCTTTTAGACCTGTGATTTGCCAGTGGTAACAGTTCCCTATTTATCATTACAATTTGTACCCAGAAAGCATCCTGTCAAGGCAGAAAGACAAATAATAGTAATGAAAGACACATGAAAATCACAATTTACCAAGTCAGTTCTTACACTGATGTTCTGTTATCAAAGCCTTTTAAATCCCAGACAAAGAAATCCCTCAATCAGCACAAATGGGCTCTTGGGAAAGATGAAGAGAACGATGCTATTGTGTATTTGGATTCATTTGGAATTAAGAAAATATTTGTTAAGGCTTTGCTCCTTTCAAAATCCATCAGTTTGCTTTTTAATTTGTGTTAGATCAAAGAGATAAGTAGTTCTGTTTCTGTGCAATTCAATGGTACTGCTGGAAAACTGGACAGGGTGACATCCACTTGTCCACAGTGGAAAAGAGAGTTTTAAAAATGCCCCTCTATTAATCTGAGATCCTAGTATGAAAAATGCTGTGGGCTTTTGAAAGTAATATTTGCAGGAAGGAATGCCCTGGTCTGCAGGGGTTTGTTTGTTTGTTTTTCATGAAATCACTTTTTAGCTCAGTGACAGTTTTTAACCAGAACAAATCACCAAGAGCTCCCTTAATCCACAATGATCTGTTGCCTCAGGCAATGCACAGCTCTTTGCTTCACAGCTGACAGCTCACTTACCCAGTAAAAAAAAATCTGTCTGTCATAGAGTCATAGAACCATAGAATAGTTCTATGACACTATGACAGACAGAGGTTCTTGAGGTTCACCTGGGCACCACCTCTGCAGCCTGTCCAGGTCCCTCTGGATGCCATCCTGTCCCTTTGGTGTATTGACAGCACCACACAGCTTGGTGTCATCTGCACACAGCTCATGGTGCACTCAATCTAACTATGTCATTGATAAAAATATCAAAGAGCACAGGTCCCAGCACAGACCCCTGAGGGACACCACTGTCACTGCCCTCCAGATGGACTTCAAGCCATTGAGCACCACCCTCTGGATGTGACCATCCAGCCAATTCCTTACCCACTGAACAGTCCACCCAGCAAATCCATCTCTCTCCAGTTTGGAGAGCAGGATGTTGTGGGGACTGTGTCAAAGTCCCTGCAGCAGTCCAGACAGATCACATCCAGAGGTCGTCCCTTATCTACTGACATAGTCACTCTGTCATGGAAGGCCACTCAGCACAGTGCAAACTCTGACTTAGAATCATAGAGTTGTCAGGGTTGGAAGGGACCTCAAGGATCAGCCAGTTCTAACCCCCCCTGCCATGGCCAGGGACACCCCACAATAGATCAGGTTGCTCAGAGCCACATCCAGCCTGGCTGCAAAAACCTCCAGGGATGAGGCTTCCACCACCTCCCTGGGCAACCTGTGCCGGTGTCTCAACACACTCATAGTAAAGAACTTGTTCCTAACATCCAAACTAAATATGCTATTCTCTGGCTTGAAGCCATTCCCCCCAGTCCTATCACTCCCTGACACCCTCAAAAGTCCCTCCCCAGCTTTCTTGTAGCCCCTTTCAGATACTGGAAGGCCACAAGAAGGTCTCCTCAGAGCCTTCTCTTCTCCACACTGAACAGCCCCAACTCTCTCAGGCTGTCTCCATAGGAGAGCAGCTCCAGCCCTCTGCTCATCCTCATGGCCCTTCTCTGGACACCTTCCAGCACCTCCAGATCCTTCCTGTAATAAGGGCTCCAGAACTGGACACAGCACTCCAGGTGGGGTCACACCAGAGTGGACTTAAGGCAAAACAGTTCATACAAAGCACAGACCAGCATTACTCTCCAGCAGCCATGTAGCTTGCAACCAGAAAGCACAGGCACATGTATCTGCAAAATGCCATCTAGATGTGCTTATAGTTAGTATATATAGCCACAGATTCAGAAGAAAGATCCTGGCATGACTCATGCCAAACATGTGAAATTCATTTTCTAGACCAAACACTTCAGTATAGAAGGCAGCAGGAAAGCCAGGAATCATTCAGAGTCATCTGCTACTTTAAAGCTCTGACCTAGATCTAGTAGCCAAAGAAAAGACATTGGAAGACAGAGGAGATTTAGAGGAGATTATTAGACATAGTGGAGAAACAATTCCTTGATGCCATTACAACTGAAAGCAGAATTTAACTCTCCTATCTGCACTGTGTCTCTCTTTTGTATGTTTTGAACTCGTTCCATGATGAATCTCTCAGTGCTGTCACATGCCATCTATCCAACAGTGCTATCCTGCTCTCACAGGAGACACAAATGAGTCCAAGAGGAAAATTTGGAAAAGCAAAGAAAAAATAATCTTGTACTTGTGAAAAGCTAATGCAGATGTTAATAATTAAGGGGTTGCCCTTGGTATCATTCAGCTATTCAGTTTTGCTACATCCTTTTTCTCTTTCATCATAGTTACAAGGTTTATCTGTAGGGTACCTTTCTAGGAGGCTAGAAAAGATGTTCCCTTGTTGCCTGAGATGGACTTTGTCCTGGGAGCCACCATTTGCTTTTCTCCAAGTAACAGACTACTGCACCAGAGATTAGAAAGTCTGTTCATGAAATATTTGCAAAGGTTTATCTCTCTTCTGACCACAACAATCTTTTAAATGGATGACTGTAAAACAAGCAATGTCCTCTCACTTGCCCAGGGCAGACTTATTTATGGAATAAGGTGGGAATTCAATACAAACAGCAAATGCCCACAGCCAGGCATTTTCCCAAGGAACTGGGGGGGAAATAAGAAGAATGGACATATACACAGACAATGCTGCACTTCTGAATTCTGATATGGCAAGCAAAGCAAACCAAAAGTAATCTGTCAGTTCCACACAGCAGAGCCCAGTCCCCATATGCCACTCTCCCCAGAAGAGGATTACTGTTTTAATATGCTGAGTTCACATCATCTACTCCACACTGAGTAAAACAAAATGGAAAAAAGAAAAATCCATCTGTAAACTATGGAAAAGTTAACCTGCTCACAAAGTCACAGAATATATCTGGTTGGAAGAGACCATGAATACCATCCAGTCCAACCTTCAACCCAGCACTGCAAGGGTCAGCACCAAACCATGTCCCTAAGCACCAGCTACACAGGCTGCTTGAACTCCTCCAGGGATGGCCTGGCCCCGGGCAGACCATTCCCATGTCTGAGAACCCTCTCTGGGAAGAAATATTTCCTAGCATCCAGACTGAACCTCCTCTGCTGCAGCTTGGAACCATTTCCTCTGCTCCTGTCTCTTGCCACCAAGGAGCAGAGGCTGCCCCCTCCTCACTCCAACCTCCCTTCAGGGAGCTGGAGAGAGCAATGAGGTCTCCCTCAGCCTCCTCTTCTCCAGCCTGAACACCCCCAGCTCCCTCAGCCCCTCCTCTAGCCCAGGTGTAGTGAGGGGCCCAGAGCTGAACACAGCACTCAAGGTGTGGCCTCACCAGTGCTGAGCACAGGAGGATGATCACCCCTCTGACCCCCCTGGCCACAGCATTTCTGATACAAGCCAGGATGCCATTGGCTTTCTTGGCCACCTGGGCACAGAGGGCACTCCTGTTCATTCACGTCTCAACCAACACCCGGGAGCCCTCTCCAAGCTGCAGTGCACAGATATCATCTCAGGCATGGGCCTTGTGCAGGGAAATTGTGTGGCAACTAGGGGCAAGAAGGTTTTCATAGGCTACTGAGCAACTGCTGCTACTAAGCAACTGCTGCTCTGCTTGACCTCTGGCCAAACTTCTGCTTGCTACACACCTCCCAGTGCCATGGTGTGACCACTGGACCTGCACAGCCACTGGTTCTCAGCCAGTTCCAATTTGTCCCCAAATTATTTCACCCTGCTTTTGCAAGGGGTTTATTCTGTGACACAGTACAGGTCCCTGCTTACGCAGTGTGCCTTCTGTTCCCATGGAAGCAATGAAACACTGCCTGCACCCAGCACTTGCAAAGCCTGGGAATAAAGGGAAACTTTACTACAGTAGGCAGAGAGCACCTGGATAAAGAGATGATGATCTGCAACCACATTTTATAGAGTGCAGCTTTGCCAACACGATACACAGTGCTAGAAAGTAATTTCAAAGCACGTTTTCAATAGCTGTGGCAGCTGCTGTCTGTCTGATGAGTGCAAAACAAGGTGCTGCCTTCATCTAAAGAAGCTCCATGGATAGCACTTCTGTCTTTAGGGGGCAAGGTTTTATGTGGAGCTGAGCTCTTTAAAATCAGCCTGGCATCACCAGGGATAATCACTGATGGCCAAGTTTCCTTTTAGTTAAAAGGAGAATATATCTTTCTTCTTTAAAACACCATTCCATTTAATTCAGCAGAGGCCTATGCTCCGTATCTATGAATTTGATCTTTCAGTTCCCCCAAGTTTTTTTCAATTTCCCCCTGAACTTGATGGGTTTTGCTGAAGAAAAGCAAGAGAAAGCTCTTCCCAGAAAGAGTAATTGGCCATTGGAATGTGCTACCTAAGGAGGTGGTGGAGTCACCATCCCTGGAGGTGTTCAAAAGAAGATTGGATGTGTCACTTGGAGCCATGGTTTAGTTGTCAGGAGGTGTTAGGCATTAGGTAACAGGTTGGGCTCGATGACTCTGAGGTCTTTTCCAACCTGGTTGATTCTGTGATTCTTTATGCTAACATATTTCTCTTGTGGAGGCACCCACAAAAAACAGACAGCAGCAGCCACCTGAAAACTGGGGATGACAATTAATCTGCTCTCCTTCCAACACAATAAAATTACAGCTTCAGACGTCAGTTGGGCAAATACACACAACTAATTAAACTACTTGGAGAGATGAACCAAAATGCTCATGCTGTGGAACACATTCTGTCTTTCTGTTGGAGTACTTTGCTAAAGTAGGTAACAGGATGCTGACAATAAATATAAATCATAGAATGGTTTGGGTTGGAAGGGACCTTTCAAGACCATCTTGTGTGACCCCCCTGCAGTGAGCAGGGACATCTTCAGCTGGATCAGGTTGCTCAGAACCACATCCAACTTGTGTCTGTTTCCAGGGACGGGCAACCTTGTAATCATCTATTTCCATCCATCTGTGTATGAAAGGATAGGGGAGTGGGATTTCAGCAACAAGGGTGCTGAAGCTCAGAGTGAAGGATAAGTACTTCTTCATAGGCATGCTGGATCAAGAGCACTGGTCAGGCTGTACCTTGAGTACTGTGTGTAGGTTTGGTCCCTGCTGTATACACAAGAAGGCTGCAGACAGGCTGGACAGGGTCCAGAGAAGGGCCACAAGAATGCTCACAGGACTGGCAGCCCTGTCCTATGAAGGCAGGCTGAGAGAGCTGGGCTTGTTCAGCCTTGAGAAGGCTTAGGGCAGACCTCATACCCATCCACAAGTACATAAAGGGTGGCTGTCAGGAGAAGGGAGACTCCCTTTGTGCATAGTCCCATGGTGAAGACAAGGGGTGAGTGCCACAAGCTGCTACTGGGGAGATTCAGACTGGATGGCAGAAAACCTTTTGTCACCATTTGAACTATAAGACATTGGAATAAACCCCCAAGGGAGGTGGTGGATTCCCCTGCATTAGACACTTTCAAGGCCCAGCTTGCCAGGGTGCTGGGCCAGCTCATTTAAACTACATTCTTACTCTGGAAGGTTGGACTGGCAGAGCCTTGAGGTGCCTTCCAACCTGGTATTCTATGAGCCTGTGTGCACACAGTCACTCAGCAAAGGAAAATCTCCCTGCAGGTATAATCACCAAGAGGGGGTGAGAACTTCTTAGGTTCCATTCTAAGGGGAGAAGATCTGACTGCAAGGCTGCTTCTGCATGGAGAGAACTCTCCACAGCAGAATTTCATTAATACCCAGTGAGCTGGGCACTGTGGTCAACATCTCAATTAGCTGGAGGCCTGACTTCTAGACCCAGAGGTGCCAGCTAATGTCTGAGGGCATCATGCTGATCTTTATCATCTTCTAGCAAGGCCCAGCCCCCTACTCAGGGTCTCAGGACCCTGTATTTGGGGGTGGTTGGTGGTTGTACCTGCCACAGTTTCCATCACACTGTTACAGAGAATGCCTTACGGTGGGTAAAACAACAACAACAAATAAGAGCTGTTGGCATTAGTGCAGATCAGATCCATCTGACCCTTCTGCACCCAGAGAACAGGAATTTGTTAAGCTTTGCAGCACCACTTCTGGTCAGATCATCTCGACTGAAATGGGCAGGAGGCACTTTCTGATTTTTTTATCACCAACACGTTTTCCTTTAGGAAATCATGTAAGTGGGATGATTACTGTGGTGGGTTGGCTCTGGCTGGATGCCCAGTGCCCAAGAAAGGTGCTCTATCAATCCTCTCAACTGGACAGGGGAGGGAAATATAATGAAAGGCTCCTGGGCTGAGATAAGGGCCGGGAGATCACTCATCAATTACTGTTGGGGGCAAAACAGATTTGAGAAAATTAGTTTATTTTATAGCTCATCAAATCAGAGTAGGATAATGAGAAATAAACCCAAATCTGAAAAAACATGTTCCCCCAGCCCCTCTCTTCTTTCCACACATAAATGTACCTCCAAATTGTCCACCTCTTCCCCCAAGCACAGGGACAAAGAACAGAGGTCGCAGGCAGTTCATCATGTTGTCTCTGCCACTCCTCCCTCCTCAGGGGAAGGAATCCTCACATTCTTCCCCTACTCCATTGTGGAGTCTCTGCCATGGGCCACAGTTATCCAGGAAC
The DNA here is from genome assembly GCF_027791375.1 of Indicator indicator. Taxonomy (NCBI): domain Eukaryota; kingdom Metazoa; phylum Chordata; class Aves; order Piciformes; family Indicatoridae; genus Indicator; species Indicator indicator. The sequence goes on from NC_072019.1 coordinate 33,872,777, forward strand.
TTCTCCAAGAGGAATCCTTCCCATGGGCTACAATTTTTCACAAACTGCTCCGCCATGAGTCCCTCACAGGGTCACAAGTCCTGCCAGCAAGCTTGCTCCAGCATGGGCTCCTTTCTCTATGGGGCCACAACTTCTTCCAGGAGCCTGCTCCAGTGAGAGCTTCCTATGGGATCACAGCCCCCTTTGGGTATCCACCTGCTCCACTGTGGGGTCCTCCACAGGTAGGTACCTGCTCCACCATTAGTCTCCATGGGCTGCGGGGGGACAACCTGCCTCACCTGTCTTTACCACAGGCTGCAGGGGCATTTCTTATTAAACTGGCTGCTTCTGTGAAGGACAACAAAAAGCATTTTTATAAATATATTAATCCTAAAAAGAGGGGCAAGAGGAGCCTCCACTCTTTATTGGACGTGGAGGGTAACATTGTAACTAAGGATGGGGAGAAGGCTGAGATTCTAAATACCTTCTTTGCCTCCATTTTCAACAGTAAGGCAGGAGGACTTCAGGATAACTGGCCTCCTGAGCTGGTTGATGGGGTCAAGGAGCAGTGTTGTACTCCTGAAATCCATGTGGAATTAGTTCGAGACTTGTTGAGTCACTTGGATATTCACAAGTCCATGGGACCTGATGGGATTCATCCTAGGGTGCTGAAAGAGCTGGCAGATGAGCTGGCCAAGCCTCTCTCCATCATTTTCCACCAGTCCTGGCTCACTGGAGAGGTCCCAGAAGACTGGAAACTGGCCAATGTGACACCCATCCACAAGAAGGGACGGACAGAAGAACCTGGGAACTCCAGGCCTGTCAGCCTGACCTCAGTGCCAGGGAAAATCATGGAGCAGATTGTCTTGGGGGCAATCACTGCACACCTGAAGGATAGCCAAGGAATCAGGCCCAGCCAACATGGATTTAGGAAGGGTAGGTCCTGCCTCACCAACCTGATCTCCTTCTATGATCAGGTGACAGCCTGGTGGACGTGGGAAAGGCTGTGGATGTAGTCTACCTGGACTTCAGCAAGGCCTTTGACACTGTCCCCCACAGCAAACTCCTGGCCAAGCTGTCAGCCTGTGGCTTGGACAGCAGCACTCTGTGCTGGGTTAGGAACTGGCTGGAGGGCCGAGCCCAGAGAGTGGTGGTGAATGGTGCCACTGCCAGCTGGCAGCCAGGCACTAGTGGTGTCCCCCAGGGATCAGTGCTGGGCCCCATCCTGTTCAATATCTTTATTGATGATCTGGATGAGGAGATTGAGTCCATCATCAGTAAATTTGCAGATGACACCAAGCTGGGAGCAGGTGTTGATCTGTTAGAAGGTAGAAGGGCTCTGCAGAGGGACCTTGACAGGCTGGACAGATGGGCAGAGTCCAACAGGATGGCATTCAACAAATCCAAGTGCCAGGTTGCTGCACTTTGGCCACAACAACCCCATGCAGAGCTACAGGCTGGGGTCAGAGTGGCTGGAGAGCAGCCAGGTGGAAAGGGACCTGGAGGGTACTGGTTGACAGCAGCTGAACATGAGCCAGCAGTGTGCCCAGGTGGCCAAGAGAGCCAATGGCATCCTGGCCTGCATCAGGCACAGTGTGGCCAGCAGGAGCAGGGAGGTCATTGTACCCCTGTACACAGCACTGGTTAGGCCACACCTTGAGTCCTGTGTCCAGTTCTGGGCCCCTCAGTTTAGGAAAGATGTTGAATTGCTGGAGCATGTCCAGAGAAGGGCAACGAGGCTGGGGAGAGGCCTTGAGCACAAGCCCTATGAGGAGAGGCTGAGGGAGCTGGGGGTGTTTAGCCTGGAGAAGAGGAGGCTCAGGGGTGACCTCATTGCTGTCTACAACTACCTGAAGGGAGGTTGTAGCCAGGAGGGGTTTGGTCTCTTCTCCCTGGCAACCAGCACCAGAACAAGAGGACACAGTCTCAAGCTGCACCAGGGGAGGTTTAGGCTGGAGGTGAGGAGAAAGTTCTTCACAGAGAGAGTGGTTGGCCATTGGAATGTGCTGCCCAGGGAGGTGGTGGAGTCACCATCCCTGGAGGTGTTCAAGAGGGGATTGGATGTGGCACTTGGTGCCATGGTTTAGATAGTCATGAGGTTTAGGGTGACAGGTTGGACTCGATGATCTTTGAGGTCTCTTCCAGCCTTCTTGATTCTATGATTCTATGATTCTATGATTCTTCTTTGGCAACTAGAGCACTTCCTCCCTCTTCCTTCTGCACTGGCCTTGGTGTCTGCAGAGTTGTTTCACATATTCTCAATCCTCTTTCAAGGTGCAATTGCTGCTCTGCAGCAATTTTTCCCCCTTCTTAAATATGTTGTCACCAAGGCACTACTACCATTGCTGACTGGCTCAGCCTTGGTCAGCAGCAGGCCCATCTTGGAGCCAGGTGGCCTTGGCTCTATCACACACAGGGTAAACTTCTAGCAGCTTCTTACAGAATCACAGAATGTTAGGGGCTGAAAGGAACCTTGAAACATCCAGTCCAACCCCCCTGCCAGAGCAGGAGCACCTAGAGCAGGTCACACAGGAACTCATCCAGGCAGGTCTTGAATATCTCCAGAGAGATAATTTAGCTGAATCTCCTAACTCCCCCTATCAGTACCCTCACACAATTGTGAAGTACAAACCTGGGATGAGTACAACCCCTCCTGCCCTGACAGCAGTCACAAAGCTTGTATTGGATCTTTGCCTCCAGATGCTTATTTATGGTGAGAATTTGTGGAGTAAGGATTGGTTACTACCCAGTGTTTCACTGTACCTAACTATCATTGGCCTTCAGGCAACACAATAATAAAATGTAATTACTAGTAGGGGTTTTGCAACCTTCTGAAGTTACATCATGCTGTGATTCTTGGTTCATTTTACCAGAGAAGCACCCTAACCCCCCCTGCTCTTTCAGAATGCAGCAATTGTGTGTGAACAGCGACAGATAAAGCACTCTTGAGTAATTCTTAATGGTGTGTGCTAACTATTTTCAAGACAGAATCATGATTTCAGAACAGTGAGGCTGATATAGTAAATGCAGTTCTTCAGTGGCCATCACTCTTTAACCACCAAAATTTGGCAATAGCAAAGTCTTGCTACAGCTCCTCAACATTTGACCGTTTGCTTAGAGCAATCCAGTGGCTAACAAAAAGAGGCTTTTTCTTTACTTAAAGGCTAGACTGCTGATGGGTAGGAGCCACTACCAAAAGCCCCCCTCCACCCCAAAATAATTTCCTGGAGTTTGGTACTGATAGTCAAGCCAACCTCATGAAGTTCAATAAGACCAAGTGCAAGGTCCTGCAGCTAGGCCAGGGCAATCCCAGGCACCAATAAAGCCTGGGCAGGGACTGGCTGGAGAGCAGCCCTGAAGAAAAGGCCTTGGGGGTGCTGGTGGATAAGAAGCTCAACAGGAGCCAGCAGTGAGCACTTGCAGCTCAGAGAGCCAAGCAGAGCCTGGGCTGCAGCAAGAGAAGTGTGGCCAGCAGGGCCAGGGAGGGGATTCTCCCCCTCTGCTCCACTCTGCTGAGACCCTACCTGCAGCATTGTGTCCAGTTCTGAAGCCCCTATTACATCAAGGATCTGGAGGTGCTGGAGGTACTGGCTTTCCAGTATCTGAAGAGGGCTACAAGAAAGCTGGGGAGGGACTTTTGAGGGTGCCAAATAGTGATAGGACTGGGGGGAATGGAGCAAAACTAGAAATGGGTAGATTCAGACTGGATGTTAGGAAGAAATTCTTCCCCATGAGGGTGGTGAGACACTGGAACAGGGAGGTAATAGAAGCCTCATCCCTGGAGGTTTTTGCAGCCAGGCTGGATGTGGCTCTGAGCAACCTGCTGTAGTGTGAGGTGTCCCTGCCCATGGCAGGGGGGTTGGAACTGGATGATCCTTGAGGTCCCTTCCAATCCTAACAATTCTATGATTCTATGATATCAAGTACAAACCTCTTCTGCTCAAAGCTCCTCTGCTTCCACAAACCCTCCCAGCCTCCTCTAGTGCCTGCAGCCCCCATGACCTCCCTTTCATAGGGGTACCAATGAGCCCCCTGCACCCCCAAGTCATCAGAAACCCTGGAAATCTTTCCTGGTAGGGTTAGAACAAGACTGGCATGCCAAAACCTGCAACCTGTTGCAGCTCGAGAAAACAGTTTTCAGTGATTTAGAGTCAGACTACAGATTTGCTTTCCATGTCTGCCCGCAGGCATAGAGTATGCTTTTGCTCTTACGAAACTCCTTTGCTTATTTGCTCACTGCAGAGCATGGATTAGCACATCCTCTGTGGGTAAATGAATGAAGAGATGCTGGTGAGAATCTTCACACTGCAGCTACAGCAGCCAAAATGCTAGCCACTATTTGAAGCAGGTTTCCCATGTTTCCCCTGAAAAGCAGGAACAGAAAATAAACTATGACTGCTTGAATCACACTTCTCTCATTGAACCTTAAAGCTAAACACCACATTGCATGAATAAACCTACAGGGACAAGATAACCTTTGGAGGTACTAACAGCATGCTACAAATGAATGAAAATGCTCTCCTGTACAGAGAACTGCAGGCCTTATCCAGGGGACCTCTCCCAGTGACATCAACAGGAGCTTGCCTGAGAAAAGGCTGCCCACTTTGATCGATCAGTAGGATCTCAAAAGATGCCGTTTCACCATGGAAAGAATTAATTCTGCTCTCTTTAAGCCTGTAGCAGAACCGCACCAGCTACTTCCGAGCGCTGAGGACCGGCACGCCTCAGTAGCGCACATGCGGTTGAGGGTTTTGCGCAGTGGCGGTCACACCGCTCCTCCCGACTGGCGCCGAGGTGAGCTGTGCTTAGCCATCTATCTCAATTCAAGCACACCTGCAGGAGCGCGTCGGCCCGACGGCAGCGCCATTCCCTGGGCCACTCTGCCAGTAGTTTCCAGAAACACGACAAGAGACCCACACTGCCCACAGCGCGCACGGTGCAGCCACCCGCCTGCGGGGATCCCGGCAGGTGTCAGGCCTGAACGCGTACACCTGTGCACCGCTGATAGCAGCCAAAGCTCCCCTCGGTCTGCGCGCACCACCGCGGTGCTTCCTCTCCAGCCCCGGCTGCTGGCGCGAAGGAGTTAAGGCGGCCGGGCCCCCGCCGCCCGCAGCTACGCCGCCGGACCCGGACCCGGTCCCCTTCCCCCGCCGCCGAGCAGACTCCTGACGTCAGCCCGCCGCACGGCGCGGAGACGCGCGAGCGGGCGGTGCGGGGTTCGGCGCGGCGGCGGCGGGCGGAGGACACGCGCGGCGGGCGGCTGCAGGCGGCCGGGCGAGCGCTGCCGCGGGCCCCGGCCCGCGGCCCTGCCAGCATGTCCGCGAAGGAGCGGCCCAAGGGCAAAGTGACCAAGGACAGCGTCACCCTCCTGCCCTGCTTCTACTTCGTGGAGGTGAGTGGCCGCCCCCGCCCAGCGGGCCCCTCGGGAGCTGGCGGCGGGGCAGGGGATTCGTGGGCTCGGGGAGCGGCGCGCCCCGGAGCCGTGCCGCGGGGGGTGCCGCCGGTCCCGCGGGGTGGGGGCTCGCGTCGCCACTGCTACCGCACCGTCTGATGCAAAATCCCTACGTGCTGCTGCACGTTACCAAAATCGGCATCCCAGCCCCCGTAAGGTGCAGGCAACAATTAACCTCTTCCTCACAGCCCTTCCTAGTGGGAATGATCTCTAAGAATTACTCAGAAAAGGAAAGGGGTTGCTGAACTGAATCATGCTCTGCGCACTGGAGCCCCTGGGGAGGAAGACGTTTCAAGAAGGGCTGGCTTATTCTAAGCAAACGCCGCTCGCATTGCCTTGGTAAAATAAAAATCACCTTCGTAAGGGAATGCTTAGGAAATCAGAATGAAATGATGGCTGCACGTATGTTTTTACCGGCCCCTGGATAATGTGCTTTCTTGAACAGATCTAAAAATGTCTGCTTTCAAAATGGAACGAGGTTCTCGGCACATCTTCAAGAGCAAGCCCTGCTATGGCTGCTCAGCTGGTAGCAGGTGGAGTTGCAGAGGTACTGACTGCTCGTGTGTCACTTGGAGGCGTTTAGCCCCCTTGGAAAGTACAGGCACTTACGTACCTCTGTAAGATCACGAGCAGACACAGTTTAAGCTTAAGGAAGTTGGTGTGATGTGAATCTGCTTAATGGCACAGTGGTAAAAAGGAGACAAAAACGCTTTATGGGTTGAGCACAGCATTTCCAGGTGACCCCACTCACAGAGGTGACAGCTAAGGCACTTTGAGGCACCATGTAACTGACCTCAGAGAGAGATTGTGAAAATCTGGTGAAGAATTTAATGGTAAAAGAATTTAATGGTAAAATATACTGTAAGTTACCCAGAACTGGTACACTACATAGAAGTATTAAAATGCATACAATAATTAATGTATAAAATACGAAAATACAAACACTGGGAGAAATATAACCCCCAAATTACCTTATTTCAGGTGCATTTGAAGGGCTTTGGAGGCTCTCTAGGAGGTAGAAGGGGTCAGGTTGAGAAGGATTTTTAGCTGACAATGGAGTGCTTTTGCGTTCCCTAAGCACCTGGACATGATCAGGAGGTGGCCTAAAGCAGGCAAACCTACTGGAAAGCTTTGCAGAGGCTGGTTGTATAGAACCATCAGACACATCCTTTCAATGCAAATAGGCCTGCTCAAGAAAAGCCTTTCGATGGAAGGCACTTGCTGTGCCATGTATCTTACATTAGCTTTGCATAGGAGGGAATGGTCAAGCTTGGAGAAGCCCCTAAAAAAAAGGTAGGGGGCTTCCTCACTTTCTGTGTTATCTTTGCTGATTTGGGAATCCAGATGGAAGGGAGCTTGCTGGACCAACTTGTAATCCTAATGCAGGGAATGATGTAGAGATCCTGCAGGCCACAACAGGACTGCTGTTGGCTGGGCTGTGCTTTGGCCTGCAGCAAGATGAGATGAAATACAGAGCAGCATCACAAAACGTGTGCCTGCTGCTCAAAAGAGTTGCCTTATATAATATTAACTGCATACTTGTAATTCCCATAGAAGCTCCCTGTAGCTGTTATAAGGAGTAAGGCAAAGGATTCTGCAAGCAATGAAGAACTTAAACTGACCTCTGTGTACCACTCTCACATGAACCAGGCGAGATTTCCACTTTGGTGTGGAGTCCTAAGACCTTCAGCAAGTCTTTAACAGCCAGATCTAAAAAGAGGTGGTGATCTCTTCAACACTCAGCTGCTCTGAGGGCCTCAGAGTTCTCATCTAACAGCATGGTCTCCTAATGAATTTTAAGGACCTACGTTACTCAGTCTACGTTACTCAGTCACAGGACCACTCAAGAACCTGCACAAGTCCTTTCCCCTCCAGGAGTAAGTTCTAATTATTGACCTGCCACTTATAGCCCCTCTTGAATTGCTGAGCATGTAGATACTCACTACAAGTAAAAGGAACATCAAGACTGCAATCAATACACCTGAGCCTAAATATTGGTTAGGAAATGGATGCAGTTCTGACACTGAGGGGTTTCAGCTATTATGATCCTTCAGACTGTGTTCTGAATGACACTCACTCCTGTAGACAAATGTGTTTGGTGACAGAAATATCCAGGACTGGATAAAATAGGACTGTGTTTAATTTAACTTAAAAAGAAACGATCTGGGTCCGATTTTGGTTTCAGCCTGATTTTAAAAACAATTCAAAATCTCAGATTTTACCAAAACCTGAGTTAAAACATGAAACCAATGTATCTCTCTTAAGATCCTTGTTAGCACTAGAGCTATTTTCTTCATTTGCTCTGAAAAGCAAAAGGAGAATCAGGCTACAGCTCTGGAAGACAAAAATGGAAAGGCAATAAAATGAAGACCTGGAGCTTCTGTACAATTTTCTAAGGAGAGGCAAACAAATTCTCACACATTTTCAGTTACACATTGTCAAGTTTTGTGATTCATAAAACAACTTCATGATTTATCCTATGTATAATAAGAATGTTTCAGAAGTTATTTCAGAACACTGCCAGTATTTCTGACCAGCACACACTGCTGGCTGGAATCGTTTCAAGATTGCTCAGTACTGGGTCTGGTCCTGTTCAACATCTTCAGTAATGACATTGAGGAGACAGACAGACAGAGTCTGCTCAGCAAGTTTGATGATACCAAACTGGGAGGCTTGGCTGAGACACCCGAAGGCTGGGTGGCCATTCAGTGAGACTTGGACAGACTGAGAGCTGGGCACAGAGGAACCTAATGAGGTTCAACAAGGAGAAGTGCAGAGTCCTGCACCTGGGAAGGAAAAATAAACTGCACCAGTACAGGTTAGGAGGTGATGTGCTGGAGAGCAGCCCTGTGGAGAAGGACCTGGGAGTGCTGGTGGACAACAAGTTCTGCATGGGACAGCAATGTGCCCTTGTGGCCAAGAAGGCCAATGGGAGCCTGGGGTGCATTCAGAGGAGTGCGTCCAGCAGATGCAGGGAGCTTCTCCTCTGCTTCTACTCTGCCCTATTGCATCCAGTTCTGGGCTCCCCAGTTCAGGAGGGTCAGGGATCTACTGGGGAGAGTTCATTGGAGGGCTACAAGGATGCTGAAGAGACTGGAGCACTGCCTGATGAGGAGAGGCTGAGAGATCTGGGGCTGTTTAGTCTGGAGAGGAGAAGACTGAGAGGGGATCTAATCAATGTCTATAAATATCTGAGGGCTGGGTGTTAAGAGAGAAGGGACAGCCTCTGCTCAGTTGTGCCCTGTGATAGGACAAGGGGCAATGGATGTAAACTACAGCACAGGAGGTTCCACCTCAACATGAGGAGGAACTTCTTCACTGTGAGGGTCACAGAGCACTGGAGCAGACTCCCTAGAGGGATTGTGGAGTCTCCTTCTCTGGAGACTTTCAAGACCCATCTGGATATATTCCTGTGTGACCTGCACTGGATTCTATGGCCCTGCTTTGGCAGGGGGGTTGGACTCAATGATCTTCAGAGGTCCCTTCCAACCCCTAGCATCCTGTGAACATGCTTACTTGAAGCATGTGGCAATTCGCACTGCCAGGCCGTTGCATCTGTTTCATTTTTAGTTATGTTCATGGCATTTTAAGGTTCTGTAAACTCTGCGAGTTCTTTAAGCTTCATTGCACGCTGAGAAAACTTGCCATGAAAAGTCATAGCCCCTCTGGTCTAGTGGGAATTAATTTTCATGGGGTAAAGTCTACATGGCTCTGGGAGATATTTAAAATTAATATTCCTAGAATCAGTTTTGCTTTTTGTTAACTGACTTTCTTTGCAGCACATGCAGAATATATCATCCTTACAGAGCAAATATGAATGTCCCATTTTAATATGAAGCTTGTAGGTTGGTGTACTTCTTTTTCTTGACAGAATGGTCATTCTTTAGAGGCAGGGCAGACAGGTACATTTCTTCTTGGAGAAGGAAAAAGACTCTTATTTCCCTATGCTGTTCCACTTCAAACCCTTCTGATTTAAATCCAGGTTTCACAGAAGCTGCTGTGAATTTGGCCTTTGACTTCAGTCAGACTATTGGTTCATCTGGTGCCCCTGATGTGGGAATACAAAAGGCCAAGGTCTTGTCAACCTGAGTGACTTCATGCGCTTATTCGCCACTTAAATTGTTTTCCTGTGGCACAGCCTTGATCTGTTGGCTGCTTAACTTGCAGGCACTAACATCAGAGACATCTCTGACATGTCCCTACTTAGTCTTCTAGACTGTTGTGTATGATGTGTGCATGCAGATACAAGTAGCATCTTTTTCTGCATTTTCCAGAGCACAGGCAGGATTGTTTGGAAACACTTCTTTCATTACTGGAGGAGCTCTTCCTTTCCCTGTTCCCTAGATGAGCTGGAATTCTCACCAGCAGAAAGCACAAAGATCTGTTACCATTGTAGGCCTCCAGGCTGCAAAATGCAGGAGGTCAGCAGGTTGCACTGAACTAAGTGCATGTAGAGAATGTTCAAGCACCATATGCTGTATTTTGTCTCTAACATACACTGACAGAGCTAGGTTTGAAACGTCAGATGTTTGCAGGCATCGCTTGGTAGCTCAGTGCCACTTCTCAGTCACATCTGGATTTTTTTTTTTCAGCTATTAAGCCATGCATGACCCACCACAAAGTATGCACTTTGTCACCTGCAAATGATGTACAGGTGTGACTGCAAGAGATGCAAAAAGCCAAGGGAGTGCAGTGGTCAGAAGAGGAGAGAGAGTAGGCTGTAAGGCTAAATCTTACTTCCTAGGAGCAGGGTGCTTGGATCCAGTGAAGAGTTAAACTATACTGCTGTGTCTTGGAGGCACGGCACAGTCACATTTCTCTCTAGACAGGTTTTCTGTTATGCTTAAATTAGCCTTAGGATGGGGGGGAAACAACAAAAAGCTCCAGCTATAGAAGATGAAATTACCCCACGCTGTGGAAGTAGCATAACACTTTCCAAACACTGGGTTTTTTCTTCTCAAAAGAGTCAACTACGTGGGAGGAGAGGGAAAGGACAAATATATTTAACAGTCTGTTCAGGGAGCTGGCCTCATGTGTCTGACTCACAGAGGACAGAGGTTAGATGTGTTTATAAAAATGCATTAGAGACCAGCATCCCCAAAACATGAAGTGGCTAGCTGAGGCCTGAGGAGGCTGCTATACATTCAAATCAGATATATAATTAATTGGCATATCATCAATGTTACATTCTCCAGGTCACTTCTATGCTTGCAGAAGAGCTGTTTAGCCTGCATCCTACCAGCTTTTCACAGAAGATGAGCAGAAAAAGGGAGGTGTCAGGGCTGTGCCAAGGCTGTCCTGGGTGAAAAAATACAAGTGCCACATGTTAGACCTCCCTCTGTTTGGCTACTTGCTTGAAATTGTAGAGTTTGAGTAGTTTATAGTGAAAGAAGGTCCTGCTCCCTTTCCAGTCCTGCACAATCCTCCTGACCTAATACCCCAGTAGTAAAAGGAGGCCTGAATACATTAGAAATCACAGAATTGTCAGGATTGAAAGGGACCTCATGCATCATCTAGTTTCAACCCCCCTGCCATGGGCAGAGCCACCTCACACTAGACCAGGTGAAAAAAGATTATTTTTTTCAAAATTATTACCTCTTCCAAAAATGTATACCCCTCTGGGATTTTCTTCTGTAATTGTTACAAATCTGTTAACTCTGCAGCCAAAATTAATAAAGAATTGCCTATTGTGGAACCCTATGTACACAGGAGCCACTCTGTACAAACATTGTATCTTGGCTGGTGATCTTGTCACTGAAAAAAGGAAGGCAGTTCAGGAGTGGAAAACCAGCATGGGAGTAAGCTACAGGGGAGGGGCTGGCACCCAGAGAAATATTCAGTTGCATTTTTTGTCTCTGTGTGTGTATATATATATACACACATATATATATTTATGTGTATATATACATATTTATATTTTTAAAATATATATATATATTTATATATATATATATAACAAACTAGTGTGTTTTACAGAGTAGAATAAAGAAAGTATTGTGTGGGGACTGGCAGGTTCGTCCCAGAGAAATGGTGGTTTTGAGGCAATTTCTGGCTGCACTTTGGTAACACTGGCCCAAGAAGAACTGCCTGTGGCTGTCCTGGATTTACCATAATGCTGCTGCAAGAACATAAAATAAATTTCACAATAAAGAGTCTCACAGTACATTAGAGGTTGGAAGGGACCTCCAGAGATTATCAGGTCCAACCTCCCTGCTAAAGCAGGATCGCTCAGGGGAGTCTGCACAGGAATGCATCCAGGTGGGGTTTGAATGTGTCCAGAGGAGACTCCACAACCTCTCTGGGCCGCTTGCAGTATGTGCAGTATACTAAATCTCATTCTTTGTCGTTATTAATTGATTATAACTGATCCTGGATTTAATTAGTAATTGTAATTAGCTGTAATAATAAATAATGACTCATCAAATGCATTCGAAGTTGCACTGAGAAGAAATGCCTTAATGGTACTTTTTGTGTGTGTGTGTGTGTGTGTGTTGTAAAATTTCTGCCTCAGGAGTTGCTTTCTGTTTAAGGATATATACCTAATTAAATAGAAATATTTATAAAGTATTTTTAGCTTATTCTTGCCTGAGAATAATTTCGTTAGACAATCTGTGTTTTGCTGGTTTCTCCCTGTGTAATTGCTGCTTCACAAATGTTTATTTAAAAAAAAAAGAAAATAAAAAAGAAGAATTAAGCACTTTTAGGATTGCCATACACTCATCATGACTTTGAGATTTCTGAAATAAACAGGAATCTTATCACTGATGTAGCAGCTCTGGTTTTGGTCTTATACATACTGAGAGGTTTTCTATTAAGATCTGGCAAAAGATCGAAAGGTTTGAGGAGTTGCACAAAGATCTCTGTTGTGTTTCTAAAGATAGACTCTAATTGGCAGCCACTAAACAATTAAATAAAACTCTAAAATCAATGCTGGAATATATAACTTAATTTTCCAAAATGGCAAGGATATAGATTTTAGTGACATTTGGGATTTAAAATTAAACTGTGAGTTGAAATTAAATTGAATAGTGCTAAATATAGGAGAAGAAAGATCATGGGATAGGGATTTACTTGATAGAGTCCAAAGGAGGGCTCCAAGGATGCTGAAGGGACTGGAGCACTGCCTGGTGAGGAGAGGCTGAGAGCCCTGGGGCTGTTCAGTCTGGAGAGAAGACTGAGAGAGGATCTAATCAATGTCTATCAATATCTGAGGGCCTAGAGGTCAGGAAGGAAGGGACAGGCTCTGCTCACTGTGCACTGTGATAGGACAAGGGGCAGTGGATATAATCTACAGCACAGGAGGTTCCACCTCCACATGAGGAGGAACTTCTTCACTTTGAGTGTCCCAGAGCACTGGAACAGGCTGCCCAGAGAGGTTGTGGAGTCTCCTTCTCTGGAGACTTTCCATCCCTGTCTGGATGTGTTCCTGTGTGACCTGTGCTGGATTCTCTGGTCCTGCTCTGGCAGGGGGGTTGGACACAATGATCTCCAGAGGTCCCTTCCAACCCCTAACATCCTGTGAATTTTTATCAGGAGGAGAAACCAGTATTATTCATTAGATGTCTCTTTAAGGCAACCCTGTTCATTTGCCTGATTGCTTACAAAGATTCCCTGATGCCCAGAAACAAGAGAAACACCAGGAGGCAGCTTCTGTCCTCAGGAGCTTCTTGCTTGCCATGGAAGAGATGCAGAACGACCTAAGAATTTCCTGTATAACAATTATTTACAAAATATAAGAGATCCAAACAGCATATCAGGCATCCCTTAACCCTTTTTGACAGGTGGGCTAGTCATACTGTTTTTATTCTGCTTCTGGCTAATTATGTGTTTACTTTCTCTGAAAGCTACATACATACTGCTTCTCTCTTTTCTGCAGGTAAAACTAACAGCACAGCCTTTGTATTTGCATCCAGTCTCAAGGAAGATCACTTAAGTCACTCTTCTCTGCACACTGAGCAATGACTTCAGTATTCAGCTGTAATTACGAGAGGCATTTCATTTGTCTCCCTACTTAGCCTGACTGAAACACAGCCCAGGCTAAATGCTTTTGTACCCCTTATTTAACAAGTGCCTGGTGATAGCCACCAGCATAGGATCTGGATATGAATTCCCCATAAGAGATAATGTGAATCACATAAATGCAACCTAGAAAGCAGGTTCAGACGGTTGAGTATGTGACACTCCATGGCTGCACTCCCACATGGATTTTAAGATGTTCTTTTCCTGAAGATAAATATGGACTCTTTGCTAAGTGCTGGCAAACAGAAGACTTAGATGTTTTACAGAAGTTACTGCATTATCAAATGCTCTTTTGGTTTGTCCTGCACTATGTAATGTACAGAAGGTTTTCACCTTTTATTTTTCTTCTTCTAAGATCTCTGGGTGCTTACATCTTTGTTGAGCTCTTGGGAACAGAGATCATCTTATCTCATGCTTGGACAATTCCTAGCTCAATACAGCAAAATCTTTTAAAAATATTAATAACATTAATTATAGAATCAATAGAATTGGAAAGGTTGGAAGGGACCACAAGGATCATCCAGTTCTAACCTCCCTGCCATGGGCAAGGACACTTCACACTATATCAGGATGCTCACAGCCACATCCAGCCTGGCTGCAAAAACCTCCAGGGATGAGGCTTCCACCACCTCCCTGGGCAACCTGTGCCAGTGTCTCACCACCCTCATGGGGAAAATTTCTTCCTAACATCCAATCTTAATCTACTCATTTCTAGTTTTGCTCCATTCCACCCCAGTCCTATCACTACCTCCTCGAACTTTCTGAAGAAAAATTAAAAAGACAGTCTTAAAACCGTCACACAGCCTAACATTTCATAGCAAAGTCCTATGGCTTAATAAATGCTCTTAACTTACAGCTTAAGAAAACACCAGGAGGAAAAAGGAAGAAAAGAAAAAAAGAAACAACCCAACAAAGAGGCCTCAAATCAAACCTTTTCAGCAGCTGTACTGATTATGGCCCTGATTTTTAAGATGTAAGGCATACAGAGTTTGACCACTTGTGTCAAACTTAACTTTTACAGGTCCAAATTACAAGCTGAACAGGGATCATCCTCCATTTGCCAACTAAGGAATTAAGAGTAAAAAGACTTATTAGTCAAGATATGTGAACTGAGGCTGAGGGTTTTATTATTCTAATTAAGAACAGGAAAATTCCTATTCCATTTTGTAATTAAAACAATACACATTCTACCATCTAATTATATTTGACATTTTCAAGGTGTTGGGAGCTGAAATCTGTAATTGCAGAACTACTGCTGCCTTAAGCAGAACACTTCATAAATATTCATATATTAAATAGCCAGTTATACTGCTTGGAAGATTTTAGAAACGTTTGCTTTTCTTTTCAGCAACATTAGACTTTTAGAAGATACATTTTATATTTGTATTTAAAAAAAAAGATAGGAAGAAAAATGTCCTTTGGGATCTGACATACTGTATATAGCACATTGACTATAAACCTATTCATTAGTGTTGTATGCAGCTATGCTGGAGATTCAGAGTCCTTTAGAATTATTTCTTCTTCTTGTTTTTAGTAACAGAATGTGTAATTACAGTCAGAAATAATATGGGAGCCCTGAAGAGAAGTCATAAGACAGTAAAATGCTATTTTTCTGATTAGTTGATTTTGTAATTAACTATAGAATTAGAGCTTATGTACAGCAGTTTGAAGGGGGAGGGGAGGAGAAGTTACCCACATGTTTTATTTTTTTGATGGTTCAGTATTGCCCTTTCAAACAGCTGCCTAAGAATACCATAATCAAAGTTAGGGGGACTTATGGGTAATGCAGAGCCTGTTGTTCACTGAGAGGCTTTCCTTTTCTTGACAGCAGGTAGGGAAAAATGCATAACAAAATGGAATTCTGACGGCAAGATGTTCCAGGAGTTGTTGTTCACTGAGGGGCTTTCCTTTTCTTGACAGCAGAGAAATGGGAAAATGCATAACAAAAATGTTCAGCAGTCTGCCTGCTCCATTCTAGAGTTTCCATTCTAGAACATGAACCTTTGGGAACCCCTAAACAAAAGGACATTCGTTTCTGAAAAGAAGGGCAAATGGGCACCTTGCCTATTTTATTAATTTAGCTCATTGGAATAAGTTTGTCTCCTGCTGTAAGATGCTTTGCCTAGTGAACCTGGACCTTGGCTAAGTCATTAGGTGTGCCTTATTGCTGTCTACAACTACCTGAACGGAGGTTGTAGCCAGGTTGGTCTTCTCTCCCAGGCAACCAGCAACAAGAGGACACAGTCTCAAGTTGTGCAAGGGGAAGTTTAGGCTTGATCTTAGCAAGTTCTTCTTCACAGAAAGAGAGATTGCCCATTGGAATGGGCTGCCCAGGGGGGTGGTGGGGTTGACATCCCTGGAGGTGTTTAAGAAGAGACTGGATGAGGCACTTGGTGCCATGGTCTAGTTGATTAGACTGGATTGGGTGATAGGTTGGACTTGATGATCTTGGAGGTCTCTTCCAACCTGGTTGATTCTGTGATTTTCTGATTCAAATTGTTAATAATGATATTGCACGTTTTAAGAGTTAAATGCTGGGCAGGAGTGAAGTTGCAATACATGGGAATTCAAATGCTATGGAGCATTTCACTGTCCCAGTGAGAGCAGCAGAGACTTGGTGCAAGCTGTCTGCACATCAGGGCAGCCTTCTGGTCAGGAGACCCCTTGGCCCAAATAGCTCCACAGTCTCTGTGCAGGCAGGTATAGAGAGGACACCCACTTCCACAGCAATCTTAAATATTCCCAGAGTATGAAGACTTCAAGGAAGTTCCCTTTCAGCCCTGCACATCTGTATAATGACTAGAAGCAGTCTAGCCCATCTTGACTAATCATGCATGTTTGCATTACAGTCAGTCAGGGACTGCATCCACTGGGAAATAAGAAGTAGTATTATGTAGTGCAGCCAGCTAAAGAACTGGACTTCTTTCTGTGACAGGCAGGAAGCAGGACTCAGATACATTGTATATAATTATTCCTTATATATGATATGTCAGATTATGTAAGAGTTCTGTATTATATATTCACATAATATACACACTGTGTATGTTACACGCAATGCATAATATTTATGTGTAATGCAGTATGTGTAATGCAAATCTACCTGAATGTTTGGGTTACACAGATACAGGTACAGACACACACTACTTACTGAAGCAACCATACTAGATGCCTGGTGTTATTTTTGTAGTGCTCACTTCAGGATGCCAATACACCTTCCCTTCCTTTCTGCACAATCACAGCTTCTATATCAGGGGACATTACAGTGCAATCAACTTGAAGACAAATAAGCAGACAGGCAAAATTCTTCCATTCTCTACCTTCTGCAGATTTGCTTGGAACAAAATTTTACCTTTGAAAATGTAACTCACCATCTTCATCCTTCAGGACATTAAAGATATCTGTTCTTTTCACACAAAAACTAAGTCACATTTTAAAACTGTTTCAGTGAAGTTTAGCTACAACTCTCCTTCCTTAAACCTGTCAGAATTACTTTTTATACACAAAACATCTGCATCATAGAATCAAGTCCAACTGAGAACCCTACTTTCCAAGGCTCACCCCGAAACCATAGCCCCAAGCACCACATCCAAACCACCTTTAATAACATCCAGGCTTGGTGACTCCACCACCTCCCTGGGCAGCACATTCCAATCCCTGACCACTCCTGCTGGGAAAAAAACTCTTCCTAATGTCCAGCCTAAACCTACCCTAATAATACAATGTATGACTACCTTAGCTTAGCCTATTTTGCAGAAGGAGCACAATATAATACAGGAAAAACAAACCAGCATCAAACAGAAAGCCAACCGCATCAACCAGCAGCGACCCAACTGCTACTCTTGCTACCACCATGCCTGCAGAAAGAGACTGTGCCTGAGAACTCGGAACCCAGAAGCACCAACTGGAACAGGAAGCCTCTTCATGTTGCACTCTGAACTTCAAGCCCCATGACACTTTGCTGCAGTCAGCACTTTCATTTTTGAAACTGCCATGACTGCAGCATGGTATGGATTACAGCAGCAGGTTCAACTCAATCCATGACACTCTCCACCCCTTTGTGTATACCATCTGCATGGTGCCCAGCAGCAGTCAACACCCAACAGCAGACAGACGTCAGTCACTGCCCATTCTCACTCCAAGGGAGATCACTTTGCAGTATACAGAGGACTGCTCGCTGCAGGTGCTCTGGAGCTCCACTCTTGTTGCACTGCAGTCCAAAACATGGGGCTGTGTTTCCACCCCTGGGGCAGTTGAGTGGGGCAGTTGAGTCCAATGACTCCTTCCACCTTTCCAAGTGAAAGCAAACTTAAGGCTTTCCAGTGCTCAGCTTCCAGCGCATGGGGGAGTGGAGATCTCTCTGTCACACCAGAAATACAGAGAGGTTCCACCTCTCCAACCTGCCAAAGCATTGGTTCCATATAGTCTAATAAACCCAGTTACACCTCTCTCATCTGGTTGGAGGCAGGGCCCCTCTAATTCTGATCAGAGTCACCTGCATCTCATAAAGATGCTTTGGGAGCCCATTCAGAAGAATCAGAAGAATCAGCTTGTCTGCTCTTCTTGGGTAATCTTCCCCATGAAATTGAGGCAGCAACTTTGGGGAAGAATTCCCCTGTAATTCAGGTACTCATGAAGCTAGAATTGAAGTGGATTTTCCATCCCACTGCCTCATGTCCTCCCTGTGGTCATGAAACCACAGGGTATGCCAGCTCTCAGATTCAGTCCCTCAGACAGGGGAGCATCTGTTCCTCAAGGCTGAAACATAGGCCTGGACAGGGGAGGAGAGATTTTTCCTCGCCTCCCTGAGGCCTTTGCTAGTTCCATCCACTGACCTTGGCTGTCTTCTAAAGGCCTGGTAAGAGGTGAAAGAGCTAACAGCTCTCTCTTTCTCTTGTTCCCTTGTCTTTTGCAAACTGCTTTATGCTTCCTTTTCCATGTACCACTGCAGGCACATACAGAATCCCCCAGGAAAAAAAAAAAAAACAAACAACAAAAGAAAACTTACACAAAACTTTCTTAACAAGCTTCAAGCCCTAACTGAATCCTCTTCCCATTTATCTCAACCCTTATGTCTCCTGCCAAAATTGACTTAATGCCCTTAAGCCCATCCTGCGAGCAGGGCCTCCTTATAAACCAATGGCTTCAAAAGGCCTGTTTGGTATTTCTTATGTGGGAGAATAACTTTCTTCCACAGAGGCTTTCTGGTTGAATCTGTGCTTTCAGGAGCTGGTGGCAAGATGGGGTGAATTTATGCCCAGAGGGGACAACTTTCCTCTTCATAAATTACTGGAAGTAATTGAAAATGGTCAAATCACTAAATGTTAAAGGATAGAAGAACTGTGAACCGTAGTCATCATGGTTCTAAGCAGACTGAGCCGTGCCAAAGTGAATTGCTTTTTTGACGGAACTGCACAATGTATGTGTGAAGGCAGAACACTATTTAGATTCTAGGGAAGCACTGATGTTTGGTTTTTTGTTAACTGTTACTTTGAAACACTGTTATGTACACTACAGAGAGCTGCTGAAGGTCCAGAAAGGGTGATGATGAGCTGCAGAAGACTGAGGCCCCACATGGGAGACTGCAGTGCTAATAGTTTCTATAAAAAACATTAAAAAATCAAAGTTGTCTATTAATGACTCAGAGCTGAAAAGGCTTGATTATGAAGAAAAAGAGCGGTGGATGTCATACCTTGACTTCAGTAAAGCTTTTGATACTTTCTCCAATAATATCCTCATAGAAAAGCTCAGGAAATGTGGCACAGATGTTTGGTCTGTGTGAGGTGGTTGCAAACTGGTTCCACAACAGAGCTCAGAGAGTTGTCATCAATGGCACAGAGTTAGCTTGGAGGCCCGTGGCCAGTGGTGTTCCCCAGGGATCAGTACTGGGTCAAGTTTTGTTCAATATCTTTATCAGCGACCTGGCTGAGTGCATTGAGTGCACCCTCAGCAAGTTCCTGAGGATACAAAACTGACACCCCTCAGGCTGTGCTGCCATCCAATGAGATCTGGACAGGCTGAGAGCTGGGTGCAGGCAAACCTCATGAAGGTCAATGAGGACAAGTGCAGGGTCCTGCATCTGGGGAGGAATAACAGCAGGCACCAGGACAGGTTAGAGGCTGCCCTGCTGGAGAGCAGCTCCACAGAGAAAGACCTTGGAGTGCTGGTGGGCAGCAAGTTCTGCATGGAACAACAATGTGCCCTTGTGGCCAAGAGAGCCAATGGGATCCTGGGGTGCAGCAAGAAAAGTGTGGCCAGCAGGGCTAGGGAGGTTCTTCTACCTCTCTCCTCTGCCCTGTTGAGACCACACCTGCAATCCTGTGTCCAGTTTGGGGCTCCCCAGGTCAAGAGAGACAGAGACCTGCTGGAGAGAGTCCAAGGGAGAGCTACAAGGATGATTAGGAGACTTGAGCATCTCCCCTGTGAAGAGACACTGAGACTGAGGGCTGTTTAGTCTGGAGAAGAGAAGGCTGAGAGGGATCTGATCAATGTCTACCAATAGCTGAGGGGTGGGTGTCAAGTGGAGGGAGCCAAGCTCTGTTGGGTGGTGCACAGGAATAAGAAGGAACAACAGGTTCAAACTTGAACATAGAAGGTTTCACCTCAATGTGAGGAGAAACTTCTTTGCAGTGAGGGTGACAGAGCCCTGGAGCAGGCTGCCCAGGGAGACTGTGGAGTCTCCTTCTCTGGAGACTTTCCAATCCCACCTGGATGCATTCCTGTGCAGACTCCCCTGGGTGATCCTGCTCTGGCAGGGGGGTTGGACTCGATGGTCTCTGGAGGTCCCTCTAATGTACTCTGATACTGTGATACTGTGATCTGAAGGTTGGACTGGGTGTTTTGATGAGCTTGACAACCAGGATTACATGATATCAGCTGAGTAGTGTGCTATCTCTAGAGAGTTAATTATTTAACGATGGTAAAAGGGGTATGACAGGCAGCAGTGAGATGCAAATGGCAGACATCTCTGAGGTTTATTAACAGACTGTGTTGTTTTGGCAAAAGCATTGCTGTTCCATTTCTAAACACTAACTTGTTGCTTTCTTCTCTTCTAGTTGCCCATATTGGCATCTTCTGTTGTTAGCCTCTATTTTCTTGAACTTACTGATGTCTTCAAGCCAGTTCACTCTGGATTTAATTGCTATGACAAGAGTTTGAGTATGCCATACATTGAACCTACACAAGAGTCTGTGCCCTTCTTGATGTTGCTTAGTCTGGTTTTTGCTGGACCATCAATTACGGTAAGTTTGAGGTGGTGCTGGCACTTAGTAAAGATTTTGAACAGTTTCAGGTGGCACAAAGAAAATTTGGGTTCAGTGAGGCTTCAGAGTGCCTTCCAGGCTAATTGCTTTAGGATTTTAAATCCATTTTTTATTCTGTCACCAAAGGAGATGCGCTACTTGAAACATTACCTGTAGCACTTCATCTACTCACACAATCCTGACTGTGGGCATTCATGTTAAGGAACTGCACCTGCAGTTGGATGAGAATAGCTTGGATTATCTTCTTGTGCTGTACAAATAGCTGAACTTTTACAGACAGGACCTCTCCATACTCTGAGATACATCACAGACTCACACAGATTCACAGATTGGAAGGGACCCTCAAAGGTCATCTTGTCCAATCCCCCTGCAGTGAGCAGGGACACCTCCAGCTGGACTCAAGACTTTGCTGGAACTTTCATTTACATCCCTGAACTTCTGTTAGAACTAGCTTTATGCAGTGAGAAGGTGTAGCAGCTGTTTCAGTGAAACCAATTACACTTTTCCAGATAGCGCTGGGACTCCTCTAAATTGCCAAATAGTCCTTAAGAATAGGAAAAAGGAGGCTGGTTTGATCATTCCCTCAAAGGAAGGAAATCATTTCAGCAGAACAGAAATGTCCTGTCAGAATATGAGCAGTTTGGCCACTATGTTACAGAAAGAATAGATACATTTTCTGATATAGGTGAGTATTGTCCCTGCTTGAATTGCTGTGTCAAATTAAAATGAAAGACTTGACTTTTACATATACACTAGGGGGAATTCGTTGTGTCTGGTTTTAAGCAGCTCATATAGAAACCTTATTCTCACACCACTCCTGTTTGGCAAGTGGAGAGCAAACACCACCTTGAGTGGGTAATTGCACACACCCAAAAAACTGAATCAACCTTCTGAAAGGGTCTCCTCACTCCCCTGACAGCAATGACTGCACATCTCAGTTAGGCACTTCTCTAAGGCCAGCTGCAAATGCATCTCTGCTGCCAGCTCTTCTGAATTCCCTTACATTCAACCAGTTCACTGCTTTTGCAATACCAGCCAATTTGCAATTTCAATATCCACAGAATGTAATACCCATGGAAAAATCACCAAGTGGTGCTCTCTCTTTGCTTTCCAGAATGTTGGGGTTTGTGTTTTGTTTTTTTTGTGGGTTTTTTGTTTTGTTTTGTTTTGTTTTTTAACTGAACTCTTGTTCCTGGTTTTGGTTGCTTTAGAAACCATTTTTGAAGGATTTTGCACAATCATCAGGCTAAAAATTGTACTCATTTAGGAGCTGGGAGCTAAGGCTCTCAGTGTTCCTGGTGCAGACACTTGCAGCAAAAACCAAAAACTGTGATAAACCCCAAACTTGCTTTTATTTGCAGTTTGGCTGAGCTTTTTCTAGGTTTGGGCAGTGTTTCTGGTAACTACAAAACGGACTTTTCCTGAAACAACCATGGAGGGAATCTATATAGGTTCACCTGGGCTAAAGTAGGGTGCTAAAAGCAAATTTTTCCTTCAGAGAGTTTGTGTCAACAAGCCTAGGTAACATCAGACATCTTTGATCAACATGACAAATGCCCATTTCATTATGGAAAGTTAATTTAAAGCTTTGATTACTGCTAAATTATTTAAGCATTGCATCAAGTTTGCAATAAAAAATGTTACTCTTGATTGAATCCTTTTCCTACCAGCAGCATAGGCAACTACCCAAAACCATGCCATGTGAGGGACTCACACTTGAGCATGCCTATCAAACAAGATGGGTAAAGAAAGTAAATCCTGAAGCTTTGAAGTACAGCTGCTTAAAAGCTGCAAGCCTTAGGAAGGGGGAGTTTGTTTGCATTAGTGTGACCATGAGGGTGAGGCTTGTGTTAGTTGTAGAATGGGCTCTGATAGTGCAAAAAACACAACCTCCTTAATGAAAGGCACTGAAGATAGCATAGAGCATCAGCTCTTTATTGATTGATATCACTTCTGAAGTAAAAAACTAGGGATTATTTGTCCAGTCCTTCCCTGTATCTCTGGAGAAACAGGCCAACAAAACTTAATGCAGAGATATTAACAACTGTGACATTGACCTCATTGCTGTTGATAAAGATGTGCAGGGGGAGTGCCCAGAGGCTGGAGCCAGGCTCTGCTGGGTGATGCCCAATGACAGCACAAGGGGCAGTGGTGGAAGCTGAGGCATAGGAAGTTCCATGGAAACAGGAGGAAAATTTTTTTCCCTGTGAGGGTGACAGAACACTGGAAGAGGCTGGCCAGGGGGGTTGTGGAGTCTCCTTCTCTGGAGATACTCAGAACCCACCTGGATGTGTCCCTGTGTGATCTGCTCTAGGTGCTCCTGCTCTGGCAGGGGGATTGAACTGGATGATGTTTCAAGGTCCCTTTCAGCCCCTAACATTCTGTGATTCTGTGATTGTCATCATGTAGAGTGTGGCATTTTATACTTTAGCTTTCACTAACATTTCAGTTCATTCCACACTTTATAAAACCTAGAAAATACACAATAAAAGCATGAGCTATGTGAGGAACTTAGCATATACTGGCCTCTGTAGTTTGGGTACTTACTGCAGTATGAGGCAGAAGGTCATCAAGACTCAATGAAATACAGGGGTCTAAACATTACCAAAGAGTGCAAATAAGAAAAGATAAGAAAGGAGGGGCAAAGGAGCTGACAAGCAAATTCCTGTCTCAATCCCTCCTTAAAGCCTTGTGTAGACATTGGAATAGGACTTAATATTTTTCTGTCATTTCTGTTGATAGAACTCATTTTTTTTGCAAGACTGAAGAACATACTAAATCTACTCATTTTAAAGTAAATTTTTTAACAGCAAATCTAATATTTTGTAATTTATTTTCCCAAGCCATTATTCCAGAAGGATCTGTGTGGATTTGGGATTTATGCAGCAGCTGCTTTTAATCAGGTCTGTGTTACAGCCCTGAAGTGCTACAGAAAATGACTCCTTGTTTTATTGACATGTGTCTCATAGCTTGTGGCATAGATGAAATTTGGAAATTATGAAGACTTCAGTGGGCTTCTGTGGAATGAACCAACATGGATATTTTGTGTCTGGAATATGGATGCACCTGAACTGCAACATGATTTCCTTTTGGTTCAAGGCACTGTGAATCTATCTTCTGATTCATTTTCCTCCTTAGATATTAATACAGAAATACTAGAATCAGTTATTTAATCACATCAGTGTAGGTTCAAACCCTTATCAGTCACTGACTAAAAACCTCCTTAAATGTAACAATGTGCTTTCTAACAGACATCACCAGGAAATTAAATTACATTGAGCTGGGAAATCAACTCACAAGGCGAGAAATTCACTGCTGGCAGTTTTCAGTCCTACTGCCTTCCCTGTTGTAGGAGTTTGTTTCCTTGGAAATACCAGCCTCTGAATTTTCCTTGCTATAAGCCTTGATGTTCCCAGTTTTCTCCTCTATCACACAATCTAATCCATCTCTCTGGTGTTTTACCCTGTGCCAGACATTCCCTAGAGCATGGCTAAAAACCGTTGGAGTTTTTCTGGTTTTTTAAGTTTAAAATACTTGTGATTTCTCCAGGAAATTTCAGCTGTAAATTGACCAAATAAAGACAGATAATAGTGACCAGAATTCTCATCTAATTAAAGTCACTTAACACTGACTTTTCCATATAATGAGACAACCTTCATTACTTTACTTTTTCTGCCAAAGAAAACAAATTTCAATTTATTAAATATTTGAAGAGTTAAGACTAAGCTTGTCCATTGCATCTGCCTTCTCCTAGGCTGAGGGGTGTTAGCATGCACAACCATCATTGGTAAGTAGAGCAGATTGAGCACAATTCGGATGCTGTAGCAGTTCATTGCACTGTAAGCTACAGTACCCCGAAGGGAGGTTGGAGCAAGGAGGGGGCAGCCTCTTCTCCTTGGTGGCAAGCAACAGGACCGGAGGAAATGCTTCCAAGCTGCACCAGGGGAGGTTTAGGCTCAGTATTAGGAAGTATTTCTTGACAGAGAGGGTTCTCAAACATTGAGATGGTCTGCCCAGGGCAGTGGTAGAGTCACCAACCCTGGAGTTGTTCAAGCAGTGTGTGGAGCTGGCACTTAGGGACATGGTTTAGTGTTGACCCTGCAGTGATGGGTCAAGGGTAGGACTGGATGAGCTTGGAGGGCTCTTCCAACCAGATACATTCTGTGATTCTCTGTGCATCGTAGGTATTAGTTTTCAGTGCATCTACAGACAGACAAGATTGAATCTCCTCTCAGAGGAGAGAACTGCCTCATTAATTTCCATATTTCAACCCAACACTACTTCTGAACTCTGTACAAGCCCTATACAGATATCCAAATTATTGCAGTATTGAACCAGACTAAAATCAAACCTGAGACTGCAAATGTGTCAGTGGATCTGGATTTTCCAACGAGGAGCACCATTTGTCATTTCTATTCTCCTCTTTATAAACTCTTGTCTAGGGCTTCAGTAATAATCTGTTTTGCTTGGCGTGTTCAGAGGGACCATAAGGACAGAAGTTTTTCTGCTGCTGTGGATCTGGTTAAAACCCAAGCCAAATTAAACAGAAGAGCAGGCTGTCATGTAATTAGAAGCTGCTAGGAACTGCTAGGCCTGAGGCCAAGACTAAGTGCTAGAACCACCTCAGGAGCACTAAAAGATTGCGGTGGCTGTCGTTTATTTTAGAGGCAAAGTTGTAGATGCATAAAATTTCAGCTGTGGATCAAGACCCCAATTCCACTGAGCACTGCATACTGTATGCCACTTGCATTTAATTTCAGTGCCACCTTCTTGCCTGCCCTCACCCAGGCTAAGCTGCATTATTAAATGTTTTCATATTGCTACCAATCTGTTAAGGCAAATACATGCCAGTGGGTGACATTGGTTGCGGTACAGTTGCATCTTAAACCTTTAAAGTGAATCAGTGTCTTCTGAGTAACTGCTACATTTAACAGCTCCTTTGTCATTACAGATAATGATAGGAGAAGGAATACTCTACTGTTGCCTGTCCAAAAGAAGAAATGGGATTGGAACAGAAGCCAATATTAATGCAGGAGGATGCAACTTCAATTCTTTTCTTAGACGAGCTGTCAGATTTGTTGGTGGGTTTCAAATGTCAGTCACGAAGAAGTTTTCCATCCACATTCAGTTTTCACCATGTAGCTTTACTTTTCTGAATCAGTCTTTTAGAACAGTGCAGGACTGTCACTGGTATAGATCTTCTGCCAGAAAATGTGAGAAGAAACTGTAAAATGGAGCAGCAGAGCAGCCCCGTGCTCAGTAATGCAGCCATCTACACTCTCCATTTTCACTCTCAATGTTTCTAAAAGAATCATTTGGTTTTGTCTGCCCACCTTGAGCTGGCTTCCTCTTAATAGTTTCAGTGTATAGTTTCCCTTGCCTGGCTTCAGTGCCCCCTCCTGACACAGCATTCAACAAGACAGTAAAAAACATTCTTTTCTAGGATGTGATTATCCACCCCTTGAAAAAGGGCTAGAATCTAGCAACCTCTTGGTAGAAAGGAACAGGTTGAATTCTTTTGTTTTACTTTTGGTTTCATTCTCATTTATGAAAACTGAATTTGAAAAGGCAGCTGGACTTTGTTCCCATTCTTACAGTTAACTTCCTCTAGCAATGAGTGACTGAAGGAAAGGCTTTCCCTGTTCCACAGATGTTTCATTACTGAGGGCAGCCTAGGCAAAGACAAGCTGCAGGACAGCAGGCTGAAAACCCAGTAGGTTTCTGTACACTAGGTTTCTGTACCCTGGCAAGCAGGGACAGGAGAAGTTATACAGTCTGTGACCAGTAAAGCATCCTCCTAGGTGCAGCAGTAAGGAAGTGAGCAGAGGGGACAGTACACAACATCAGCAAGGAGGACTGTAAAGGTACCCCATGCCCTCCAGTTCTCCTGTCTGGCATCCCATCCCGTCACCAAAGGAGACAAGCTGAAAGGTGTATCAATTTCACTCTTGGGTCATGCTCTTAATTTGCAGTTTCTTTCATATTTTAATGACTTTAGCATTCTTCCAATTTTAAGATGAAAAATATATTTATTTATATGGATACCAGCAGAGAATTAAAGGTAAATCTTTAGGGGAAAAGCAGTTGAAAATGCTCAGTAAAGCAACTGCATTTACTTCAGGTGTCATGTGAATTTGGTATTGTTAACCAAACAGAAAAATTGACCAGTTACCATAAAGGGAAATAGTTGGACTTGTGGCAAGGACTTGGTACTCAAGAAATACAAGAGGTGTGAAAGTAGCCAAAGTTACTGACAGATGATGTGTCCTTGGTGGTGAAAAGAGAACAGGGCCTCACTCAGTGTAGTGATCTAATGGGAAGCTGTCCATGTTATTAAGGAGCTTGTATCCCAGAGGGCAAGTCCAAGGACTGGATGAGCACATACGCTCTCCTCAAATAGTTGGCTGTCCTTCAGTCAGTTCAGAGAGCTGCTTTCCAAACTGAATCACCTCCAGTGCAGTTCACCTTTGTGAAAGCATGTTGTGAAAAGAGGGAGAACATCAAGCCATCAGCATGAAATACAACAAAAAGATGAGCATAAATAATCTGATGTTTTACACTCAACTTTGCAATCAGCTTTTATAAGGAATAAAAAAGTCTTAGTTCTTCAGTTCAATTCTCTCAGGTCCAATGACACAAGCATTCCACTGAATGTATTTTGTCACAAGCTGATCTATGCCTATAATAACGTTAACAAGCTCTATTGATTTCTCTCCTAGGTGTTCATGTGTTTGGTCTTTGTTCTACTGCTCTTGTTACTGATATTATACAACTATCAACAGGATATCAGGCACCATATTTCCTGACTGTTTGCAAGCCCAACTATACATCCCTAAACGTATCCTGCTCAGAGAATTCCTATGTTGTGGAAGATATTTGCTCAGGAGCTGATCTCAATATTATCAATGCTGGAAGGTTGGTTCTATCCTTCATCGTATATGTTTTATTTTTGATTTTCTGTCCTAGTTTCCAGATTAGGTTTGGGGTTTTTTTTGCTAGTTAAAGTCTACAATTATTTTTGTCAGTTTTTTATAATGAAAGTGCCAGAAGAAGTGTGTT
Organism: Indicator indicator; assembly: GCF_027791375.1. Taxonomy (NCBI): domain Eukaryota; kingdom Metazoa; phylum Chordata; class Aves; order Piciformes; family Indicatoridae; genus Indicator; species Indicator indicator. The sequence continues at coordinate 33,900,545 of NC_072019.1, forward strand.
TTGAGGGATTTATATTAATGGAGCAAAACTAGAAATGGGGACATTCAAATTGGATGCTAGGAAGAAATTCTTCCCCATGAGGGTGGTGAGACACTGGAACAGGTTGCCCAGGGAGGTGGTGGAAGCCTCATCCCTGGAGGTTTTGAGGGCCAGGAGGGATGTGGCTGTGAGCAACCTGCTGTAGTGTGAGGTGTCCCTGCCCATGGCAGAGGGGTTGGAACTGGATGATCCTTGAGGTCCCTTTGAATGCTAACAATTCTATGATTCTATGATGTTCAGTTTTCTGTACAGACTAGGCCAGTGGGCTTTGGAAGGAAGCCTTTGTCAGATTCTGAAGCACAGTTGTTAGTAGTTAGTTATTTTCCCTCCTTCAAAGGAGACAATTTCCTGTGCACTTACCAATATGTACAGCTTCTACTGCTTTTCCCAGTGGGATCTGGCTTCATCTCCCCATAAGAGGCAGGGGAAGAAGTCACCCAAGGCATTTATCCGAGGCTTCTGTATGACGTACATTACTGTTCTGTCATTTTGTTCTTGGTTTGTCAGGCTTGGGGTTTGGATTTGTTAGAGGAATTTCTTTGTTTTCTGTTTCTCCACTTGATCAAGTTTTTTCTACTGACAGCTGTTACAGTTTGAAGGGGGAACTTTAGCCTAGTCCCTGACTGCAAAGGCTGAAAGTAAAATAAATTACCATTGGATGTTTCCCAGAACAACAGCACTGAAAAAGCCTTTTTGGTAGAGGAAGACCGCAACAGTGCAAATTGTGTGTTCCCAACTGCATGCCTTTTGTTTCATACTGTTTCTGACTGGTGGTTTGTCCTCCTTGATCATTTAGTCTTTAGCCTCATTACTTAGCCAGGAGAGACATTTCTAATAGTAGTTTTGGACATGGATATCATTCACATTAATATAGGAACCAGACTACATATCTTACTTTAAACAAACTCAATATGATAAAATAGTGATAATTCAATTACTAATGGCAGGTCATAGATTTAAACAAGGACTCTGAAGATCTAAGTCAGTAAGTAGTATTGTTCCAAGACATCTATTACTTTTAGTTCAAGGACATCAAGTGTCCTAAATACAAGCATTACACTACTGAGAAATCATGAAGCTCTTTACTGATTACAAGAGTCGTCTTCTGATATCTTTTTCACACCAGGTTAATCTTTATTGCCTGTTAGTCATCGAATGTTTGAATGTCTTGCAGTCCTTCAGAATTTTGTTACTTTTTTAAATCTCCTGCTCTCCAGAAGAAGTTAGAGCGAAATTACAGAATGCTTGAAATGACTACAAAGTCTGCCTGACTCAGCTGCATCATTTCTCCATGTACCTGATCAGTAGACACGAAGCTGTGTTATTTCAGTCACCTACACTTCACCAGAGCTGTGCACTCCTTGTTCTGTAGGCAGCCCTGGATACTAGCTTCTGTGTTAACTGGATGCCTCGTGGCATTACATTTTTGCCATATATGTTAGGCATCTCTCCCCCAGTTTGTTTGCTTTTCCATTTATTTCAATGGCTGACACACTTGGGAATCATGAGATCACTCACTTTCTAAGTATCTTGCAGCAGATCTCGTGATCTGTCTCCTTTCACTGGGACAAACTGATTTCACTGCTATTTAAAGACACTCATTTATTTGATGGCTTTGGTCTTAAGTATGTCTAGTGGGCTAGGACTCATAATTAGCACTGATTAATTTGCCATATCTTTTCAATTTAAATAACTTGGTGACAATAATTTTGCTAAAAGGCCTAACCAGAATTACTCTATCAGCCTTCACATCACTGCCTCTTTTCCCATAACTGTTCACTGTTACTGGGATGCTGCCACTAAAGCCTGATGCTGGCAAGCAGTGTCCTGCACCTACCTGGTGTCCCAGGGAAATCAGTGTAGCTTTACATGTGAGCAGGTGGAAAAACTTCCATTATTTCATCTCATCCAGTTCATTATCATCTCAAACATGACACCTGCTGCTCTGAATTGACTGCCTGTAGCCATTCCAAAAGCAGTGATCACTCCTAAGTTTAAATATCACCACTTCCCAAAACAGCTGAATCAGTTGTGACATAGTAAGACTAAGCAATTAGTGTTTGTGTGTTTCTGCTTCTTTAGGAAGATGACAATATTGATATCTCAAATTGATTCCCATCACAGAGGACACATTTGGCTATTCTGGCATCACCTTCAGTTTCTCCTTCTTTTATTTCATTTTTCCCTTATTAAATTGTTGCTTCCTTATGCCTGACTCAATTTTACCAAAGCAATCCAAACTTACTGCTGGGCCAATACTTCCTTCAGTCAGCTACATCAGGACTTACAGTGTAACTTCTGCAGCCCAGGAGATTAATCTGACTTCAGTAATTTCAGTTTGTAAGGAATATGTTCTTCTGAGATTTCTCATGGCCTTCATTTTTAGTTTGTACTTCCCAGAAACTTTGGCTCCAGAGATTTGCCTCCAGACCCCCTCCATGAAAAGCAGAGAAAATACATAATTATCCAGCTGATTATTCTGCAACATCCCCAAATAGCCAGTGGTTTCCTTTGTCCATTTTTCCTCTATTTATCTTCAAAGAGCCTTTTCAGTGATTTCTGTTCAGATCTCCAGTGAGTTCTCTACCTCTGTCATTTCTGATGTTCTGACTCAGTATGAGTCTGTCTCTCAGCATGACTCTTATCATTGCTTTCTCTCTACAGATCCTCATGCATGAGCATTTAGAGTTCAAGATGTGTTTTCTTTGAGATCTTTGTTCACCTTTTCAATACAGAGCCATAAAAGAGGCTACTTATTTTTAGTTTGAATTATTATCATTGTAGAGTAGAAGATAACAAATAGAGGAACAAAAGTACTGTCACTGCTAGAGAGTACACAGAGTGCATTTAGCTTGCCTGTGCTTGCCCTGAAAGCATGTGAATAGAAAATAAAAGAGAAAATCAACTGTAGCATAGGGACATACCTTATATAGTATAAAAAGGCCATCAAATTAAGGTTAAGTTCTGAGTGATAATAAAGTTCATGAATCAGATCTATTTATTAGCTCCACAGGGACTGCAACCAGATTTATGTCTCTGTGAAAACTTGCAGAGGAGTTGATCAGGCATTATAAACACACACAGCCTTTTCATGTCTTTATCCTACTCTTGCCAGCCTTCACCTTGTTCCCCAGGGATACTGTTGGTGAAAGGTTTGTTCAGAAGTGGGGCAAAAAACCGAAGAAGAGTAACTTAAATCTGACTTTAGAAACAAAAAAGGAATGGTGCTGATTTCATCTTGGCTGGTCATGAACCTGCTGGAGCCATGGGCTCAAATTCAGGTCAGCAGTGTGGCGTTCACACTGAGTTGCACTGCACACATTTAATTGCAAATGAATTATTCAGAACCAACAAGGCAAAAGGCAGAGGAAGGAAATCTAGAAAGTAGACTCTGCTGGTTTGCAGTAAATGGCTTTGTCTAAAGATGAAGTGCTGAGTTTCAATTGTTGCTAAACTGGCTAACTCAGGTGCTGCTAGGAAAATGGCTATACACAGAGCCCAGTTAGGGAGGCAAAATCTGTGAAGCTGAATGATTGTTCAAGCGTTTATCCCAAGCTGAGCTTTCTCAGGTGAACATGTCGGCTGTGGTCACAAGATAGACATACCCATTACAAGTCCATGCCTTTGAAAGGAGATACATACACAGATACAAACTACTATACATCTTCATTGCACCTTCCTAACTTCTAGATCTCAAAAGTCGTAAAAGTTTTTTATGGCTTCTACAGCCTATGAACTAGATGTCTGCTACAGAACAGGTGTTACTGAATCCACCCCCAGATCAGTTTTTGCTTTGCTGTGTAAAAAATCTCCTCTTCATGTTCCCATCACTTTTCTTTTGTTGTTTTCAGAGGATTGAAATGAGTCTATAAGAACTTTATAAGAAGACTAAGTTCTGGGCTCCCCAGTTCAAGAGACAGGGATCTACTGAAGAGAGTCCAACAGAGAGCTACAAGGATGATTAAGGGAGTGGAGCATCTCTCCTCTGAGGAAAGACTGAGAGACCTGGGGCTGTTTGGTCTGAGAAGAAAAGGCTAAGAGGGGATCTTAGTAATGTCTATAAATATCTGAGGGGTGGGTGTCAAGATGAAGGTGGCAATCTCTTCTCAGTTGTGCCCAGTAACAGGACAAGGAACAACAGGAAGTTCCAAAGCTGGAACACAGGAAGTTCCATCTCAACATGAGGAAAAACTTCTTTATGGTCAGGGTGATGAAGCATTGGAACAGGCTGCTCAGAAGAGGTTGTGGACTCTCTTTCTCTGGAGGCTTTCTCTGGATGCATTCTTGTGTGGCCTGCCCTAGGTGATCCTGCTTTTGTAGGGGGATTGGACTGGATGATCTCCAAAGGTCCCTTCCAACCCCTAATATTCTGTGATTCTAATGTTAAAATGTTAGATAAACTTGTGATAGTTCTTTGTAACTGCTACTTAAACAAAACCTCCTTTTCATGGTCAGAGAAGTAGAAGCTATGCTGTCACTTCTAATGTTCATATCTGTAGTTTCTGACTCGAGATCCAGTACATGCCATTCAAGTCCCCATGTTTTCAATGGGAGCAGAAGGCCCTCAGCAGTTTCAAGAATACACCTGATACTGCCTACTGAGTCTCTTCCAGCCTGGTTGATTCTGTGATTCTGTGTGATTCTGTGACATATTTTCATTTACCCTCTTGTTCTGGGCTTCAGGAAGGGGCCTGCTAACTCTTTAAACACCTTCTCCATGTTCTTGTGATCCCTTCACTCCTATCATGTTATAAAGTGCAGAAACCTAAAAAATAAACCTCAAGATGCAGCAAATAAGGGTGTAGCTTGTATCTCTCTCAGAAGAATGTCAGCCTGTCATTGCCCTGTTATTAGAGCAGCAAAGGAGTGGAACATCTCCCTTATAAGGAGAGACGGAGGGAGCTGGGGCTCTTGAGCTTGGTGACTGAGGGGTGACCTCATTCATGTTGATGAAGATGTGCAGAGTGCCAAGAGCATGGAGCCAGGCTCTGCTGGGTGATGCCCAAGGGGCAATGGTGGAAGTTGAGGCATAGGAAGTTCCATGGAAACATGAGGAAAAGTTTTTTCCCATCTGAGGGTGACAGAACACTGAAAGAGGCTGCCCAGGGGGGTTGTGGAGTCTCTTGAATATCTGGAGATATTCAAGACCTGCCTGGATGAGTTCCTGTGTGATCTGCACTAGGTGCTCCTGCTCTGGCAGGGGGTTGGACTGGATGTCTCAAGGTCCCTTCCAGCCCCTAACATTCTGTGATTCTGTAATTCTGTGAAGATGATTAATGTAGTTGATGAAGTTAGGCCCTACTTTGAAAAGAGTCCTTGAGAAATCAGTGAGAATAATCATATGATAAAGGTTCATGCATTAAATAAGTTGTGTAATTAGGTAGTTATTAAAAAATGATTATGTTAATTTAATTATAGAAATAAACGTATAGGTATTTCTCTGAATCAAGCATTTGGTCTTTAGCCTTTCCCACTGTTGTCTTAGTAGACACACTTTTCTTAACACACAAAAAAATACCATGCTGCATACTTAACTTCAAAACAAAGGCATTTCATTAACATTGATCCTTTCTCCAGAACATAGAAAAGAAATTCAGCAATTAAGTGTTACTGATTGATCATGTATTGCTCAGGAAGTATAAGCTGAAAGTGACTGTACCACCCAGTTTTTTTTTCAAGTGAACATGAGCACAGTGTGTTTGAACTGAGAAGCATAATTTGAGTCTTTTTCCTTGGCAGAAAATCCTTCCCTTCTCAACATGCCACCCTGGCAGCCTTTGCAGCAGTGTACATTTCGGTGAGTAGCCAACTTTGTTCATTTTCATTAGCACAAGACAGAAGTCAGAAAGTCATTTGCTCTATATTGTAAAGCCTTGTGTACAGCCTGGATGTCCCAGACAGAAGTTTTTACCCTTCCAGGTTTGAAAGTACAATAAAAATACTAACAGATAAAATTAAAACAGCTCTATTAAGAATACAGAAAAGATTCAATTGCTTCAATTCCTTTGTTAGTAAGCAACAAAAAGTGTAATTGGATGCCTCATATTATTCACATATAAAATGCAGTGCTTATCAGTCTGGCTGGCTGATATTTTAACTTACCATTCAAATTAACCTTTACGCCTTCTGCCTTTTCTTTATTGCTGTCCTCACTTTCAAGCTTGAGGCATTAAGGAACAGGCATTTATGTGATGTAGTTTCATTTGACCTCCATAGAATTGCAGCATGGATGAACTGGCACAATCGCTCCCAGAGGCCTTCAAGGTGCCACTGCAAAGCAAGGGAATAAAAGGCATCAGTAACTAGCAGGGAAATGCAGGACATGCTGCAGCTATCACAGCTGACTTTCCACATCTGACCAATGACATTTCTTCAGTACAGGCTTGAATGTTTGCGTGAGTGACCACTTAGCTGAGGTTATAGTACAAAGGAAAAAAAATAGTAATTCTATCACTCATGTTTTAAAAATCAGAGGAAAACAACAAGAGTAATTAGTTAATCAAATTAGGTAGTGGAATTGTGCATGGACTGGGAGCTGGCCAATGTTTATTCTGTCCAGGAAAAGGCCAAAATCTGGAATAATACTGATGAACCTCCACTTCATTTTGGTAACCTCCCTGGCATATGGCCTCCAGTTGAGAAATGTCTCTCTGAAGCATCTGGTGATAGCTTTTGTTAGAACAGGTTATTGCTTTCATCTGGCATGACATCTGGCTTCTGTGTTTCAGAAGCGGTGGCTCCTTAGTCACATTTACAGAACATTTAATCTCTGACTGTGAACAGTGTTTAGGCATAAAAGCCTTATCCTAATTGGTGCCAATAAGCAACGCTGACTGTGCTTTTGGAAATACATTATTTGTGATTTCAGATCTACCTACAGCAAAGTGAGCAAAATTTAGCTGGGCTGTAAAATAAAATTGAAGTGATTCTTTTCAGTATTACTGTGTAATACTGATCTGTGTGTGAAAGAAACAGGGAATGCAAGAAATCAATATCCTCTTCAACTGCTTATTCATTTCTCTATTTTTTTCAAGATGTACTTCAATTCTACATTAACAGACTCCTCAAAACTTCTGAAACCACTCTTGGTCTTCGCTTTTATCATCTGTGGGATTATATGTGGTCTGACTCGTATCACCCAGTACAAGAATCATCCAGTTGATGTTTACTGTGGCTTTCTCATAGGAGGAGGAATTGCTCTCTATTTGGTAAATATATCTTCCTGTAGTTAAGTTTTAGCAACTGAAACTGGCAAGGCTGTAATTAAGAGCACTGGTACTTTTTTATGAAAACCTCTCATCATGGTCACATGCCAGAATGAAAAAGGTAGTCAAAAAGTGTTAAGATGCTGATGTGATGTGTAATTTCTTTAAGAAATCAATAGAAAATGCAAATCCATATTTCAATTTAAAGTGCCATTACCATGCACAAAGTGGTATATAATCATCTGGTATCATAAAGAGGAACAGATCTAACATGATGTGCTTCATTAAATACTTAAAGACACTCATCCTTTCTCCTCCACATTCACAAGTGTGATGCAAAGAAAAGTATTGGATTAGTTGGTGTCTGTTTCCAGCCTGAGTTTATATTGCCAGTGTTGGCTTTATGATCTCAAAAAAATGGTTGAATTAGTATGCAGCAACTCAGATGATTAAATGGCTGAACCTGCAAGAAATCAAAGGCAATATTACAGCCCTGTGATTCTTTCAATCTCTTGAGGAAATTACACAGAGTTTCGAAATAGAACACCTCTAAGCCAGGTTATTGCTATGCTTTTCCTCTGTACTGGGTTGAAACATATGGAGCACCTTGAAAGGGTTCTGTAAAGGCCCCTTCCCTGGAGATATTCAAGGTGAGGTTCAATGAGGCCCTGGGCAACCTAATCTAGTTGGGGATGTCCCTGCTGACTGCGGGGAGGTCAGACTGGATGAGCTTTGGAGGTCCCTTCCAGCCTGGTCCATTCTATGATTCTATGAAAGGTGTATGTAGGATAGGCCTGTACCTGTCAGTAGGAAGCTCATTGTATTGGATTTGGCTGAGATGGAGTTAGTTCTCTCCATAGCATCCTTTGCAGCAGTGTTGTGTTTTGTAGTGGTAGCTGGAAGGGTGTTGCTAACAGCACTGTTTTGGCTACTGCTGAGCAGTGGTTGCACAGCAACCAGGCTATGCTTTCCCAGGATTCCCCCCAACAGTAGGCTGAGGGACGGGCAGGATCCTGGGAGCAGACACAGCCAGGCCAGCTGACCCAAACTGACCAAAGAGCTATTCATGCCATGTGACATCAGCTCAGATATAAAAGCTGAAGAAAAGAAGGAAGAGGGGAAGGGGGCATTCGTTGACGGTGTCTGTCCTCTGGAGCAATCGCTACGTGTATGGAAGCTCTGCTTCCCAGGGAGCAGCTGGACAGTGTCTGCTGATGGAAGTAGGGAATAGGTTTTTGTTTGCTTTTGCCCTGCCTTATTAAATTGCTTCCACCTTGACTCACAGGCCTTTTGTTATATTTCCCTCTCCCTGGCCCATCTGAGAAGGGGAGTGATAGAGTGGCTTTGGTGGGCATCTGGCCCCTAACGAGGGCCAAACCACCACACTCATCAAGCATTTGCTTTTGCTTACTGCTTTCAGTAGGTCTCCACATGATTGAAAGCTGTTCAGCACAGCATCAACCCTGGTGCCTGTGAGCAATCAGGAACTTCTACTGACAACATTTTTAATGCTCCATTGTGGGCAGGAGAACAGAAGAGTCTTAACAGCCGTGGGAAGTTTTTGACATAAGAATCTTTTCAGTGATGAAATTTAGTATAATACTAAAAGAAGTTAACATCCTATTCCCCCTTTTTTCTGTCATAAGATAATCTAAGGTACATACAAAGGTGATCTACAAAGGTGATCAGGGACAGGGGGTTGAAAAATGGCTTTCACACTGGCAGAAGAAAGAGCAACCAGTACAGATAACAGAACCCCAAGAGCTACTAAAGCCTGTTTCTGTGATTGCACTGTGAGCAGAAAGGCACTGCGTTGAGAATATTATTTCAAATTATTAATCTCTTGTAGACTGTCATAAATGGAGCTGCTGTTCCCATGTTTGAAATCCACAAACAAGTATGCTCTTTCTTAGGTCTTCTCCATATACTATTGCATGACAACATACTTCAGAGAGTACTGGGTACACGGTAGTCAGTAAATCTGTCCTGAAAACTACAAATCAGTAAGAATGGGAAGGGAAATAACATGAAACTACAGGTAACTCTGAAAGGAGTACAATGAATGAGTAATCTAAGTGACTCAGTCAGGCACTTGACCCTTTTGTGGAATATGACAGCATTCTACAGTGAGTCTGCTGAATAAGAAAATGTTGTGTAATTAAGTCTTGTTGCAGTTCTGTGCAGCTTGGAAAGCAATTGATTTAAAGCTGACAAATTGTCCTATTGTGTAGATATTGTATTACACACTTACTGTGCAGCAGAAAGGGCAGAACCATAGAGCAGAGAACAACTTGAGCTGTAACAAGATTCAGTAAATCAGAGCAGACAGCAGTGCAGCTGTAAAGTAGCTTTGCCTAGATACCTGCAAACACTTCTCTTGTTATTTTGGTAAAGAAACACTCTTTCTTCAGCTGTATCTATTGCTTTATAAAATGAAGAAAACCAAAGGAGGTTTAATATTTTGCTCAACTATTTATTGTCATGAACTATGTGCCCTGGTTACCCTGCTGAGACTACTTCATCCATATCTAGATGTACCAGACTGATGACAGAATTTGGAACAGGAACGTACTGGTGAGGCAAAGGAAGGGAGCATACCCTGTCAGTTAAGCTGGACTAGTTCTATCACTCAGTATTCGTTTGAAGGCAGAAGGATGTAACTAAAATACCTTTAACTGTCTGTCTTTTCTTGTTGGTGCTTCTGTTCAAATATCAGGGCTTGTATGCTGTGGGGAACTTCTTACCGAGTGATGAGAACGTGTTTCACCAAAATTTTCCCAGAGAACCTCTAAGGTCTTTGACAGACCTCAGTCAAGATGCCAACAGAATCCTGCCAGGTAAAAACAGTGGCAGCAGTGATGGCATCGTCTCTCACCGCACAGGAAGCATCCTGAATAGAAACCACAGAGATACAGGGTCTCTGACCAATCTCAAGAGAGCAAATGCTGATGTAGAAATAATAACACCACGAAGCCCAATGGGAAAGGAAAACATGGTTACCTTCAGCAACACTTTGCCAAGAGTCAACACACCTTCCTTGGAAGATCCAGCCAGACGAAATGCAACCATACATGCCTCGATGGATTCTGCCCGTTCCAAACAGCTGCTTTCCCAATGGAAGAACAAGAACGAAAGTCGAAAGTTGTCACTGCAGGTGATAGAGACTGAATCCGGCCAGTCACCACCAAGGGCTATCGAAATGAGATCAAGCTCAGAACCTTCTAGAGTGGGTGTAAACGGCGATCATCACGGCCCGACTAGCCAATACCTGAAAATTCAGCCTGGCAGCGTACCGGGCTGTAACAACTCAGGTCTTTCGGGTGGGCCGAGGGTCTCTATTCAGTCACGTCCTGGCTCATCCCAGCTTGTACATATTCCTGAAGAGACTCAGGAGAATGTGAACACATCACCGAAAAGTAGTTCAGCTAGAGCAAAATGGCTGAAAGCTGCTGAGAAGAGTGTTGCCTGTAGAAGTAACAGTCAGCCAAGAATCATGCAAGTGATAGCCATGTCTAAGCAGCAAGGAGTGCTGCAGGGCAGTCCAAAGGGTTCAGAGGGAAGCACAGTTACCTGTACAGGAGCCATCAGGTATAAAACCTTGACAGACCATGAGCCAAGTAGCATTGTCAGAGTTGAGGCCCATCCAGAAAATAATAGACCTGTCATTCAGATGCCATCAGAAGGTGAAGGAAGTGGGTCATGGAAATGGAAAGGTCCTGAAAAAATCACCCTTCGTCAGACATACGAGCTAAATGATCTTAACAGAGACTCTGAGAGCTGTGACTCCTTAAAAGACAGTTATGGGTCAGGTGACAGGAAAAGGAGCAACATAGATAACAGTGAGCATCACCACCATGGAATCACTACGATAAGAGTAACACCGGTGGAGGGAAGTGAGATTGGCTCAGAGACCCTGTCCATTTCTTCTAGCCGGGACTCAACCCTTCGAAGAAAAGGTAATATCATTTTAATCCCTGAGAGAGGGAGCAGTCCTGAGAACACCAGAAACATCTTCTATAAAGGTACATCCCCAACACGAGCATACAAGGATTGAGAGGAGACGTACCGGCTGGTCCGTACCACCACAAAGTAACACGTCAGGACATGGGTTCTGCTCTCCTTGCTTTGAGCTGGTATTGACCTTTGATGTGCCAAACCACTGACCAGCAGCCCAAAACGATGTTGATGGCTGCTGGTGTGCAGTGTGCGTGAGCCTGTGGAAGGCGTGTGGTGGGGGGAAAAGCACAATGCCAGAACCTAATTCAATGTGAAGCGTTTTCATGCGACTTGCTTCTTCAGACTCAAAAAAACCCTCCACATTTATCTGAGGGTGATGATGTCAATCAAAACGATGGTCTGGAACACAGACACTTTATTTCCTGAATGTGCCAACTTTTTATTTTATTTATACTGGTATCCAAAACTGATGGAAATTTTCACGGCAAAGGCTGTGTCTGTGGTAAATACTCACCTTTGCAGAATTTGCACCAAGTCTTTACTACAGGATGGTGCTGATGATAACTTTACATGTTTTTAAATCTTATGTACTTGCTAGACTCTGCAGACACACCTGACGACATATTAATGTGCAGTTCCTTTAAAATAATATTGCTAATAATTAATATGATGATGCTGGCTGCATTCATTTAGCGTAGGACATATTTACAGCTTTGTTATAGTGGACCTGTCACATTCAAAGATTGCAAAGGTTTTGTGTAGTTCTTTAAGATGTCTACTGCAACAAAAAAAAATGTGTGGGTGACATTCCATTAAAATGGAGTAACTCTATATTTTGAATAGTTTTGCTGCTGCTGCTGCTCAACTTTTTGTTTAAGAACAGGTGCTACTAATGAAAAGGCTGCTTCTTAATGGGCTAACTTGTAGAACTGTTTTAAACTACGTTTTTAAAGGGGTCTTTTAAAATACTCTGAGTAATTCAATTTTACATTTTTAAACCTCTTATTCTGCCCTTCCATTGTTTTTCCTATTAGTTTTTAACCATATAATGCGGGTTTTTAACCAATAACTACAAGATGTGCCATGAGAGTAAGAAAAAACAGCCACTTCCTTGACCAGGTGCCAAAAAGTGATTAATAATAGAATCACAGAATTTTCAGGGTTGGAAGGGACCTCAAGGATCATCCACTTCCAACCCCTCTGCCATGGGCAGGGACACCTCACACTAGGATCAGGCTGCTCAGAGCCACATCCAGCCTGGCCTTAAACACCTCCAGGGATGAGGCTTCCACCACCTCCCTGGGCAATCTGTTCCAGTGTCTCACCACCCTCATGGGGAAGAACTTCTTCCTAACATCCAATTTGAATCTCCCCACTTCTAGTTTTGCTCCATTTCCCCCAGTCCTATCACTCCTTGCCATCCTAAAAAGTCCCTCCCCAGCTTTCTTGTAGGCCCCCTTCAGATACTGAAAGGCCACAAGAAGGTCTCCTCAGAGCTTTCTCTTCTCCAGACTGAAGAGCCCCAACTCTCTCAGTATGTCCTAATAGGAGAGGAGCTCCAGCCCTCTGATCATCCTCGTGGCTCACACTTAGAAGCAGTCATTCACCTCACAAGAATGATCACAAGTTTCACTCCAGTCACCATTATTTAGGGACTTTATGCTTCGCTTTAATAATGGAATGCCTTGGTATTGCAGAATCACTGGATGAGTGTTGCATTGTGCCACTACTGTTTACCTCCCTTGAGACAGAGCCTTCTTAAACATTGTATTTTTTCTCACCACTGCCACTTAAGAACAGGGAAGGTCTCTGTACCTGAGAGAACACAAATTATTTTAGCAAATTGAGCTCTGAATATAACAAAATGACTGGCCTGCTAAAAACCTCCATTGTCAAAAATTGTTGAAAGGATAAGCTCAGAAAGGAATAAGCATAGCATGTCCTGGGCATGCTGGAAGAAATGCCTTATTACACTTGGTTCTGACTTAAATAATTTAAACCATCAGGAATGTCAGGGGCAGTGCTCACCCACTGCACCTTCTCATTCCCTCCTACACTATTTCCACCTGAAAGAAAACTACTATGAGACACCACCCAGCTCCCCTGCTAGGAGAGGAAGGGAATGGCTTAGCAGTCTGAATAAGCAGTAGCAGATGAGGTCTGTTCTCTGACTTTATGAGAGGAATGGGTTGCTCTAAGTCCTCTTCTGATGTAGTGTATCAGAGCACCAAATATATACTACAATAGTCAGAACCTGCCTACAGACCCTCCCCCACAGAACTCTGAGGAAAAGCTCACTCTACCCCAGCCACGTAGGAGGTAGAAAGAAGAGTCATCCCATCCCAAGAAGATAGATAGCACAACACACACACACACACAGAGACAAGACCAAAAAAAAACCCCACACAAATAAACCTCAAAACCAAAACAAATTCCCAACCCCAATGCTAAGTAATTTCAGAAGTATGAGGATGGTGTTTTTTAATCTGTATAGAAGAAAGGATTCAGAGTGAAAGCTTTATATACCTTCCCAGTTAATACCAGTGGTACAGACTTAGCTGAGTGCTGTCAGTCAACCCTGTCAAGCAATGCTTCCCCCTCCTGCCCATCAGCCACTGCTGTGGCAGAGTGCTGGTTCCTATGGTAATAACCACACTGTTCCTGCTGATAATAGAAGACTACCCCATCATATAGCTGATGACCAGGAGGAAGGATTCTGCAGGTTAACTGTTAAGAAGCTAACCAATAGGGATGCAGCATACTGTCTATGTTAAAGGCATGGTATGTTGAAGACGCACCTCAAGGCACATTAGCTGGGAAAAATAATTTTAGATGCCGGGGGGAAAAAATAATAATTTTTTAGAAATATATTCTCAGACTCTGCAAGTCAGGTTTTGGTTTGGTTTGGTTTGGTTTTATTATTTATGTTTTCTTTTTCGAAGGATGAATCTTTAGTCCTTGGCATTTAATATACAATTTTGTACAAGATTCCTAAGAATTACACTTGGATTGTCATAAACAAAACCTTTTGGATTTAGTTTAGTCTAAGCAGGGAGGATTAGCTTTAAAGGAATGGGTAAGACACAATCGTCGTTGTTGGCCTATCAATGTATCAGTGCAGGGAAAGAAGAAGATGCAATCATTTGTTAGTTTGTAAGTGCAGGGAAAAAGAACGTAAGTAGATGAACCTGGAAATAATGCAGAATTGAAATGGAGAATAATGGCAATAAAGAAAAGATTAGAAAATGTTCCCTCTGGTAAGTCAGCTGTTTTGGAAACAGCAGGATTCCTGTTGGGAGTATTTGTTCTTTATCCCTTGGTTTTAGTCAGATATATATTGGCATATGTGTTGCTTTTATTACTCTAAAGCTTGCTGCACTATTTCAAGTGCAGTGTGGTATTTTTCCTAAGGTTTCCTATTTCTTAACAGAAGATTTTAAAGCTCTTGTGTAATCATTGAAATTGTGTTCTTTACATAAATATTGATATATTCTTTTTTACTCAAAAGTGCCAAAGGCTACTGTTTTTAATAATGGCTTATCAAATTATATTACGTTAGAGAGCAGAAATGTAATAATATATACATTGGAACTCAGACCTCTGCATGTATATTTGATAAGGAGCCTTTTGTAAATTACTCTTTGTTTACATTCCACTGATACCTTAATTTAAAATTAAATAAATTGACAGGTGACATCTTCTTAGTGTTCTGATTTTCTTACTTGCTAACAAGCACGAATTTCTTCGTTAGGCTGTGCTTTACTGAGAAAATACTCAAAAAAGAAAGTACGTTTTTAAATGAAAATTCTCTATATAAAGTATTGTGTTTAATAAAATGTTATGCAATGTTTTCAAATGGAAAAACAAATTTGTAAATTGCTATAAATGTATTTTGTTAAATAAGTACAGATCAGTGCTGCTGTGTGAGTTTATTGTGCTAACATCATGAAAATAAAAATAAAATTCCAGTCATTCTCTGTGGGTAAGCAGTGTCTCATTCCCCCCCAAATTATTTTTCAGTATTGGGTATTTCATGACATGTTTTAGCAATGATCAATGGGAAACCTCAAAACCTTGTGTAGTTGCAAGTTACAAGGAACAACATCCAGACACGTTAGTCCAAAGAAAAACATCTTGCAATAAAAGAAAGGATATAAATAGGGAACTTTAGAACCTTGTGAGGAAATCTCTGCTAGACCATTTTGCATGGCCACCTACATTCCTAAGACCCTAGTGCCTCTATACCCCCTTTCTAGTGTTTTAGGTGGAGCTGCTGGACACAGTGATACCCATCTTGGATTTGTTTAATGAGAACAGGGCAGATGTCAGCAAAGCAGAGAGGAAGGGCTCTCCCCAGCAGGGGAGGAAGTCAGGATGCAGGAATCATCAGGTGACATCTACTCTTTGCTGGCAACAGTGAGAAACATTATGTGTGGCAGCACATTGCCAAAACCAGTCTTCTCTAGAAGCCACACAAGATACGCAATACAAATACTGCCTCCAAGCCTGTCTTGAAACACCCTGAAACAGGGCAAAAGCAGGGACAGAAGACACTGCTGCAGCTGAGGCACACACAGACACTGCCAAAGGCATGATAAGGATCACCTGAACTAGCAGGGCCCCTGCAATGCACAGCAGCAAGGGAATAATTGGAGCAGCTTTACCACATGTGCCTGGACCACAATGCAAGCTGCCACTACACAGCTGTGTGTCCTAGCAGGTGAGCTGACTGGTGGTGGAAGGACTGGGCAGCTCCAGTCAGACACCTCACAGCTGAGCTGTACAATGTCATACACAAGCCATATCTGCACCAAACTGGTGCAGATCTGGGTCACTTGGCAATCCCTCTTCAGGACTTTCAAGACAATTTAAGATGGGGATTCTTGGGCAAAAGAGAGTCAGAGACCAGTATACTGTCTCAGAGAAAGGGAAACGTACATACAGTTGTGATACTGCTCCCTCTCTGGTGACAGAAGGAGCTCTCTGCTTGTGGCTGAGTCTGGAGAATGTTCTGTCCACACTGCCTGAGCAGTCAGTTTTAGAAGAGGCCTCTCCTATGCCCAGCAGGATATGCTGGTGTGGCAGGCCGCGACCTGCTGCAGCAGATAACTACCTCGCATGAGGCTGTGTGAAGCATGAGCTAGTTTGGCAGGAACATTTTTAAAGGCATTACAACCCTGCTTCATAAATTCCTGAATGAAATCTCTTCACAAACCTTGCAGCACAGAATACATCAAGCACAATACATCAAGTGTCTCTGTCCTGCACATTCCAAATTCAAGTAAGGGAACTCCAGCTGCATACATGTGCATACCCATGCACATAAGAAATAAACACGTTCAAGCCAAGCTTCAGAAAAAGAAAACCAAACAGATCATTTAAATGAAGGGACAAATTGTGGCAAGGCTGCAAATGCTCTCTTTAAAATGTTTCTGCTTTGCCTGCAGTAATCTCTTCAGGTAACACAAATACCACCCAAAGAAGTCTCTTCCTCCAGTGGTCTCAGTGGTTTGCCATAAAGGATAATAGGAAATTTGCACATGCCATGGCTTTACCAGCATAACCTTGCTAAACACAAGGAGCTACAGTGAAAAGTCATCCAGACTCCAGCGAGTCTGCTCAGACCTAGAAAGCACCTCTCTTTGGTGAGGGACTTTTTAGGATGTCAGGTAGTGATAGGACTGGGGGGAATGGAGCAAAACTAGAAATGGGGAGATTCAGATTGGATGTTAGGAAGAAGTTCTTCCCCATGAGGGTGGTGAGACACTGGAACAGGTTTGCCCAGGGAGGGCCTCATCCCTGGAATTTTTAAGGCCAGGCTAGATGTGGCTCTGAGCAACCTGATGTAGTGTGGGGTGTTCCTGCCCATGGCAGGGGGGTTGGAACCAGATGATCCTTGAGGTCCCTTCCAACCCTGACAATTCCATGATTCTTATGTTTAAGAGCAAAAGAGAAAAGACAAAAAAACCTTTTCTTTTAGTTAGGTTTTTTTTTGAGAAAAATCTCCCTGCTTTCAAAGGCCAACTGTCATTCAGCTTTTTCTAACTGTATAGCTTTTCCAGTTATGCATGAAATGAGAGTCATGAGGATTTGTGAATCCATCAGGTCTGTACAGCTACCGAATGATACATGTAAGTGAAAGCTCTGCTCTCTCACCTCATCATTCCAGGGGTGTGATGTGATCAACAGAATTTTATTCCCCTATTTCTCTTCTTACTTCGAATTGCGCTTGCTAATTACAATGTCTGTTCCTACACTGTACTGGGGGTGTTGCAGCCACTCTTCTGATGGCAGCTGCTAGATGCATGCAGAGTGCGTGATTTCCTAGCTGGCCAATTGCACACTGCGAAGAGCAAAACAATAACATCCCAGGTGTGCCAAGAACAACATCCTGACATGCTGGCACCTCTTACTGGAGAATGATTCTAGCTTATATACCCAGCTGGACTCTATTGGTTAAGTGACTGATAACAAAATGTATATAAACAGCCACTCTGAGCAACAGACCACATTGGGGGTGGGGTGGGGGTAGGGCTTGTCTAGGGACTTCTGTTAGCTACTTCTTCCCTTACAGGCTTCTGCGACTTCTTCTGTAAGTGGGACTCTGAGACTCTGTAATGCTGGGGATTCTACAATGCTGTAATAAAGCACTTCTGAGAGGACTTCTGAGGTTCTCTGCCCTCTGCATTTCTGGAATTCCATTGCTAGAGCAGTAATGGGATCGTACATTCATTGCCCAACAGGACCCTGTTATCAAGAGTTACTACTACTACATTCAGCACCCTGAAGTGGGGGTGCCATAGGAGCCAGAAAAGCAGCTAAGACAGTAACACCACACGGTTGGGAGCAATAGCTTTAGTCATCTTTACCTGAAAAGTATATAAGGATATAACCAAAGATTTGTAAACAATTGTTGTATTTTAATTTTCCCTAAATTATCTATAGAGTTTCTTTCAATTAGTAGAGCCTCTGTTAATCAAAGTGTTCAGTGTTTGGTGTTCTTTCATATATATAAATTCATGTGATGTTTATTGCTTAAGCTACGGAATTCACCCTGAGCGCCAGTCATCCTGGAACTCACTTGCTTTAGACCAGAAGAAGTGTGGATACTTAGCAGAGTGCCAAGAGTACACTTTTTTAGCAGAGCATCTTCAATGGCTGGAATTCTGTTCCCAGGCCCAAAAGAAATACTAGCTAAAAGCTACGCAGCTATTCAGTTGCAGTCTCCCCTGGTACTTCTTGTCTTTATGTGTAGTTTGAGACAAATATCTTCACTCTCATCAGTGAAAGAACTTTTCAGTGAACTGGTTCCAGCAACCTGTACCTCCCAGTACCAGCCTGGGGTACAACAGCCTGGCAGGGGAATGATGTAGGCTTTGGCCACTCCTAGATTTTAATTTCCTGAGAACTACCATGAATCTGACACCAAATTAATGCCTTGCTTTACTACCAGAGACATCGAGTTTCTACCTTTTAATAATGGCAGAAAAATGGAAGAAAAGCATGTAGTTTAAATGATCAGGACAGCTAAGACTTCATGTACTACATTCTGCTTGGAAACACAAAACAAAAGCGCTGTCATCTTTGTATGCCTAACAGATTGCAGACTTGTCTAATCTCCTAAGCCAAGGCAGACCATTGGAAGAAGTTTCTTACAGTGACTTCATTTTTAATGAGATTTATGAAAGAGCCCTCTTTCCACTAACCTTTTATATGGTTCAAGTAGAAAAATTCAGATACAAGTTATCAAACAAATATAACTTACTGAAGAGAAGAAAATGAATCAGGAGAAAGTTTAAGGTTCTTTCTAAAATGGAAGATTCAGTAACATTTAACAGCACAAAATCATCATTTGCAAATTTGTAAATTCTGTTTCTCAAGTGGAGTAGGCAGATAATTAGTACAATCAGTGCTTTCTTAATTCCTCTTCAATTATTCATCAAATAATTGAAGATTGGGTCACTGTGAAACAATTAATTTTCTCCATAGTTAAGATACCAAATGCCTGTTTACAAAGCCCCTCTGAGCTCTTGGCCATTGGGAGGGGGCAGGGCAGAAACTGATGAGAGCATATTTTAATCTGTGCAGTGATACACAAGATATAGGAATACTTTATGATATTCAAGAGTGAAAATTTGGAAAATTCCAACAAGGAATAAGAGTAGCTGATTCAAGACTGGACAAGGAGCTGGCACAACTGAAATACTTAACTCATAAGAGGAGCATATTGCCAGGTCAAGCTCACAGAGTGGGTTTTTCAGCAAGAATAGTGAGTGGGGCAGTAGCAGTTGTGTGCTAGTAAGGTTTAGTGAGAGGTGCCTCTGCCCATGGCAGGGGGTTGGGACTGGATGATCTTTGAGGCCCCTTCCAACCCTGACAATTCTGTGATTGTTAGACTGTATAAATGATCTGTTGTTATGAAAAAAAAAGTCCTGCAGAGAAACATGTTGAGAGATCTGCTGCCACAGAATCTAATGTAGCTGCTAGACTTACTGCATCATTGCTACACTAAGGACACCACGGATCAGCAGTATAATATCAACTGTATCTAACTTGCTTTGTTCAAAAGAAAATTTAACATCTGGAACAGATACACAATGAGTAATTATACAGAAAACAACATGGCTGCATACTTTCTATCTCAACTAAACAACTAGTGGAAAAATAGATATTAGAAAGTCTTAAGGATTAAATAGCATTCAGAATCTTTAATCTGATGTCCAGAGTGTATGCATCCTCCAAAAAAATAAAAAAAAAAATCTACACACTGCCCGATCCTTCAATGTGCTCATATCAGCTACAGGGTGCTTTACTTGGGCAGTTTTTGTACCTGTTTCCCAAAGAATGAAGTTCAAATTCCACATTTCTAATGCAAGACCATCTCTCCTGTTCCAGTCAATGGTACCTTCTTTGCACAGAAGGAATCCAGCTGGCAGGATACATGTTACAATGCTGCAAATATCTTCTATTATAACCAGTTTTGTAACGACTTACCAGCCTGTTTCACCTACAGTGCAGCTTCCTTTACATTGAATATCACAGGTTTATCATGTTAAGCACAGAAATGCTGGAAGTAATTTCACAATCTCTCTTTAAGGCACACACTTTTCAAATATGGCAGGGGGGTTGGAACCAGATGATCCTTGAGGTCCCTTCCAACCCTAACAATTCTATGCTTCTATTACGGAAGCACGACAAATGTTTAGAGGTTTTGCTGAGCATCAGCCTTGCTGAGTTGATTTCAGTGACTCTTCAGCTTGCTGAGAAAAGGATTGCCTTCTGGCTCAGCAGTGTTGGTGTCTGCAAATATATTGTACCCTATTTCTGCTGACTACAATCGTCTCACCACTGACACAAAATTCAGATCTATGAGTTTTCTTCTCCTGACTGACAGAATGGAGTCTTAAGAAAGAAAAGTCTTCTGTTTGGGTTGGCCTTGTTTTTACTTCTTCAGAGTGCTTGGTATATACCAGAGTAATGAATGCTAATTAAGAAGGTGAGACAAAAGGACAGGAGGTTTGTATAGTGTATGACCCAGTTACCATGAACAAGAGCCTTTAATTATCATAGAGGATGTCAAAATGTTTCTGCAACTCTATATTGTTACCTGACGTAATCAGTGCTTTCAGGATCTGAATTCCTCTGAATTGACCAGAACCAAGTAACTACTGATAGTTACAAGAAACAGAACAGGAGGAATGGTCTCAAGGTGCACCATGGGAGGTTTAGGCTGGACATTAAGAAAAATATTGTAGTCAGGCATTGGAAACAGCTGCCCAGGGAGGTAGTCGAGTCACTGTCCCTGGATATGTGTAAAAGCCATGGAGATGTGTGCTTGGGGCTATGGCTTAGTGGTGGACTTGGTAGAGTAGGGTTAATGGTCTTTTCCAACTGAAATGATTCCGTGATTGTATGAAGTGTAGGGGAAACGCATACTGCCAGTTCTGCTCATGATTAAACAACCTCAGATGGGAGGTTGTTTATTCAGGGAATCTTCTAGCTGCTACTACCACATACAGCATTGCCCAGGGAAGCAATCCTGACATGACATATTGTCAAAATATGCACACACATATATGAGTGATGGGTGGATTAAAACAATTGCTTAAAAAATGTTTTAAAAATAAATATTCCTTTGAAATGGGCCAGGGTTATTTACCAACTGACAATAAGAAACCAGATGCAATATCCTTAGCATGTCTGTGTTGAACACATGGCTTCACACAGGTGCAGTGCACCTCTGGCTCTCTTTGTTCCAGCAGAAAATGTCTGTGTGAGGCTTTGGCTTTGAAAACTAAACAGTAAGAGCTTGGGAAATGACAAATCTGGGATACTAGCAGAAGGAGTAGGTGATTAACTAACATGAGAATTGATGGCAAGCAACAGAACAGAGACAAGAAGGGAGGACAAGCTCCGGAAACCTTTGTTGTCACAAATTCCTTCCATTCTCCTTTAATGTTCTTAGAAAAGTGGAAATCCAGCATTTTTTTGGTTTTAAACTATCTAGCACTGCTCCCACAGAACTGATGCCATGTTTTAGTACCCTCCTTTCTTTTCTCACAGGAACTGTACAGAACAGGTTATGTTTACCCATTCCTTCCTTTTACAGTATCACTATTTTCATTTTTCCTTAGTTTGCACATGTTCTAGGAAGCACAAAACCTCCCTGTGTTTGTCTTTACACAGTGAGAAAGAGAGTGATTGTAACCTACAGAGACAGCCATAATAGGTATGTCAAAAAGTGAGCCTAGAGGCTAATCCTTACCAAGCACTTAGTGCTGGCAGTCAGGACACCAGGAAAGGTACTGTGTAACTCACCATGAACTGCTGCACCATAACACACTGACACAGTATTGGACCCTACTGTACTGGCAGTCTGAGTCACTGGCAGCACGATGGTGTGACCAGACAGGTAGAAAAGGGGAGAGCAGTGGATGTTGTCTATCTCAACTTCAGCAAGGCTTTTGATGCTGTCTCCCATTGCATCCTTATAGGTAAACTTAGAAGTGTAGGTTAGGTGGACAGTAGGTGGATTGAGGACTGGCTGAGAGCACAGAGGGTTGTGATCAAGAGTGCAGGGTGTAGTTGGAGAGCTGTGGCTAGTGGTGTCCCCAGGGGTCAGTACTGCCCAGTCTCATTCAACATATCCATCAACACCATGGATTAAGGAACAGAAGGTACTCTCAGCAAGTTTGCTGGCTATGTGGCTGACATGCCAGAAGGCTTTACTGCAGTTCAGCAAGACCTGGACAGGCTGGAGAGCTGTGCAGAGGGGGACAACATGAAGTTCAGCAAGGACAAGTGTAGAGTCCTGCACCTGGTCAGGAATAGTCCCATGCATTAGTACAGGTTAGGGGCTGACCTGCAGGAAAGCAGCTCTGTGGAAAAGAACGTGGAAGTGCTGGTGGATGGCCAACAGCATTCTGGGGTGCATTAAGAAGAGTGTAACCAGCAGGTGAAGGGAGGTTCTCCTCCCCCTATACTCTGCCCTGGTGAGGCTACACCTGGAACTCTGCATCCAGTTCTGAGCTCCCCAGTTCAAGAGGTATAAGGAACTACTGGAGAAAGGAGGTTGTAGACAGGTGGGGGTTGGTCTCTTCTCCCAGGCAAAGAGGACACAGTCTCAAGCTGTGCCAGGGGAATTTTAGGCTCGAGGTGAGGAGAAAGTTCTTCCCAGAAAGAGTAATTAGCCATTGGAATGGCTGCACAGGGAGGTGGTGCAGTCACTGTCTCTGAAGGTGTTCAAAAAAAGATTGGAGCCATGGTTTAGTCGTCAGGAGGTGTTAGGTATTAGGTAATAGGCTGGACTTGATGATCTCTGAGGACTTTTTCAACCTGCTTGACTCTGTGATTCTGTGAAAATCTAACAGATGGCTACAAAGATCATTAGGCTACCAGAGCATCTCCCTTATGAGGAGAGGCTTAAAGACCTGTGTCTCTTTAGCCTGGAAAAGAGAAGACAGAAAGGATCTTACAAATGCATACACTATCTAAAGGGTGGAGGTTGTGAAGAAGGGTCTGGGCTCTTTTCAGTGGTGCCCAGTAACAAGACAATGGACTTGTACAAACTAGAAGACCAGAGGTTTCACTTGAACTTAAGGGGAAACTTCTTTGAGGGTGATGAAGCACTGGAAAAACCCACCCAGAGAGGCTGTGGAGTCTCCTTCTCTGGAGACTTTCAAAACCCATCTGGATGAACTCCTGTGAACCTGATCTAGGTGCACATGTGCTAGCAGGGGGATTGGACTAGATGATCTTCAGAGGTCACTCCCAACCCCTAACATTCTATGATTATGTCCCTTTCTCTACAAAAAGAAAAGCTGACACACACACTTCTGGAAGGCTTGTATTCCTTCAAGGTACTTATTTTTAATGCTCTCCATTCCTTCACTCCCTACTAAGAAAGGACAAGAAGATTCTACAGAAGGTAAGTCCAAATAATGTGCTGTACCATCAGCTTTCAAAACAGTGTCTTCCACAGTAGCTGAAGTAATCAGCATTAACAAAACCTCACACTGTTACAACCATCAGTGCAAGCAGGCACTAATTATTTATCCACACTAACAAAGGAAAGCAGCAGCATTTCAGCTCTCCCCTTCAAAACAAGAAATTTTCTAGCTGCAACCTAGCAAATGTCCCAACCCTTTCTCCCACCAGTCTGTCCTTCCTGCCCATCAAATTCAACTGACTGACAGACAAATTGTATGAGCCTTTGTACTTCCTAAACTCCAGTAATTCCTTCTTTTAGAAAGCCTTTCATTCCTCCATGTAAGATGTCTGTGTGAAGAGAAGAAGTGAATTTGGCAGAAAGCAAGCCATCAACTCCCATTAACAGTACTCTTGGGTATGGCAGCTGGGATGGGCCAATGGCTATGACTAGCCACTTTCTCATCATTTTACTTAACCTCTCAGGAGACAGTGATGAGATATTATTGGCCCAATTAGCATCTAAGTCTTGTCAGAGTATCTTATTTCAGACCTAGCAAAGATTGTTTGGACAGATGAAGCTAAAAAATTCTGAGAATGACACATTTTATGACATGAATTGGTCATTTTTTCAAGGAAGAGTAAGGGTTATTTCTTTCCTACCATTTCCCTAGCAACAGAGAAAATGAAGGGTTCTTTTTCATTTATAGAAGAGCCTTGATTTCAGGATTGCTGGAAAATAGAAGCATCAGCTTGTAACCAAGGCATCTTCTGAATAGCACAGAACTTTCACTTAAAGCCCTAAGAGCTTTCTAGACCTTAGGTCTTATTATGGCAATTATTTCAGATAAAAGGATCTGACAAAGCCTGAGTTATGGGAAGGCTTTCACCATACCATATAGTGCTCATATTATAATTCTTCCCCAGGAAAAAACTTGCTTGACGAATACTATAAATAGAAGCCTACATCAGAGGATGAATAATTCTTCATCTACTGGTAAATTCTGACAGATCACCTTTCCTATGCAACTTGAATGAAAGACATAATGAGGAAGTCCTTGATCTGTTAATGGGCAAATAGCACTCTGAATCCAAACTAGCTTGAAAAATACTGGCAGCTCTAAAATGGTAATTTACCATTTTTCCTTTGTCAGTGAGATGATATCACTGAACTCTAAGCATCATATTGACACAGGACTGGGGGGCAGGGGGAGGTGTTTGTGTCTGTATGCTTTTTTACCTTTCCCCTTTTTAATGTTTAGAAGATTTCATTCCCATTAAATTCAGCCTAAGTTCTCAAGCACTGCTCTTTGTCAGAGAGGCTGGGCCACTAGTCACACTGAGGGAAATCATTACAACTGACCATGGTTAATTTGTTAAATCAAAGCCCAAAGTTTCTTACCAACTCTGTGCTTGTTCTTTAGTCAGTCATGGTGTTCATTTCAAACAGACAAGTAGGCAAGATTATTGAAAAAAGGCAAAAAAAAATATCTGCAATCTCCAACAACAATCTTATTAGGTAATGATTGATGAAGTCTCCAAACTAAGAATTTCAGAGAGTCTCACATTCCTTATAGAGACTGAAGAAATCTTTAGGTAAGACACTAGATGACAGGCATATGTCATTACATAGAACCTAGAAAAGGAAACAGAGGCTTCACAGCTTCTTTACTCCTGTCCTGCCAATCTGCTGGGAGAGAAGGTGACTAAAGGAACAAGAGATGTATTTCTCCTCTTCCACCAGCTCACTTATTTTTAGAATCACTGTTCTGCTGACAATTTGGGGCCTGCTACAATTGCAGATCTGAAAAAAAAAATCACATTAACACACCTCTAATGCACAAAAGGATAATGATTTTTAAGTGATTTAAAAATATATGAGTGCACAAAAATCTGTGCTCCAAAAACCTATTAGTGAAAGCCATGGAAAAAAAAAAACAACAAAAAAACACACAACAACCAAAAAACCCAATATGTGATCTGGCCACATTTTTCAGATATTTCTAGGCATTTTATGGAATGGCTTAGGGTGGGTTTTTTGTCTTTTTTTCCCCCCTTTCATTTTTGCCCATGAAATGAAACCTTTAAAATGAAATTATAATAGTTCATATTCAGAATGAACCCTCCATGCCAGATCTCTGAAGAGTAATGATGCTAAAAATAAAACGTTGCCAGGGAAACTGAATGGAACAGAAATTAGCAGCACGGTCTGGTCTAGAGCCACTGCAATAAGTGAGAACAGGATCAAACTGCACTAAAGAAAATGAATCCGCATCCCAGAATTTTCTCCTTTTACATTTCAGTGGTTTCTCTTCCACACTTGTGAAGAAATCGGTTTGAGCTGCAATAACTCATAACCTGCCAACAGAACACAGGTTCCTAAGATTGATTGTGCTGGGCACAGCAAATTCAGCAACAGGAGCTTTTTGCATCAGTCTCTTTAAGATGACTCTGGTTCATTTTTGTTCTCTTTAAGGCTACAGACCAGAAACAGGAAATAGACTTCAACTGATGAAAGACTAGAAAAGAACAGAGAAGGAGACAATGCAGCTGACTGCATGGGAAACCTGCAAGGCACATCAACTAGATCAGGTTGCCCAGAGCCTTGTTGACCCTCACCTTGAAAATCTCCAGGGATGAGGCCTCAACTCCATCCCTGGGCAACCTGTTCCAGTGTTGCACTAATGGTGTGGTTACTGCATTTACTGTCAGCCATGTACATTAAGAGATTTCCAGCATGGCCCTGACCCCATCTTCCACAGTGACTCACCATACTCTGCTGTTAGAGATGTGACATTCCAGCTGGGGAAAATGTGAATACAAACCCTATTGATGGACACTTTTGCTGAGGCAAACCTCATGTTTTAGTCAGGTCTGGTGAATTAGAGATATTTTCAACTGACCTTATTCTCAGACGATCAGCCTGATTTGCTAGCTAAGTGCTACAAAGTTTTCTGGCTTTGGGAGAATATTCCTTCTGAAGTATAGGTGCTCCTGTTCTGGCAGGGGGGTTGGACTGGATGATCTTTCAAGGTCCCTTCCAACCCCTAACATTCTGTGATTCTGTGATCTTAGCCTCAGCTTTACCTTGTGGAAGAACTACTTTACCTTGTGGTTAACTACTCTTCTGTATTTCAGAGGCTTACCTCTCACATAGCTATAACGTAGGTTGTAGTTGATAAAAAAAGTTTTTCAAAAATACTGAAGTACTGGGCACAAAATGGCTTCTAGTCCACTGAACAACACAGCCTACACTCTGAGTTGCCTGATTTCCTCATCATTTATGAACCCCCATGTTTTTTCAAGCTGTTATTTATCAATTTAATGTTGGTTTTCACTCTCCCAATTAAAAAAAAAAAAAAGATGCAGAACTAACCACAGGAGATCATCAGCTAACACTGAAAAGCCTCAGAGAGTTTACCTACTTCTGAGGTCTGAATTCTGCTGAGGAAGTTGGAAGGGGAAAGGGGAGGAGAATGGGAAAAAGGAAGGAACAGGAGAAGAGGAAGGGCAGGAGATTTAACTAGCAGTGCAAAAAGATTTCAGCACATGGCCAAAGTTAAAAGTAAAGGAAACCTTTTCTGCAAAGAAATTTTCCTTTTTTTGATAAAAATTCTAAAATTAATAGCTCCTCTCACTTAAAACAATCATTAAATATAAGGAGGTAAAAAACAGTGAACTGTGCAGAAATTTCTAGACTTAGCCTCTTCTTTTCACTACCTACTCCTCCTATGACACTTGGAAGAAACTTGCCATCTTAAAATTCTAGATTGGGTCAGGGGAGAGAAAGAAAAAAAATAATCCCTGTAGGAACAACATAGTTTTGAGAGGAGGCTTTACATCTTCTAAGTATAGGTTGCCTGCAAACATAAACATCCATGTCTGATTCTAGCATTCACAATAGAAAATATATAAATAAAATAGAATCATAGAATGGGTTGGGTTGGAAGTGATTTCCAAAGGTCATCTAGTCCATTAGTCCAGGTTGCCCAGAGCCTGACCTTGAATATCTACAAGGATGGGGCCTTAACGACTTCCCTGGGAAACCTGTTCCAGTGTTCCCATACCCCCATGGTGCAGAACTTGTTTCTAACATCCAACCTAAATCTACTGTTCTCTAATTTAAAGCCCTTGCCCCTCATCCTAGCACTGCAGGCCTTTGTAAACAGTCCATACCCAGACTTGTTGCAGGCCCCCTTCAGTACCGGCAGGCTGCTATTCTCTTCTCCAGGCTGAACATCCCCAGCTCCCTCAGCCTGTCCTCATGGCAGAGGTTCTCCAGCCCCTGATCATTTTTGTGACCCTCTTCTGGACCAGCTTCATCAGGCCCATGTCCTTCTTGTGTGGAGAGCTCCAGAGCTGGATGCAGTACTCCAGGTGAGGTCTCCACAGAGCAAAGTGGCAGAATCACCTCTCTCTATCTTAGCCAATGCACCTTTGGATGCAGCCCAGGCTGCCACTGGCCTTATATGCTGCAAGCTCACACTGCCTGCTCATGTCCAGCTTCTCATCCACCAGCACTCCCAAGTTCTTTTTCACAAGGCTCCTTTCCCTTTCTATCACCTCATCCCCCAGCCTGTATGGGGTTGGATAATGAGGATTGTTCCAGCCCACATGCAGGACCCTGTACTTGGTCTTGATGAACCTCATGAGGTTCACCTGGGCCCACCTCTCTAGCTTGTCCAGGGGACCTTCTGGATGGCATCCTGCCCCTCTGGCATATCAACACCACCACTCAGCTTGGTGTCATCTGCAAATTTGCTGATAGTGCATCCTGCTGTCCATAGCATTGATAAAAATATATCTGACACTACACAGTGAGACAAAAAATGAGAGAATGAGCACTGAAATATAGGACAAGCAGCAGCATCTGAAGCACTTGATGGGTAGAGCCTAGTTTCCTAACTGCAATACATGGATGCATCATTAGCACTGTTGAACTCTCCAGAGTCACCTCTACTTGATTTGTCTGTGTCAAGCCTTACATTTGCACTTGTGAGCCATGAAACTCTCACCTTGTAATTGAATTTCCACCAAAGGAACTCTGTGTACAGGCAGGGACTCTTCAGGGATGCTTACAGTGAAGTCAGACTCTGAGCAAGTATGAGCAGAGTCTCTCTTATATTTCTACAAGTCCAAGAGCATTAACAAGACTTCTTGGCGTTAGTGTAGCACAGACACTTACCAAGCAGTAATCATTATTATAGTACTGTTTTTATTCTTGGGTTATGCTTATTGAAGTCAGCTGCACTATGTTTATTTTCAACTTTCTTGAGACTTTTAGAGATGTCATTATAAAGAAATGCTTATTCTCTTAGGTTTCAAAGTTAGGAACAATGAAGAAATCATCAGCCTGAAAACAGAACTATTTGCCATTTCTATCAGATGGAATTTAGCAGTTACTAAAGCCAATATACAAGGAAGAACCACCTACCATTAAAATCTAAAGGTACAAAATGCTTATTCCTCTCGCCCGTGTCACTTTACATCGGGCAAGTACAAGGGTAGGAGTTTGCCCTTTTAAAGACAGGGTTTGAGTCACAATTCAAGATAATTTGGCTGTGCAAATCAACACCAACTACTCCAGCCCTAAGAACAAAACCATGAGGAGTACTGAGAGATCATGTGGAAAACCTCAGAATAAAAGTAGGCAAATCGATGTCAAAGAAGATCTTGTTTGAAGTCCAGTGAAGTAGGAACAGCTTTTGAAAGGAAATTTGGATAAAACTGTCTGAATTCAAGAAACAGGTTAGTTGAATAGGAAGCCAGATTAGTTCTATACAATTATTCAGTGTCTGTATTTGCATTGTTGCACACCTACACTTCTCATGGTGGCTTTGAGTTCTCAAGCTACACTTCTCAGTCAGTCACAAAAATCTGAGAGTCCCATCAGAACACTGACATTGGTATGAATTAGTCACAGTGACACTTCTAGCATCAAGGATTACACATCCCATTGTGTTCTGAAGACTGGTTTGCATTAAAGCATCTACACCCTAGTCAGAGGGTGGGTGCAGCCAAGCAGAGACAAGGCTGAGAACATGATAACTACTACAAAAATTTAACCCCCTAGTGAGAAACACTATTCAGAGACTAGAGTCCTCTCTTGTACCTCTCATTTTTCTCCATATGTCCTTTTAGAAGATGTTGGGAAGAGTACAAATATTTGCTCAAAGGCATTGACCTCAACAGATTTGTTCACCATATGATGATGAAGTC
Source organism: Indicator indicator (assembly GCF_027791375.1). Lineage (NCBI taxonomy): Eukaryota > Metazoa > Chordata > Aves > Piciformes > Indicatoridae > Indicator > Indicator indicator. The sequence goes on from NC_072019.1 coordinate 33,930,391, forward strand.
CATACATGCATATGGGAGCCAAAGCTGGCTTAATGCTATCTCAGAAACGTGTCTCCATGCTATTGCTAGACTTTCCAGTTATAGTGTGGACATGCTGAAAGGTTTATTAAAAAAACAAAACTCACACTTAGTCTGGAAATCACAACTTGTTTTAAGTAAAGGTATTCAAGGAGAAGTCTATCTGGCACCAACAAACACAGTGTGAGTCCAAATCAAAGAACTGTTCTCCCTCTTGCGTTTATATTCCTGCTTGCACTCCCCACTACATAACCTGGTCTATTCCTTCCTTACTGTAATCAGAAGCAAAGCTAACCCCTCTAACTCCATGGATTATTTGCCGTAAGAACTTTAGCAAAAATCCTTAGTGTAAATAGTGGCTTATGTATTCATTATTCAGCACCACAATGGTGGGGCTTTTTGGTAGTAAAAATTGTTGCCACTCTCCAGAAGTAAAAAGTAAAACTAGAGACGGTCAGAATAGCTGAAGGATACGATAGAAATCCTAGTCCATTGTCCTGGTTTGAACTACCAGCTCAGGACAGAATGTAGAATTTACCCCAAAGGAGTAAATAAAAACACTTGCACAGAACTGGAAGTTCATAACAGTAATACTTACAAAAGTAGAAAAAGTACTGTCTTGCAAACAGTATCAAATGTTTTATCCTTTACGAATCAAATCAGACCACAATGGCCAAGCAAAAATTCATTTATCCCAGCATAATCCAAAGTAACTTCAATGCAGTCAGTGGAGCCCTACAAAGGACAGTGGCTGTTACACCAGATGCACATTCAGTTATTCTGCAATCGGTTTTGTTTAGACATCCAACAAGTAAAATGATGCTGGCAGCTCTCTGAGCATCATTTTCTCTAAAATGTTACTGATTTTTGTCTTCTAGCAGAAAGGTTCACAATATAGGTGTCAATTGGTAATTTTGGATGGCTATTTGTTTCACACCTATTTTTAGTTCTCAGGCTAGATTTCTGCATCCAACCAGAACACAGCTTAGTGTTATTGTTATTATTAATCACTTGTTCAGAGTTGTCATTGTTGGATAAACCTTTTCACGTTGATGCACAAACTTGTAAAGTCAAGGGTAGATATTCATGACACATTACCGACAGAATCTTCTGTGTAATTGCTCTAGCTCAGATCAAATGTAGGCATAAAGACCCCAGAGAATAACACTTTTCTTCCTTGTCTTACAAGCTCTGTACTGCCTTTCAGCAGAGTAGATATTTTTTATTAATTTAAATGCAATTATTCTTGCAGAAGACCAATTTTACATTTGCAGACATAACAATTTAATTTGGCTTGTATGTCAACTCCTCTGCTTGAGAAGAGAAACAACAATGGGTGATTTATATATCTCCCTCCTTCCACCTGCATCTCCTGCATGTTCCCAGCACCTCTCTCTGAATGTCAGGAATCAAAGCCTGCATTATATCAGATCAAGACATTAACTTAAATTAACAACATGCTGGTGTTAGACTTTCCCAGGGCCAAAACTCATGCAGAACAGAATGCAGGCTGCCCCCCTCTCCCCTCTTCCCTTACCCCCATAGGGAAGAGTTAGGCAGGAGAAGAAAAAGGGGTCAACAACAAAAGACAAGACTTGCACTGACTTGGAAATTTAAAAAGTAATTTTAACAAAAAAATTAAAGGTATTTAAGGGAAGGAAAAATTACAGAGAGATAAGGGAAGGGGATGGATACAGGTATATGCAGAACCAGACTGCAGATGGCAATGGATTCTCTGGATGGCAATGGATTCTCTGGAGATAGGTCTGACCACATGGCAGGGAGGGCCGTGTGGTTATCGGCTCTCAGGCAAAGCAGTAAGGTGAAGGCGAAAGAGAGAAGCATGAAATGGCTCCCCCTTATACAGAGAGTAGGCAGGAAATGGGACTGGAATAAACATGACCTGGGGACCCCTCCCCAGAGGTCAGGTTCCCCCACCCCCCCCAGTTCCACCTCCTGCCCACCTTATGGTCCACCTAGGGAGTCAGGTTTCCCACCCGCACCCTGGCAGGCTTTAAACCACAACACAACAAAACAAAAATCCCAACTCCAAGCTAGTTATTTGATTAAGGCTGGATTTACAACATGGAGGCCAGTAACCTGCTACTGTGCCTGTTTCCACAGAAATGGACTCAACAAGCCAGGTGGCACTGCTCACAGACCCCCAGAGAAGCCATGACACTTTCCCTCCCTCCACTGAGAGCCCAATCTGATGTGGTCTGCTTTTATGACCTGTTCTTCAAGGGGAAAATAAGGCTGGATCTAGGCTAGGTTCTCAAACTTTGAAATCAGTCATAGAATCATAGAATTGTTAGTGTTAAAAGGGACCTCAAGGATCACCCAGTTCCAACCACCTCACACTACATCAAGTTGCTCAGAGTCCCATCTAGCCTGACCTTAAAAACTTCCAGAGATAAGGCTTCCAGCACCTCCCTGGGCAACCTTTTCCAGGTTCTCACCACCCTCATGGGGAAGAATTTCTTCCTAACATCCAATCTGAATCTACCCACTTCTAGTTTTGCTCCATTCCCCCCAGTCCTAGCACTCCCTGACACCCTAAAAAGTCCCTCAACAGCTTTCCTGGAGCCCCCTTCAGATAGTGGAAGGCCACAAGAAGGTCAATAGCATTATTTAATAAAAAGCCAGTCTTCAGTAACATCCAAGCAAAAATTGGAATTTCCTGTTGCAATTCAAACCAATAAGCTATTCTCAAGTATTCTTAAGTAGTCTTAAAACATTTTGAGGGGTTGTAAGTTTTACAGTCTTAAATAAATACACTTTTTTATGGGCAAGATCTTCAAATTAGTAAAAGTAATTAAGACTCTCTATATGTGGCTGGTACGCATTGGTAACCTGATATACAAATTGAAGTTACCGTTCAAAGGAAATATCACCTGCAATAAGCTGTAAGTACAGAAGCAAAAAAAAAAATGATGAAACTGTGTAGATAGTTTTACTTTTTTAACAATGTTTTTCTATGTCAGAGACTCACAGGATGTTAAGGGGTTGGAAGGGAGCTCAGGAGATCTTTGAGTCCAACCCCCCTGCCAGAGCAGGACATAGTATCTACTGCAGGTCACACAGGAATGCATCCATTCTTGAAAGTCTCCAGAGAAGGAGACTCCACAACCTCTCTGGGGAAACCTGTTTCAGTGCTCACACCCTCCTCACGTTGAGATGGAGCCTCCAATATAAACCTCGACAGTTTATATCCATTGCCCCTCTTCCTTTCACAGGGCGCAACTGAGCAGAGCCTGTCCCCTCTCTCTTGAAACCCAGCCCTCAGATATTTATAGGCATTAATTAGATCCCCTCTCAGTCTTCTCCTCTCCAGACTAAACACCCCCAGGACTCTCAACCTTTCCTCATCAGGTAGTGCTCCAGTCCCTTCATCATCCTTGGAGCCCTCCCTTGGACTCTCTCCAGCAGATCCCTGTCCCTCTTGAACTGGGGAGCCAAAAACTGGACACAATATTCCAGGTGAGGTCTCACTAGGGCAGAGTAGAGGGGGAGGAGAACCTCCTTCCATTATTTCAGGATATTATATATATGCATTATATAACCATTATTTCAGGATATACTAAAAGTAGCTGCAGGGTATAATTTAAAATACCTTTTCAAAATCCTGAAATCAAATGTGAAGACTGAAATATTATGAACTTCCATTATGTAGGGGAAAAAAAAAAGAAAAGTTGTTTTGTTTTAAATCAAAATGAAATTAAAACACACTTTCCAACTCATGTAGCTAAGATAATAATTGAGGGTTATTACTTCATAACATCCTGTGGTTTTTTTACTAACTTAAGCATCCGAAACTAAAACAAAAAAGTGCTAAAGCTGATCAAACCTGAACTGAGTCTCAATGACATTCAAGCAGCTTTCAGACTTTTACTACCCTAAATGCAAGTGCATCTGTTGAATATGTCGGTGTAGCCAACTGGCAGCAGCTGAGTAGAAACCACTCCTGGAGAAGGCTGCTGGGAAGGTGGCTTATCAGAAAGACAAAGCTTTTATTCTCTGCATACTTTTTTTAACTACTACAGTGCAGTGTAATAGAAAAAGAAAACTTACTGAACCTAACAAAAGCACATTTCTGCTTGAGATCAAAGCAGAAGTATAGTAGCGTGTGATGGAGTAACTTTGCCCTTCCCAAAGAGCTCACCTGACAATGGAAAATAGCTAATGCATGTTCACAAAACAGTCTGAGAAAAAGGGAACTGACTTCTGAAACAGACTGGAAAGTTTGAAAGAGGAAAGGCATTGGTCACTCATTGAAAACAATCTCTTTGCAGGCAGAAGCCTGGCTGATGGCAGAACAGACAGATGGCTGCACATCCAGCTGGGGGCTGAAATAACTGCATCACCCCCTATTTCTGGGTGACGAAGAACAGCACACCACCAAACCAATTCACATGTATCCTCCAACAACTGCAACAACACATTTTTAAAGGGGCTTGAGCTGAAATGTAAGCCTGGCACAATGCACGTCCAGTGTTTGTGGTTACCAGCTGGCTGTTACGAGAAACAACAAAGTTTCTGTAAATCCCCCTCCCCCTTTTACTCACTGCCACTCCTCAGCATCCTGCAAGTCTGTAATTTGGTACAATAAACAAAGTCTGTAGAACTCTGTCTTTTCTGTCAGCTATGGTTGATGTGCAGAGCGTAAGTCTGATGCACCACATTCTGTTTTCTCAACATTTATACAGTTTTTCAAGCCCTGTGTGCTTGTGTATCTTGTAATCAGGGCTGACTGGAGCTTCAAAGTGACAACGAAAAATTGCTACAAGAATTAGTGTTAGAACAGTTTGATGGAGAAAAATATCTCAGGATATTGAAGATCAAGCTGAAATATACAGTTACCTATGTCAAACTATTGAGAGGCAGTCTTTTCCTCAAAAACAGACTATTCTGCATGAGATCTTCACCTGCTGCTCATACATTCTTGTTATTATATCCTAAGAAAACTGCAGCTGCCACTACAAATACATTAAGGCTCCATAAATCAGCTGTCCTTAAATGCCTTACTGCACCTTTCCATTGACAAGTATGGCATAAATCACAATTTTTGTTTTCATTCTTTCATCCATGTCAGTTATAAATGAACAAAGAGACGGACATTGTGATACTTCTGATAAACCATGTTGCTCTGGTGATAACTTTCATTCCAAAGTGCAATTGCAGAGCACCCAAAAGAAAGACTCTAGGAATAAAAATTATAGAAATTGACATATTTCTCTTTAGTTCCTACAGGTTAAAAATGCAGACTACTTTAGGATTGCACCAAAATACTGATGTTAACTTTCCTTTCCTACTTTTTCAAACAAGATTTTGTTCATAGGTTCTCCTGCAGAAAGCTTCTAAAAGGTACCTTGGGAAACACAAAATATTAAAAGCTGTTTTTCCCTTCTCCTTTGGAGCAGCAACACAGTATTAAAAGCAGCTAAGTGCTTGACAAATTAAAGAATTTACAAGAAAATTACTTCAAACAGTGTTTAAAAGACAGCTTCAACAAAATACAAACTAGCTTTAAAGCAAACATAAACAGTGCATTCCTGTGATCACTAAAATGTTAAGCTCATACAAATTAAAGAAACAGAGCATGTATATTTTTCAAAAACTTGTCCAATGTTTCACTGCAAAATGACGACAGAATTCCCAGAAATCCAGCCAGTTCTAATAAAAAAACATTCATGTGTATCAAAATCTAAATCAGAAGCTATCCCAGTTGTGTATTTATAGCGTATGTTACAAGTGCTTATAAAATACAGATACTAACAACTTCTCTCTTCACAGTCAATGAAATTACACTGGAGTAACACAGAATAACCACAGCCTGCAGCTGTAGGGAAATGCATCTGAATTCACCATTAGGAGGGTGGGGATTACTCCCACTGTGTGCCTTATCACAGAAACATTCAGGTTGGAAAAGCCCCTCAGGATCACCAAGTCCAACCCAGAACCCCACTCTACAAGGCTCACCCCTAAACCATAGCCCCAAGCACCACATCCAAACCACCTTGAAACACATCCAGGGTTAGTGACTCAACCACCTCCCTGGGCAGCACATTCCAATCCCTGACCACACCTGCTGGGAAAAAATTCTTCCTACTGTCCAGTCTAAACCTACCGAGTCACAGCTTGAGGCCATTCCCTCTTGTTCTATCACTACTTACCTGTGAGAAGAGACCAGCACCAACCTCTCCACAATGTCCTTTCAGGTAGCTGTAGACAGCCAGGAGGTCTCCCCTCAGCCTCCTCTTTTTCAAACTAACCATCCCCAGCTCCTTCAGTTGCTCTTCATCAGATTTATTCTCCAGGCCCTTCCCCAGCCTCATTCCCCTCCTCTGCACTGGCTCCAGCACCTCCACATCTCTCTGGGATTGAGGTGCCCAAAACTGGACATAATGCTCAAGGTGTGGCCTCACCAGAGCTGAGTCCCAGGGGACAATCCCCTCCCTGCTCCTGCTGGACACAGCATTTCTAATCCCAGCCAGGATGCCTTTGGCTTTCTTGGCCACCTGGGCACACTGCTGGCTCATAATCAGTTGTTTGTCCATTAGAAGCCCCAGATCCCTTTCTGCCAGATAGCTTTGCAGCCACACTGCCCCAAGCCTGTAGGCACTGCTACAGGCTTTATCTCACCCACAATATAAGATGACCTACAAATTGAACTTCAAACTTTGTAATACATATAATGAAATAAATTTAGAACAAGCAGAAAAAAAGACATATTTTTTAAATGAGAGTAAGACAGTGAACACAAAATCCTTCAGTCTTTTGCTCACTCAGCATTAAGACTGCTAAAAGCAGTACTTCTCAAAAAGTATTTACAACAGTCTTATAGGACAACTTTGGTATTGGATTTAAAAAACAAAAGAGGTGTCTCACAAGGAGAGCACGAAAGATACACAGATTTCATGTTATTACTAACTTGGTGTCACTGACAATCACCAGCAGCTATTATCATTGCAGAATACAGGAAGGACACGGATCTGAGGGAGCAGGTCCAGAAAAGGGCCATGAAAATGATGAGGGAGTCAGATCACCTCTGCTCCAAACACAGGCCGAGGGAGCTGGTGTTGTTCCGCCTGGAGAGGAGGCAGCTCCGGGGAGACCTAACAGTGGTCTTCCAGCACCCAAAGAGAGCTACCAGAAGGTTGGAGACTGTTTACAAAGGCCTGCAGTGACAGGACGAGAGGATGAGAGGCAATGGCTTCAAACTAGAGATGGGCAGATTTAGATTGGATGTTAGGAACAAGCTCTGCACCACGAGGGTAGTGGAACACTGGAACAGGTTGCCCAGGAGGTGGTTGGGACCCCATCCCTGGTATTCAAGCTGAGGCTGGACACTGGATGGAGCTTTGGGCCACCTGATCTAGTTGAGGATGTCTCTGCTGACTGCAGAGGGGACTGGATGACCTTTGGAGGTCCCTTCAAACCCAGACCATTCTATGATTCTCTGCAAAGAATTGTGGACAGGCTGAATTGATGGGCCACAGATTGATGTGGTGCAGTGTGCCTCACCCCACCATCATTTATGTACTTTTTTCTTTCCCTTTTTAGGAGATGCTGCAGAATTGATGACACATAACAAGAATTCCATGTAACATTTAATACCCTCATGATAGATTGGTATCTTAAAATCGCATTTTTGCAGTTAAAGTACAAAACTCAACATTTGTAATCTTTCAATTTTCTTAGTTATGACTAAAATGGTTTCTAATTATAATTAGCTTATGATAAAAACACTGTTCTGTGTTTTCATAGTGGATGGCTTGAAATCACACATTTTCTTTCCCTGTGGCTTTGTCACTCCTTTCTACATAGCAGAAAACCAAAACAAAGCCACCATTTTGTGTAACTGCTCAAAAGATTTCACTTCTGGTTTTTCACTTCTTTCATCTACTCCACCTTCACAGTTGCCAGCTTCATGCCAAGCCCTTTTTTCCACTGGCAATGCTGATCACAAGATTCAGTGCCATAATTTCCGGAAGTACATTTTTCAGATGAGTTGTTATTCAATACAGGGAGGCAGCAATGATTTAGTTTCACTTTCCAGCAGAATATTTTCACACTGCAACGTGAGAATGAAGTTTTACTTTCTCTTCAGTGTACTACACTCCTCCTTGCTTTGCAGCAGTGAATTTCACAGTACAATCACTGAAAACTTCAGAAAAAAATCCATTTTCAGTATCTCCCTCATGTGCAAAAGAATTAAATCTTAGCTTATGATGGCCACATGGCCACCTACTTTCATTCACATTACCAAAACAAAAAACTGTCATCTTCACAAGTGTTCTGACTGGATGTGTTCCTCTGTGACCTGAGCTAGATTGTATTGTCTTGCTCTGGCAGGTGGGTTGGACTCGATGATCTATTTGGGTCCCTTCCAACACCTGATACCCTGTGATCCTGGTTTTCTCAGCATAGTTTTTCATGTTCTTTCTTTACTTTTAGAATGATTGTGCTGGTTTGGGCTGGAATAAAGTCAATTTTCTTCACAGTAGCTGGTATGGACTGTTTTGGATTTGTGCTGTTGATAACACAGGGATGTTTTTATTACTGCTAAGCAGAGCTTATACAGGTTCCAGGTGCCTTCTGCTTCTCACAGCACCCCTCCAGTGAGCAGGCTGGGGATGCACAAGAAGCTGGGAGGGGACACAGCAGGGACAGCTGACCTCAGCTGACAAAAGGGATTTTCCATACCATGTGGCATCATACTCAGCATATAAAGCTGGGGGAAGAAGAAGGAAGAGCGGGACATTTGAAGTGATGGTGTTTGCTTTCCCAAGTAACCTCTCCATGTGGTGGAGCCCTGCTTTCCTGGAGGTGGCTGAACACCTGCCTGCTGATGGCAGGGGGTGAATGAATTCCTTGGTTTGCTTTCCTTCCACACACAGCTTTTGCTTTACGTGTTAAATTGCCTTTAGCTCAGCCCACAAGGTCTCTCACTCTCTTCCCAACATGAGCAAGCAGCTGTCTGGTGCTTAGTTGCTAGATGGGGGTTAACCCACAACAATGACACACAGTTAATATTTTTATTCAGTGTTTCTAAATAAAGCATTAAGGTGAGTGATTTCTTTGGCAGACCAGATGGCTCATTTAGATATGACATTTAATTTATAAAGCTTTTTAAGCACTTCCAGAGGCTCACACAGATTCCATAATGTGTCTCCATGGATCTCATGCATGAAGGACAGGCCAGGGCCCACATACAGGCATAAACAGACTGCAATTATACACAGAGGTAGTCAAGCATAAACCAGAAAATAATCACTGGTAAATTCTGAGTAGCTTCTGTTAAAGTAGCATGGCTGGAAAATCAGGACCAGAACAGTGTTCCACCAGCATGCCACCAGCCCACCTTATTTAGATACCTCTCCTTATTGATTTTTTTTTTCTTTTTGCCTTGACAAATGGAAGTGCAGGTGTGATCTGAGTATTCTAGACTGCTGTAGCCTGTTGTCCACGATCCTTTGTCAGAGTGTGAGTGCTACTCACACATGGTCGTTAAAATATAGTTAAAAGTGAGACCTTACACAGCTGACAGAAACATGTAGTGCCCAAGATGTAGCTGCTGACATTTCAACATTCAGCTGTAAGGTGATTTGCATCACAATACAAATGTAAAATTCTACTTAAGGATTACTTTCTGTTTGAATAATCTTCTGTTAACAGTGTTCTCAGTATTGCCAAGAGGAGGAATTAAGACATGGATACCATGCCCTCTCTAAACAACAAGTGATCGTCCTTTGCCCTACACTTCGGTACAGTCTCCCTCACTGTCCCAAAGCAGCTATCGAGAGTAACTACCACAGATTTTGAATAAAATCTTTACAAATATCTACAAAAAAATACAAGACAACAGAAGACCAGATGCAACATCAATGAGAACATCAAGACTTTCAATACTTCGATATTCCTCCCCAATAATTAACATTTCTCAGTGCTCTGTTACATGAAAGCTCAGCTTTGCTGGAAAAAGATCTTAAATGCCTTCTCTTTTGTCTCCTGCTGTAAGAACTCTCTTAACAGCAAGCAGGCTTTCTTGGAAGCAGTAGCACTGAAAGCGCAAGCTTGACAGCTCTGTGAGAGTAGGTGCCTGTCATGTGTAATGACAGATATTCATCCATCCACCTATCCATAATGAAACAGCCTAAAATTATTATTTAAAAAAAAAAAACATTTGGTGTTGTCAAAATGTCTTACAGAGAAGGAAACAAATTAAAAACTCCTTAACATTAACAGCTCATTTCTTAAAAGGTGGTACCTATGGGCAACTGTGAAGTGCCAGGGAGCAGAGGCTGAAAGATTTATGTTAATCAGAACTCACTTTAATCTTTAACACTCTTAAGTAAGGATTTACATGAAACCCTCTCCTTCATGTTTTAATTCTAAGACACAAGAAACAAATTTTGACCCATGGTGTCTGTGAGTCAATCCATTTGAAGAGCAGGATTTTTCATGTCTACAAAACACTAACCATGTTACGGTGTGAAACAGCAAAACTTTTAATTAATTACCATTCTTTGGTAGAGATTTTATATTAGTATTTCTGGTAATCTTTAATTTGAGGTCTATAACACTCTATTGTATTTTGAAAAGAAATTACTGAAGCCCAAGAAGGCTGGCAAAATGCTGACCTTCAATAACTTCTGTTTTTCCACAAAACTCCTAAAACTCTCCTTGAAAAAGTCATCTCCTTGTCACAACCAGCATGGCATTATAGAATCATAGAATTGTTTTGGCTGGAAAAACCTTTAAGATCATGGAGTCCAACCATCAACCTAAAACCACCATGGCCATTAAACTATGTCCTGAAGTACCATGTCCACACATTTCTTGAACACCTCCAGGGATGGTGACTCCTCCATCTCCTTGGGCAGACTGTTTCAGTCCCTGACAACTCTTTAGGAAAAAAAAATTTCCTTATATCCAATCTCAACCTCCCCTTGCACAATTTCGGGCCATTTCCTCTCATTGTATCACCTGACACAAGAGAGAAGAGACCAACCCCCACCTCACTACAACGTTGTTCCAGGTAACTGTAGAGAGCAATGAGGTCTCCCCTCAGCCTCCTCTTGTCCAGACTAAACAATCCCAATTTCCTCCTCAGCCCCTTCACCAGCTTTGTTGCCCTTCTCTGGACCTGCTACAGCAACTCAGTGTCTTTCTTGTAGTGAGGGCCCAAAACTGAACACAGTATTCCAGGTGTGGCCTCACCAGTGCTGAGCACAGGGGCACAATCACTTCCCTGCTCCTGTGGCCACACTATTACTGATACACCCCAGGATGCTGTTTGCCTCCTTGGCCACCTAAGCTCACTGCTGGCTCATGTTCAGACAGCTGTCAACCAGCACCCCCAAGTCCTTTTCCACCAGGCAACTTCCCGGCTGCTCTGCCCCAAGCCTGTAGTGTTGCATAGAGTTCGGGTAACCCAAGTGTAGGACCCGGCACTTGGCTTTGTTATACATCATACAACTGACTGTGGCCCATCAATCCAGGCTGTCCACAACTCTTTGCAGAGCCTTCCTACCCTCAAGCAGATCATCACTCCCACCCAATTTAGTGTCGTCTGCAAACTTACTGAGGATGCACTCAATTCCCTCATCCAGATCAGTGATAAAGATACTAAAGAGAAGAGACCCAGTACTGAGCCCTGGGCAACACCACTAGTGACTGGCCACCAGCTGGTATCAACACCATTCATCACCATGCTTTGTGCCTGGCCAGCCACCCAGTTCTTAACCCAGAGAAGCATTCACCCATATACAAGCCATAAGCAGCCAGTTTCTCCAGCAGGATGCTGTAGTAGCATGGCTTCTGAGGGAGCTAGAAGTTAGTCTAGAGATAGACAGAACCCAGGATTGCCACATACACCAAGCACTGGTGCTTTGGAAACATAACAAATTTCTGAAGCAGAATACATTTGGTGTGTTTGACACTTTCTTGTCCTACTTCACACAACCACTCCCCTATAAAATGCTAAAATGATGCTGCTTTTAACATGAATGCTTAAGCCTGGAGGTTTGTTTTATTTTTTTTAAGTACCATAACTTAAAAACAAGTGAGGAAAAAATGATGACAGCTGAGTGACTTTATGAATTGAACTAGCAAAAATATCTTTTGAAGCAGCACAGAGACTTTAAGGCTAGTTTGTGGGTGTCTCTCTGCACATAGGTGGGTTGCAGGCCACAGTATATAGTCATGCATTGCACACAAAGAATACAGCTGTAATTCTGGCACTCTGTATCCACTAGCAAGGACCTGAAAACTACAGCAGTATCTCAAGTCACACTGTTACAGATATAGAAATAGCACAGTCTGTCCAAGACAATTCAGCACAGTGCCAATATGAGAGCTCTTATAGAACTCTCCATTACGGAATTTTGGTGACTATATTGCTGCAAAGATCAATAAAACAGTAAATCGAGCAGACCCACTGAAGTCATTTAAAATATGACAACAAAAGTCCTATATTGTCTTTTTCTAATTAAAGTGAAATAACAAATCTTGTATTGATCAGAAATAGAGGTAAGGGTAAAATAAAGTCTGTACTGGACATACATGAGAATTATTTCACTAACTATTTTCAGTTAAAAATATGGCACTGTCAGAGGTAAAACATTTTGTGGGGAAAAAATAACAGATTTATTTTTTAAGAGTAATTAAAAAATCCTTATGGACAACCAAACAGCTTATACTGGCTGAGCAGTGACTGGCTTGAGAGCAGCCCTGAAGAAAAGGACTTGGAGGTACTGGTAGATGAGAAGCTCAGTACGAGCTGTCAGTGTACACCACTGGCCAACCAGATCCTGGGCTGTAGCAAGAGAAGTGTGGCCAGCAGGTCAAGAGAGGTGATTCTTCCCCTCCACTCCACTCTGGTGAGACCTCAGGTGGAGCACTGTGTCCAGTTCTGGAGCACATATTATACGAAGGATCTGGAGGTGCTGGAACATGTCCAGAGAAGGGCCACAAGGATGATCAGCCAGGCTGTCCTGGCTTTGAGGACAGGCTGAGAGAGCTGGGGTTGCTCAGTCTGGAGAAGGCTTATTGTGGAAGGAGGAAACCTTATTGTGGCCTTCCAGTATCTGATGGGGGCTACAAGAAAGCTGGGGAGGGACTTTTTAGAGTGTCAGGTAGCGATAAGACAAGGGGGAACGTATCCAAGCTAGAGGAGGGGAGATTTAGATTAGACTTTAGGAATAATTTTTTCACCATAAGGGTGTTGAGACACTGGAACAGGTTGCCCAGGGAGGTTTCTAAGGGAAGGCTGGATGTGGCTTCTGAGCAACCTGATCTAGTTGAAAGTGTCCCTGCCTGTGGCAGGGGGTTGGAATTGGATGATTCTTAAGGTCCCTTCCAACCCTGACAATTCTGTGATTCTGAAGAATTCTCTCTCCACAATTATGCCTTTTAATACACGCAGAGGAGAAAACTGTCACAAATGCAGAATTATTTTACTTCCAGCAGGTGAGTTCCCTGTAGAGTATGTCATACACAAAACAAACCTTACAACTGTTTCTCTTTTGCACATGTGTAAAAATGTACAGTCACTGGGGGGAAAAGAAAAAAAAAGGAAAAAAAAAGAAAGCAGAGGAGGATAATAACAAGTGGGCTAAGCATACAAAAATTGGCAGGACGATTTCCTTTTCCAAATCCAGCATTTTTGGCAAGCAGGTCTCTGGATCACACATATTAGTTGGCATGCATATTGGAAACCAGAAGAGTGTTCTGGTAACAAGTACAACCTTTTAGATTCTGTCAGAGATCACAACAGTTATTTTGTACAACCCAATCATCTATTTCTCTAACACTTTCTGTTAATATTTCCTGAGAGTTAGCTAGAGGCCCAGCTAGCAATGTTCAAGTCAGAGAGAAGTACTAACGGAAGAGCTGAAAATAAGTCAGAAAACACAGTTTTACTAGTGAGAAAGCAAAGCTGAGTTTTCAAATCCTTCCTGGTTCATAGTATATCATGAGAAATCTAGGTTGTAGAAACACAAGGCCAGTTCCCTGAATCAACCCAAAGTTCTCAGATGGGGTTTTCCCACATGATGGTAATGAGCCCTATAAAGATTAGGTGGATTAATCATATGGATTTTTAATCACATTGTATCTGTGTAGATCAATGCAGTAATTTAATCTGTGTCCAATATGCCATTCTCACCCTCAAAATCAAGCTTTTCCTTCGAATTTTATTTCTTTTTACATCTTTTCACTGCCATTCTAAAAGATTTCCATACTGGGATATCCTACCATGCTGTCTGCACTTAGTGTGCCACCCACAAAGATTTGCACAAGTGATAAGTCTACAATATTCATAAGCTCTCTAAACTGCAGTTCAGAGTATTTTCTACAGCAGATGTTTGTCCTTACTTCTGCTTTCACATATAGTAAGATTAAAAAAAAAATCAGCACAGATTAAAATGAAAGATAGAAACATAATTGAAGCCAGCTGTAGACTGGGAGGAAAAGCTCTGTTCTAGAACATCTAAACAATCAGCATCTACATCTATGCACAGATGCTATGAAGTAAAAACATCTTCTAGACCCAGTTTTTATTTCCACAGATGACATTAAGAGGGCAAGGGCTGTTTGTGACAAGTCTGCCTTACTTGCATTTCTCTGGTGTTTTGATGTGCATTTACAGTGACTGAACATATCTGTATGAAACAACCACAGATGAGCCACAGTGACATGCACAAACATTGGAATTAGGAGACAGGGACAGCTGGACTCCCGCTGTGGCCTTGAAAACGTGATCCACAATTCCCTTGTGAAAGCAGCATGTTCATCCTTTGCATATAGTGAATCTTTGGGGGGTTTCCACTGAACTCACAAATGTTCAAAAACCTATCATATTTACTGCATGTACTTAAGAGCTCCTGAATAAACATGGTCACAACACACCTATCACTGTGGGTACTCACACCTGATAAAAACACTTCCTTCTTCTGGGGGAATGCTCTCAGCAAACCACCCAAAATCTGATTCAGACTAAGCTGAAATTCTAAGAACCAAACTCACATTATACTATATTGGAGTGAGTTTTTTTCATGAATTACAGAATCACAGAAACACTCAGGTTGGAAAAGATCCTCAGGATCACCAAGTCCAACTGAGAGCCCTACTCTACAAGGGTCACCCTTAAGCCCAGCACCACATCTAAACAACCTTCAAACACATCCAGGCTTGGGGACTCCACCACCTCCCTGGGCAGCACATTCCAATCCCTGACCACACCTGCTGGGAAAAAATTCTTCCTACTGTCCAGTCTAAACCTGCCCTGCTGCAGCTTGAGGCTGTTCCCTCTTGTTAATCACCTGTGAGAAGAGACCAGCCCCAACCTCTCCACAACCTCCTTTCAGGTAGCTGTAGACAGCCAGGAGGTCTCCCCTCAGCCTCCTCTTTTTCAAACTAACCATCCCCAGCTCCTTCAGTCACTCTTCATCAGATTCATTCTCCAGGCCCTTCCCCAGCTTCCTTGCCCTCCTCTGCCCCGGCTCCAGCACCTCCACATCTCTCTTGTATTGAGGTGCCCAAAACCGAACACAATACTCCAGGTGTGGCCTCAGCAGAGCTGAGTCCCAGGGGACAATCCCCTCCCTGCTCCTGCTGGACACAGCAGTGCTAATCCAAGCCAGGATGCCATTGGCTCATATTCAGTCACTCCTCAATTAGAACCCCATGTCATCATTTTACTTTCCCACTGTTACATAAATTGGTGCAGTGTATCACATTCGTGCCACTATGTTACTTTCTTCATTCTAGGTAGTATTTTTGCAACAAATTAAAATAATTCAGCCGAGGAACTAAAAACTCTGTTAAGACAACATGTGTTTGATCATTAGAAAATTAACCTCTAATAGTTAGTCACAGTATTAACAAGACAATCTCATTTTTAAGATGAGAGAACAAAGTATTTCATTCTCATTGTAACACTAACAGGAAACCAGCTGATTTTCTTGTCTAAAGACATTAAGGAACCCTAAAACCAGACACACATATAAACCAGTAACAGAAAGAATGCGAACAGTGATAAAACTAGAGAGGGAGACTCAACAAATAAATAAATATAGCAGGTGGGATTTTGTTTGCAACGTCATTGCATGGGGTCAGAAAAAAAATCAAAGAATAGAAATCCCTGAGCAACCACACACTGTCAGATAGTACTAGTCATTATTGTACAGACAACACAGGAGTCTTTATCTGTAATTTAAGAGGGATTTAAGTAGCATATTACTCAATTTTTTGGCAGAAAGGTAAAAATATTCTGAAAAAAAACATTCTCTGTGTGAAGTCTCTACCACAATCTCTACTAAACTTCTCACAGGAATTATTCATCCTGTGGCTCAGAGCTCTCCAGGTCAAAGGCAGAACATTTTTAAGCTGTGAGCTAGAACAAGTGAATGGACAAATTACTTTCAGTGCTAAAATATGAAAGTCAAGTCAGAGCTCTGGTTTAATTCCATTAACTTTTGTGAAATTTACATTTCTTAAGGAAAATTAGCCACTGGATTTCAAAACAAAAACTCTAGTATATCATGGTACTGCTTAACCTGGTAGTCTGTCTAACCTGGTAGTCTGTCAAAACAACATTAAAGGATCTCATCGGTTTTAACTAGGACTCACAAAAAGCGCAGTGAATCTGCTTTAAGAAAAATAAAGGAAAATTTCAGGAACATGTGGAAAAAGCAGAAGCCATTAACTAAATAACCCCTCAGAGCACATTATTTGGATGAATCCAAGTAAAATCAGAGATTACCTTTTGTCTGGTTGGTTGGTTTGCTTTGGTTGGGTTATTTTCCTGTTTCTTTTTCATTTCTTCTCCCTACCCCCACAAGCTTTAAGTCAGTTTTGGAAAAAAGAAAAAATACTGCATACTTATTCCTCCCATAAAACCTGGATTTATGAAAGCTTGAGACTTAAAAAGCAAAAACACTCAGTGATGCTTCAATGTTGTTGGATCTAAAGGATCTTTCATATACTATTATGCAGTGTTCAAGAGGAATGCAGAAATACGGGTGAAATAAATAAGCAGTTCTTCAAATCCATCTTCTAGCTCTTGAATATATCTTCCAGTTCTCAGACAACTTGCCAGTGTCTGCAAGGGGATTATAGAGGAGATAGAGCCAAGGCCCTTCACACTGGTGCATAGCAAGAGGGTGAGAGGCAGTGGAGGTAAACTGAAAGAGGAGAGGCTCCAGCTGCTTGTAAAGAGGAGCTTTCCCACTGTGAAGCCATTAGGTAATGGAGCAGGTCCCACAGGGAGTCTGTGCCACCTCCCTCATTGGAGTTTTTTGAAAAACAAAGGCCTGAGCAGCTTGGTCTGAACTGATGACTAACCAAGTTTTGAGGTCAGACTGTAGATACCTCTTTAATCCTAATCTTTGCAACAAGATGCTACAATGACAAGGTCCTTCCATTGCATACATAATTCAACCATCAAGAATAATTACATCACTGTATTTAGCATTGGTACAGCCTCACACTGAGTCCCATGTGCAGTTCCTAGGCCCACAATTTGAAAAAGATGTTCAGGTACTCAAACGCACCCAGGACTACAAAGCTGGTGAAAGGGCTGGAGAAGAATGGTATATGAGCAACAGCTAAGGAGTCTGGGTTTGTCTACTTTGGAGGAAAGAAGAACAAGGCATAAATGAACTCATTGCTCTCGAAAGCTTCCTGAGGAGTTGAAGATGCCAATCTCTTCTTCCTGGTGTCCAGCAACTGACCACATGCGAATGGCTCAAAGATGCACCAGGGGAGGTTCGGACTGGATGTTAGGAAGCATTTCTTTACCAAGACGGTGGTCAAACACTGAAAGAGACTTCCTAGAGATGTGTCAGTGCCCCAGGCTTGTTTCAGAGGCATTTAGACAATGACCTTAATCACATGCTTTAGCTTTTGATCACCTCTGAATTGATCAGTCATTGGACTAGCTGATCATTGTAGGTTACTTCTAACTGAAATATTCTCATTCGAAAGGCTAAAAATCTTCCTGATCATACATAGATTACTTGACTAGTACAAAAAAGACACACCAGACTGTATAGCCAACTTCATCCAAAGCAATGGTTTCTTTTAGCAACAGATCTGATTACTTTTTTCTTCCCAGCCCAGATGACCAGATACCCATTTGCACTCCTTAGCACAAGTCTAGAGTGAGGCTTCAGTCATAATAAGAAAAATTAATAATTCTGCTTCATGCACTTCCACATGTGATTACTACTACAGATCAGAGCTGAAGGCAGTCACACAATTTATCTACACGTTTCCCCTTCCATGTCTCTAGTGTCAGCCTTAATTAACAGAATCTAAGAGCACTGACTGCATTTGATTCCAACTGCAAACATATTCTTTTAGGAACTGACTAATTTTGTTCAGGAAGCTGCATATTTATCCTGGAACTGTAGCAGAAAATGTACATTTTTATGTGCCAACATGACAACAGGCAATTGACACAACCTTCTAACTGTATTACCTGTGGTTACTTCAGCTACCACTAAGTGCTCTTCCTCTCAAATACACTTTCCTGCCAAAGAGAGCAGATTATTTATTTGCCTAGAATTCTTCTGCATTATATATCATCTTGCTTATATGTACAAACTACTGCACTGATACTTTAAAATCCTGGAGGAATAAAATCATCACTGTCGAAATAAGTACCCCTTGCAAGTGCAGTAAATGCAAAATCAATTTCTTCTCATTCATGCCTGTGAGGCTTGGCTATGCAAACACTGGAGTAGAAGTTTACTCCTAACAGTTCTGCTCAAGCTGCTGAGAAAAAAAGCTCTAGAGAAAGAGCAGGGAAGTTGAAGTGCTGTAAGAAAATCTCAGGTATTGGTATGTTTCTGTAGAACTGCCTCACAGTAATGGCGAGTAGAGAACTGCACAGAACAACCAAATCTCTCCTGAATATTTCATCGCAGATGTCCATCTCAAAGTTCTTAACAAATCTGGGACGATTGCGGTAAGTACATTTATAAAGGGTTCTCTCTGAAATGTATTTCAGAAGGCTTGTTCTGTCTGGCTGTTGAAATTAAAAACAAACAACAAAAAAAATCAACCCAAACCTGTGGCAGTACTGGGTAAGATTGAGTCTAGAAGCATTATTGACATTAATGGGTAGTGCTCATCTGCTTGGCTGATAGCACTTGGCTCCTCATCAGGTAAAAAGAAACCTTACATTTTTTGTTACTTATTTTGTTTTGGTGAAATAAAATAATGAGATTCATCTGGTACAATTGAAAACAGAAGCTAAGGAAGCCACTTAGACTAGAATTCTTTGTGAGAATTCAAACTAGTCACTGGCAATCTGTTCTTTTTTCTTTGCTAAGTTTCATCACATAACTGCAGAGCTAACCAGTGTGCTAATTTCAAGCAGGCAATTCCTTTCAGCCTCTACAGAGCTGACAATGGCTTCTAAACTAAAATAAGCTGAAGAGGTGTGTCCAGGTGAACCTCATGAGGTTCAACAAGAGCAAGTGCAGGATTCTGTACCTGGGCTGGAGCAATCCTTACTATCAATACAGACTGGGGGAGGAGGTGATAGAAAGCAGCCCTGAGGAAAAGGACTCAGGGATACTGATGGATGAGAAGCTGGACAGGAGCAGGCAGGGTGAGCTTGCAGTCTAGAAGGCCAGTGGCAGCCTGGGCTGCATCAAAGATGTGCTGCCAGCAGATCCAGAGAGGTGATTCTGCCCCTTCGCTCTGCTCTGGTGAGACCTCACCTGCAGTACTGTGTACAGGTCTGGAGCCCTCAGTATAGGAAGGCCATGGATCTGACGGAGAGGATCCAGAAGAGGGCCATGAAAATGATCAGAGGGTTGGAGCACCTCTGCTATGAGTACAGGCTGGGGTGTTCAGCCTGGAAGGCTACAAGAAGGATGGGAAGAGTCTGTTGAGGTGGTTGAGGCCCCTTCCCTGGAGATATTCAAGGTGAGGCTCAATAAGGCCCTGGGCAACCTGATCTAATTGGGGATATCCCTGCTGACTGCAGGGAGGATGGACTGGATGACCTTTGGAGGTCTCTTCCAACCTGGACTATTCTATGATTCTACGATTTCTAACCAATTATCAATTAAAAAAATGTCTCTTAGCAACCTAAAAGATAAATAAGAAGCTGTATTATGTCAAAACATTATCATGACAGTGGAGTTGAAACCACTCAGCTTTATTATAACAAAACAGAAACCTAGATGCTATACAACTGAAAGAATAGGGATACCATCAGAATAGAAAGATCTGATAGGGTTAAAATATTGCTTCCTTCTTAGGAAAATCTTGGTTTAGAGCTTTTCTTGGAATACACATTCTGGGTTCTGACAGGATTTTTGTAGATCAAAAAAATAAGCAAGCAATTAGCAAACTGTAAGCTGCAATTATATGCATGAGATTTTGACGGCAAAATATAGTCAGAAAGAGTATTTCTTCATTTCCATCTGGAAAAGCAAAAAAAAAAAAATTGAGGTTTCTACAGTGCTGGACAAATTTATACAAAAGACCTACAGGAAAGACAATATTGCTGATTGATGCTCTGGTAGAAGTTTATTTTTCTGAAGACTGATGTTGACGTAAGCTTTTTCTTATTAAGAAGCAGCTTCGAAGTACAATGAGAAAAGTAAGTTAACACATCTCAAGAAGCAGTCCATCTTGCTTCTTGTGAAGAAAAAGAAGGTTTATGTTCAGTAGCTATGCAAAAAGATCAGCACCCATCTAAATATGCTACTGAATGTCAAGCAGGAATGTTGACATACCTAAATGTCACAGGCTCACAGGATGTTAGGGGTTGGAAGGGACTTCCAGAGATCTTCAAGTCCCTCACCCCTGCCAGAGCAGGACCATAGCACAGGAACACATCCAGACAGGGGCTGAAAGTCTCTAGAGAAGGAGACTCCACTACCTCTCTGGGGAGCCTGTTCCAGTGCTCTGAGAGCCTCACAGTGAAGAAGTTCCTCCTCATGTTGAGGTGGAAATTCCTGTGCTGTAGTTTACATCCATTGCTCCTTGTCCTATCACAGGGTGCAACTGAGCAGAGCCTGTCCCTTCCCTCTTGACCCCCAGCCCTGAGATATTTATAGACATTTATTAGATCCCCTCTCAGTCTTCACTTCTCCAGACTTAACAGCCTCAAGGCTCTCAGCCTCTCCTCATCAGGCAGTGCCCTAGTCCCTTCATCATCCTCATAGCCCTCCACTGGACTCTCTCGAGTAGATCCCTGTCCCTCTTGAGCTGGGGAGCCCAAAACTGAATGTAGTATTCCAGGTGAGGTCTCACCATGTCCCTTGTTCAGGCAGCCATAAAGGTGCATCAATGCTTATTCTTAGAATCATCCCCATCAATGTAAAACTAAGTCTTTGTGAGCTAACTAGTGTACATCTTCATAACATCATCACAGGTAACAATAGATGACATTATCAGCTGCTCAGTCTCTGATGAAGGCCAGAGTTTGTAATTCAATCTGTAACAGTATGATGTCACAGATTTACTTTCTTTAATACGTTAGAAAGCACTTATAATAATAGAATGGTCCAGGCCAACAGGGACCTCCAAAAATCATCTACTCTGGCCTCCCCACAGACAGCAGGGACATCCCCAACTAGAT
The DNA here is from genome assembly GCF_027791375.1 of Indicator indicator. NCBI lineage: Eukaryota > Metazoa > Chordata > Aves > Piciformes > Indicatoridae > Indicator > Indicator indicator. The sequence goes on from NC_072019.1 coordinate 33,952,019, forward strand.
CAGGTTGCCCAGGGCCTCATCAAGCTTCATGCTGAGTATCTCCAGGGATGGAGCCTCAACCACCTCCCTGGGCAACCTCTTCCAGTGTTCCACCACCCTCATAGGAAAGAACTTGTTCCTAACATCAAATCTAAATCTGCTCTTCTCTAGTTTGAAGCCATTGCTCCTTGTCCTGTCATTGCAGGCTTTTGTAAACAGTCTCTCTCCATCCTTCCTGTAGCCCCTTTCAGGTACTGGCAGGCTGCTATTAGGTCTCCCTGAGCCTCCTCCAGGCTGAACACCCCCAGCTCCCTCAGCCTGTCCTCATAGCACTTAAGTGCTTTCAGTACATATGTCGCTTGGGAAAGGCTCACAACCCTCCTGTTCTCTGCATTCAATTTGTCTGTAAGAATGGAGCACAAGATGTATGGGCAGATCCCAGCACATTCAAGATGTTTCATTCCATACCCTCTCCAAACCACTGTGGGAATCTGAACACATTTTGCACAGGAAGAGACCATATGGGCTACTTTTAAAAGTTTTGTTCGTATTTTTTTTCCCAAAAGCACCTCTTAGGGACAACAGCTTTGTACACACTGATGTTCAGAACAGTCCATCCCAAGACAACACCAAGGGAAGAACTCTTTGCTGCTACACAGAAGAGATTTCAAACAGAGCCTCTTTTAATGGAACCAATCTCAATAAGTATCATCCAAGATATCCAAACTGAGAAGAGCACGTCCACAAAATTACTAAATTCAACAACACATCTCTCAGAGATTAAAAATCGGCAGATGCCGAAGGGGGGGAAAAAGGTGATATGGCATATTGCATCTTTTTATGACAGATGGTTTCAAATGGATTAATGAGGTGAGTGCAGAATTTCTAGGCTGTAGTTAATATTTAGCCTCCAGTCAGCACCTCTGAGATTTTTACACCTGAGTGGTAAAAAAAACCCTAACTGAACTGCTAGAAACACTGTGCTCCTTTGGAAAGTAGGGAAGGCGGAGGGGAGGGAAGTAGAGAGACGTTCTCACAGTAGCAGTATGGAACTGGAAACTGAGTAATTTTTCCCCTTCTGATAAGCTATGATTAGGAGACACAGACAACACAAGCTCATGTTACACCATGTCAATCAAATGAACAAAAAGGATCACTATGACAACGTATTTCCCCCTTCTTTTTTAGGGAATTTTAGAATGTTAAAAATTTACTTTTCCATTAAAAAAAAAAAAGACAAGACCAAAAGCAAAAGAAAGTTCACCTGCAATAATGAATGTTGTCAGTACACACAGGACAGAGGTTACTTGTTTGATATAATCAGCAAAGAGGTGAAGATACTCAAGGTGAGGCTCAACAGGACTCTGGGCAGTCTGATCTAGCTGGGGATGCCATGCTGGAAGGTGTCCAGAGAAGGGCCATGAGGATGAGCAGAGGGCTGGAGCTCCTCTCCTACCGAGACAGACTGAGAGAGTTGGGGCTGTTCAGTCTGGAGAAGAGAAGGCTCTGAGGAGACCTTCTTGTGGCCTTCCAGTATCTGAAGGGGGCCTACAAGAAAGCTGTTGAGGGACCTTTTAGGGTGTCAGGGAGTGATAGGACTAGGAGGAATGGAGCAAAACTAGAAATGGGTAGATTCAGGTTGGACGTTAGTAACAAGTTCTTCACCATAAGGGTGGTGAGACACTGGCACAGGTTGCCCAGGGAGGTGGTGGAAGCCTCATCCCTGGAGGTTTTTGCAGCCAGGCTGGACGTGGCTGTGAGCAACCTGCTGTAGTGTGAGGTGTCCCCACCCATGGCGGGGGGAGATTGGAACTGGATGATCCTTGAGGTCCCTTCCAATCCTGACAAATCTATGCTTCTATGCCCTCTGCTGACTGCAGAGGGGGTTGGACTAGATGACTTTTGGAGATCCCTTCCAACCCATTCTATGATTCTGTGATATAGCATGCTTTCAGTACCTCTCCAGTATCTCCAAACTTCCACAGTTCATTTGGCTAAGAAGTCACAGACACTAAGCTAAATCTGGAAGTCAGACGTAAAGTCAGGGTTTCTGGCTAAAACAATTTGAATTGAATTTGTACATGTAGTGTTGCTGGTTACACACTTCAGAGTGATTACCAATCTTTACTGGCAATTACTGCAATTGCACCATACAACAGTTTCTACAAGAACTCAAAGATTAATGAGAGCAAAATCAAATGAGAAATGTTAACATCTATAGTGCAAACATTTACATTATTAGAATATTCCATTTTGTCATCTTCTTCCTGCACTTATTCTCCAACAAAAGAGAAAAAACAATGTCTGGCCACACACTCTTACACTCTAGCTATCTCCACAGTATCTGGTTCACACAGAGCCTGCACTGGCCACAGGTAACAAAATGAAGTATCCTAATCTTTGAATAGGGAGCATCCATTATTCTCTAATAGACTAGAAAGAACGAGATTAAGGAAAAAATTACTCTTTAAAAAAATTAATAATGAGAATAACAAATTTATTTTGGTTTCAAAATTCTTAATAAGAAAAATTTTAAATATTTCCTTTTTTTTTTTTTGGCTAGCAGATGAGTAACAGATTCATTCTGTGGTAACCACAAGCAGAAGACAGTCCCTGCCTGAAGAAGGCCAACTACAAACAGCTGAAACAAATGCTCTTGGAAGGACCACTGCCGTGCTGATACAGTTTCCAGGCTCATACAATTTCCATGCTTAAAATTCATCTTTCTGCAGTGCATTTATCGACCAACATGCTACACCCAACTGCTTCCCATTTTGCACAGTTGTCACTGCAAATTAATGCAGGTACCAACGCACCAGTCACCATCCTGTTCTGTTTCAGGGCAACATGGTCTAGGCTATACACTTTATAAATCAAATGCCTTTAAGGGGTTTCTTTTGACAGGAAGGGGTAAGAAACTCTTTAGTAGTGCATGAATACTGCCAAGTAATTTGTGACACAATGAAAGACTGATATTCAGAACTGCAGACCACATCTGTTCAGCTCTCTTTACAATTTCTCTATAGGAAGCATTAATTTCCACAAAAGGGTGTCCCACAAGTTATATAACAAATTTTTGTAACATTCGGAGAAGAAAAAATATGTATATGCAATACACATAAATACATGCATAAATATAATAAATAAAACCATCCCAGATATGTTTAGACATTGTATATATTTTGATATAAATGAAATGCAGAACATGTTCCCTGACAAGTGGCAATATCCACAGCATTGCCAGATTTGTCTTTTCCACTCTGTTTCAGCATACCCCAGGTAGATGCTCAAGAGGCAAAACAATTAGCCAAACTGGAATACACAGCAATTATCCAAAATGGTACTTAGAATTCTGCTCTGATATATGTGACAAAACTCTTAACAACCTCAAGCACTACAGAGAGAAGGAATGGAGGGGAAAATTGTGAAAACCAACAGCTCTTAGTCCAATTTCACCCCACACTGCCAGAGATTAACATTTTTCTTTCAAAGCCACATTTTTATAAGAGATTATGTTTTCCTCTGAAAGCAGAAGAGCTCCATTCAAAGACAATTCCATTTGTTGCTGTCAGATTCTGCCTAACTGGGCTGAGAGCCTACTGTGACCTGTACTTCACTCCCTCTAGGCACTATAAATAATTTCCATGGAAACAGCACTGAAGAAGATATCTGCAAGCCAAGAAGATATCTATGGCCTTTTCTGTTAGATTTATGTCTTTTACTTTTTTGCTCTCCATTTTCTCAGCTAAACCAATATTTTATGTTTATTTTACAAAATATTTTACACACACAACTAAAGTTATAAAATAAATGAAAGCTACAGGGGGAAAAACTCAAGAAGATTCCTATTTCAAAATATGTAGGTATCTATCTATAGATTATCTTCCTATCCTTCATTCCCATTTGCCCTGAGGAAAGAGTGTCCTTTTTTCACCCAGGGAAGAAATCTCTCTTACTCAAGAGGGCTGGAGCTAATCATCTGTGTGAGGTATTTAATGTAGATTCTTATAATTCACACTTTGATAAGGCTGCAGCGAGAAGCAGATACGTAGAAAACCAACGCTGAAGGACTCTGGAATGGTCTCATCAGATCACTAAAGGAGGAACTGATCACAGTGGAATGCACTGAAACCTAGCCAGGCACAAATTGCTCTCCAGGCTTGGATGTCAATATATCTCACAGTGAAAATCAGGTGACTTCTCAGTCACAGAATCACAGAATGTTAGAGGTTGGAAGGGACCTCCAGAGTCATCCAGTCCAACCCCCCTGCCAAAAGTAGGATCACCCAGGGCAGTCTGCACAGGAATGCATCCAGATGGGTTTGGAAAGTCTCCAGAGAAGAAGACTCCACAACCTCCCTGGGCAGCCTGTTCCAGTGCTGCATCACCCTCACTGTAAAGAAGTTTCTCCTCATGTTGAAGTGAAGCCTTCTGTATTCAAGTTTGTATCCATTGTTCCGTGTCTTGTTACTGCACACCACCAAAAAGAGCCTGGCCCCCTCCCCTTGACACCCACCCCTCAGCTATTGATAAGACATTGATCAGATCCCCTCTCAGCCTTCTCTTCTCAAGACTAAACAGTCCCAGGGCTCTCAGTCTCTCTTCATAGGAGAGGTGCTCAACAGGAGTACTGGGTAACATCCCATCTTGTCATCAAATAGTGATTACAGCTTGGAGTATTTTCAGTAAGAACTAGGTCTTTATGAAAAGATGAATTTTCAGTCCAATATCCTGAGGCTTAAAGAAATTAATTTAAGTTCTATCTCCTCCTCTACTTACTCAACTTCATCTAATCCTTATCCAGCAGTCAAGACTTTAAAGGTATGCATCCATCTTCCCAGTAGAAACCTTTACCATATCTCTTACTGTTACAGTCGCTTCTCTTTCATCAATAGGAAGGTAATGTTCAGTATGTGGATGCAATGAAGATAATCTGGAAACCTACCAAATCCTGTTCCCTCACAATCCCCTAATTAATGAGAACCCATATATATTGGATGCGTACATTACTCCCTCTTTCTCCTCCTGTCAACAGTAATACCACGGCTTTAGGACCTGCCTGCACACTGTAGAGTTGGTATTGTTCTCATTGTTCACTGAAGTTGCAACGACCAGTGTCACATTATAAGAGTCTCCTTACTTAAAGGACAGACTACCGTTTCGAGGAGAAACAGAGACTGCCTTTCCTCTCCTTCGGCTGAGCTCGTACCAAACTTGCCTGTAACCCAGGGGATAAAGGAAGCAGCTCAAAGCATCAGGCCAACCTCAAAGACAGGTACCTAAGGAGTAATCACTGTGCTGCTTTTTTCTTTAACAGTAGTTGTCACTGAACATAGCAATAAATTCTAAGGTTGGGGGGATTTTTAGCTCCTTTTTCTACTTGGGGATCTTCTCTTGTAGGATCCAGTTTATCCTCACAAAGTTTGAGTGCTGACCCTGAGGTTTTACTTCATTAAACCTCACCATATTCCACATTATCTCTTACGTTTTATTCACTATTTTATGATCCAAAATACTACTCTCACATCAGGAAGCATTTGTACAGTTCACAGTAGCAACAACATCAACATTAAAAATTACTTAGGTTCCCTCAAGCCACTGCTCTAAAGCAAAGACTTCTTTAAGAAAAGGTTGCTTGCTAATACATAAGCCATTACCTATACTCATCCTTTAAGGCTTCTGCGTGTACTATAAATGTTAGAAAAATATTTGAAAAGCCAAGACTTTCTTGGAAGAAGCTTAGAAAAATATCAAATAGAAGCTAATACAACACAAGAGAGACTTTTATTTACATCTGTTCCTATAGCTACTGAATTCCAGATTGCTGCTCAATTAATGTTTGACAGATTTTAGGTCCAATCATTAAAAGAACAAGAGTATCAAGATTAGAAAAATATTTCTTGCTTCTAGCACTCCTCTGATTCTCAGGTGAAAAAGCAGTACATATATGAAAGACTTTGAAGAAACTTTAAATTCACTGTTACAATAACTACTAAATAAATCTAGGAGAAATTTGATATTATTATACTTGTGTTCTCTTCTGTTCATGATTTTGTTTTTTCCTACCACTTGCCATTTGCTGCAAGTATCTTAACTGATTCAGAATTCCATATTATAACATGATTTAGGAAAAAAAAATGTGAATTACAACCAAGATTAATCAATTGTATCTAGGCAACATAGGTGAGGTTAGATCATAGTTTTGCACTCACCCTTGTGCAGAGAGATGACCTCAGCATTTCTTATCTCTTTCATTCCTGGAAGTAGCCACATCAAACCAAAAAAAAAAACAAAATACACATAGCAGCACGACTGTTCCTTAACTCCTGACACTCCTGTCCAGGAGACGTACCAGAAGGTATAATCTTTCTACTTCCTCCATAAATCCTGCATCTCTATAAATCTGACTGCAAAGTTATTGTCTTCCTCTTTCCTCCCTTTCTATGCCCTGGACACAGTGAGTTACCTTTCTGGTGTGTGGGGAGGATGGTTCCAGTTTTATCTGTGGCCCTCAAGGCCTGACTAATTTTTACTGCGCTATCTTGGCCTGTTTAGGTCTAATGCCAGGGAATAAGGGGAGGCAGTTTCAGGTCTGGCCAGCCTGCATCCACCCTAACAATGTGGGGGGGAAGAAAGAGCCCTGGGGCACATGTTAGACCCCAGATGGGGAGAAATGGAATACTGGGTCTGTGGTCTGATTTGGTGGAGGCTTTGTGTGAAGTTTTTTTGGCTTAATGAGCTTCTATGTTAAATCCAGGCCATGCATTCCTGTGTATTTTACATGCTTTGCTATGCTCACCACTATGCCTTGTAACATTGTAGTATTGTAGCTTGTGAATAGCTTTTCCATTTAAGCTTTCAAATACTCCAATCCTGTGTGTGAAGCAGTTTGCTTTTGCCCCAGGGGCATTAGAGCAATCTGTCCCGCTCTAAACCATGACAGTCTACCCTCATCTTCCTTCCACTGGGACTATGTACTTTGACATTCAGCCTCTAGTTTCTCCTATCAATCATTCTGAACTAACAACACAGGAGTAACAGATTATTTTATAAAATCTGGTCTAGACATTTAAAAAAAAAAAAGACATTCAACTCTAGTACACTGTGTGTGTCACATATATACTGCTTCCCTCCTTGCTGTTTTCAGTGAAAAGATAGTCCTTAAGTTATTAGCTGAATGTTCCTGAGAGCTATCCATTTACTGTCTGTAACAATTCTCTGATAAGAAATATTACAAAGGACAGTGAGATAAATAATTTTTCAGAATCACAATCAGAATTTAAAATCATGACATTTGATTCATCAGAAATTGCAGACTGTCATTAAAAATAGGTGGCATTAACTTTCTGAATACCTGATTGTTAGTTAATAAGCTTAAACAGCTTATTATTCTGACACTAACATAAAACCAAGATACTACCTTTGAAAAAAAAAGTTTCCAGAAGGATAAAAATACAAGTTTGGTCACTGAAATATACACAATTATGACAATAGTGTGCACATTTTCACCAAGCTCTTGATTTTTATTAACCACTGAATCTGAGGCCAGTTCTGACCTCCATTATATCCAGGCTAACCCCACAGATTTATTTCCCTAACCTGAAATCTCATTGTAGCTTTAGAATTCAATGCTTGCATTTAGCTTCATTATTTCAGCACACTTTATCCATACAGAACTGTATTTGCCCTTCTGGTGGGTTGAAATTACTCCCCAACTAATTTGAGAGAATTTGAGAAATTGCCAGACCAGCTCAGTTTGGGATGGAAGCAAATGAATATTTACAATATTTACAAGCAAACTACAATCTAGAAATAGGAAACGCAATGAACATGTACAAACTATGCAATATATGTACTCTCTCTCTCTCTGTGTATATATATATATATATATATATATATATATATATATATATATATATTTAAAATCTATAAACAACACAGAAACTCCTCAGATCCCCCTGGATGGATCCAGGGGACCCAGTCACCTCTTCCCCTGCTCCCTCCCTCCTTCCTGTTACCTCACACAGTAGTGAAAACAGATACCCCTGCAAAGCCACAGGGGGGGAGAGAGAGAGAGGAAAGTTGCAAGCAGAAGCAACAGAAGAGAAGAGAGAAAGAACTGTTTCTGCCTCTATTCTATATTCCCATTAGCAATCCAATGAATTCAATAGACCTTAGCATTATTTTCCTTTTGCATCCAATGGTAATTTATTTTACTTTCAGGCTTTGCAGTCAGGAACTAGGCTAAAGTTCCCCCTTCAAACTGTAACAGTCCTGTATGTAAGTACTTAAGAGTTCAAATACCACCTGTTTTAATTTAATACCACCAACTGATGTGGAAACACAGACCAATTGGATACACTGGCACTTCCCATTGCTTGCTGGACATAAACCACTGACAAAACAGAACTGCCTCTGCAGCTGTTTTAAAATAAATACATACATACATAAAAAAAAATCCAGCTTTTTGCCAAAAGGTTTTAGCTGAAAAATTTGACTTTGTGTTCCAGCCAGCTGTGAAACTCCCACATACAAAGCCACTTCCTGAAATGTTCTACTGAGGGAAAAAAATAGTAAAAGCCTTGTTTGATTCTGGCTTTCACTTTGTGTGGATATTTATACCTCTAAAAGATGGTGTGTTTTAATATACCTGAGGAAATTTTTCCTTTTAGTACCCTTTTCACAGCCCTTACATGCCTCACACAGACCTTCATCTGTTCCTTGCTAACTCATTCCCTTTGAAATGAAGTACTCAGAGATTCCCCCACTGCTCCTCCATTTTAGTCCCTCTAAGATGCTGCAGCAGCTGAAAACTGTTTTCTATTCCAGCAGCCAGTGGGGAAAGCTTAAATATGAAATACGAAATAAATGGTACTGTAAGCAAAAACAAAAGGAAATAAAAATAACATTAATGTTTTATTTGCTTATGGGGGCCTGAATCACAATGTTGGAATGGACGAGGCCAGTAAGAATAGTAAAATATTTCATTTTCACTCTCCTTATAGGACCAGAAAATTTTCATTTCTAGTCCTACCAGATTAGAGGCGTTTGATGCAAGTTAATAGTCTTCTGCACTTAAATATGCAATGTTTCTGAAGTTTTAGCTTAAAGCACTTGACAGATGATAGAAATAAAACTGTGTAATTATGTATAATTTATAGATATAAAAGTTGGCTGTATCTTGCTTAAAATACATCAGTATTTTATATATTATTTTAGGCTTGTCATGGCCCTGGGCAGCCTGATCTAGTTGGTGTCCCTGCTCACTTCAGGGGGGTTGGACAAGATGACCTTTGATGGTCCCTTCCAACGTGCTGCAATCTGTGAATCTATAGTAAGTGCATATATGTTATACATTGTGTGTTAAAATATCACATTTACTTTTCTCTGTTTAAAGGGAAGTTACTGTAATCTGATCCATAACCTTTAAGAGTATCTTAGACTCCAGCTTAAATATTTTAAAAAATAATGAAAGATGGCATCACTCTTATGCAAGTCCTATACTCATGGTGAAAATACAGGAACATATTCACCTCTACAGCACTGAGAGAAAAGGTTCAGGGTGACTTAACAGAACCTTTGACTACCTCCAACACGAGTCTTGGGAAGACTAAACTTGTCACAGAGATGCTTGGCAGGAGGACGAAAGACAACAGACACCAACTAAAACAGGAGGTTCTGGCTTGACACTAGGGAAAATAGATTTTGACAGTGACAAGGCATGAAGCAGGTTGAACAGGTTGCCCAGGCAGTCCAAGAAGTCTCCACACATAGAGGTTTTTAAAATCCTGTGAAACCTGCTTTGAACTCAACACAGACCCTGCTCTGGGAAGCAGGTTGGACTGGATCCTCAGTCCTATCAATCTGCATGAGTCTGTGAGTCTATAACATGTCTGTGAAAGAACCAACAATAAAATTTCTTACAGGTATAGATTCTGAAGCATTCCAGAGTCTGGACTTTAGGAGTTTTTCCCCTATAATTATGATTTTTTTGGTTGTTGTTAATTAGAACAAAGTTCCAAGAATATAGAAGAAACATACTCAAAACCTTTGGCAGCTTTGGAAGAGAAGGGGCAGATGATCACAAACACCTAATTCTGACAGAGCTGCTACTTGACTTCTGCACTGTGGTCACTCCCTGTGAATATGTTCTTCACTACAACCCAGCAGCAGCACGAAGAAGCGGTGGTTTACGCTCTGACAAGTGCACAGGACCGTAGTAAGATTCACAATTTCAATTCAGAAGTGGTGGGTAACAAACAGCATACGCTGCGCCTCCGGTTATTTACACCTCCAAGCACACAGACATTCCACCTCTGTTTGTGTTTATTCTAACTACCTGTTTAACATAGCTGACCTACCTGAATAACTAATTTGTCAAGCCAAATGCAATACTGAAACAAAGTTTAAATGAAAAACAAAGGCTCCAAAGGTAGGTTAGTGGAGTCTTTAATTACAAGGTCATAAAGAGAAGCTCTTTCACTTAAACAAGGAGGCCTTGCTTTGGTGGCAGCTGCTGAAACAGGTTCCTTAAGCCTGGGACATCCTTCAGCAAAACTAAGCATCGTGTCAGTTTCAAGTTGGTTTTTCACCATCAGAGTGTTCCTATACAAAGCTATGATGAATGAATACCCAGTTACTCTCCTCACAGTTTCTGGTGCCTCATGATTTCTACCACTGGTAGAGTACATGTAAAATCATGGCTATGAGCTACACACAGGTAGCTGCAGGCCTCACAACGCAGCTGTAGATCTCCCAGGAGTGGCCTGGGAACTAGCTTCTGTTCTCAGAAGATTCATCTCCACATTAAATTCTTTAATGTAATTACTAAAAAGTCTTTCACAATCTTCTTGCTCAGAAATAAGCACACGTCTCATCTGGGAGCAGGCTGTAATTATGAACAGCATTCCTCACAAAAATGCTCACTTTTGTCAACAAACCTGTTTTTGCTTCTCATAGCTGGGACAAACAGACTTCAGTCAGTGATTCCCTTCCATCAGTGCAAGTGGGTCACTGCTCTATCTTAGAAAGTAGGCTGCTCCCTGCATTATTCCTAGACACAAGAAACACTTTAGACATCAGAGTTCATTTGCAACTAGGCATGGCATAAGCCTCAGGCTCCTACTACATTGTTTTTCAAAGGAAAATATGATGCTACTGTCTTGAATTGTAGTGTCTAGGTTTATCTTCAAACTGTGTAAGAAAAGTAACAGCCACAATGTTGCAGAGGGGATTTGAAACACCACTGGTTTTTTACCAAATGGGAAACATGCAGTTTTATATAGCATTAAAATGCTTCTTTAAATAGATCCCAGGACTTCTGTTGATGAGGACACACCATGTCTCAGAAGCAGCAATACATACATACTCACTGAAGCAGAAGCCAAGCATTGTTTACATAACTACAAACACACATACACACAGCCCCCCCCCCAAAGAAAAAAAACAAACACCCAAAACAACCAACCCCAAAGCCTTGCTTTCACACATAGTCATACAACTGCAGAGATTGTGCTTTTGCAGAAATTGAAGGGGGGCAGGGGAGCTAAAAGCAGGGCTGTTGGGTTCCCCACCTTAATGCTCCTAAACTCTTGTCTCCTCCTGCCCCCTGGTGGCAGCACACGCCGCGGGTCTGTTGGTTTCTCAAAGGCTCGTTAGGTACAACACAACCCCAAATCACACTGCTCCTCTCATACAGCAGCTGTGAAAAAGCAATGTGTTGTATCCCTGCAGATTGGGAGGGTTTAATACTAATCGAAATACATTACCATTGCCATGGAATAAAAGGCTATGTGTCGATACAAAAAGGCTATGTGGCATACAATGTTCATAACTCAATGGTGCTTTTGCAGAAGCTCAGGAGCTCAGAAGCTCATCACCTACAGCATGTGAGAAAGTTTGTTTAATTACAGATTACATCAATTCCTTTCTTTTATTTCTAGAAGGATCAACAAAGATGACAGCATAGCCCTGCTGTGGGTTGCAGTTTGGTAGCTGAAAAAATACTTTAGATGTTGTAGGAAGGACAAAAGCAGAATCAAAGGCCTTAGAAATGCTAAGATGTCATGCATTTAACTGCTGCAGTTGTGCTCTCACCAAATGATTTCCTCTGAGATAAAAAACAGGACACTACTAAGCACAGGTAAATGCTAATTTTAACCTCTTCAGCACATTCATCCCTGTTTAAATCATTTTTGACACATCTGTTTTGCATCCTCGATTCCTTCATCCCATTTCAGCTCAAAACACTTCTGTGTGCTCATGAACTCTCTCAGGCAGCCAAGTCACCCACTGGCATTTCAGCTTTCCATTACCCTGAACTCTGGGTGCTGTAGTCTCTAATAGCTGCAGGCAGCACATCCTGCACTTGTCTGCACTAAAGCTGTTGTGGAGGAGAGAAAAATTATTCAGCCCCACCCAGTTCACTGAAGGTTTAACAGTAAAAACAGCAACATGGCAGTCTAAACACACCAGAGCTTTTGAAGCAGCAGCAGCCAGAGCACTGTCCACCTCACTTTCTTCAGGTGTATTTGCCTTCCACCCACCTTTGATTTTTCTACTGTAGAGGGCAAGGGTTACTTTGTAACCTGTATATGTATACATGCAATACATGTATATAAATGCATATACATACAAACACAGATGTGTCCACCATCCCTGGCCAGGCTAGATGAGGCTCTGGCCAGCCTGATCTAGTGTAGAGTGTCTCTGCCCATGGCAGGGGTGTTGGAACTAGATGATTCTTGTGATCCCTTCCAACCCTGACTGATTCTATGATTCTATGTATTAATACATTCAAGTTGATAGACAAGTTCAATCCTGTCCTCACCCAGACAGCAGAAGTCAGAAGCAGCTGCAGAGGTATATAGAATCATACAATCATCAGGGTTGGAAGGGACTTAAGGATCATCCAGTTCCAACCCCCCTGCCATGGACAAGGACGCCTTACACTAGAGCAGATTGCTCACAGCCACATCCAGCCTGGCTGCAAAAACCTCCAGGGATGAGGCTTCCACCACCTCCCTGGGCAACCTGCGCCAGTGTCTCACCACCCTCATGGGGAAGAATTTCTTCCTAACATCCAATCTCAATCTACCCATTTCTAGTTCTGCTCCAATCCCCCCAGTCCTATCACTACCTGACACCCTAAAAGAAATCTCTCCCCAGCTTTCTTGTAGTTCCCTTCAGACACTGGAAGGCCACAATAAGGTCCCTTTGGAGCCTTCTCCTCTCCAGACTGAATAGCCCCAACTTTCTTGTATGTAAGAACAAAACACTAAAATGCCAGAAAATAACAGAAACCAGAGCATAGGCTTTATAATTCCCATATATATTGTGACATGGATTCTCAAGTGGTACAGAGTAGAATAATTTTAACTGCTTTCAACTTAACTGCTTTGCAGTCACCAAGAACCCAGCCATGTGTGACAGCTCTGGGCAAAGAGAGATTAGACATCTTACTGCAGTTACATAACAATTTGCCTAAGCTGTGAATTTTCAAGTTGCAATCAGACTGGTCTACCCTGCAGAGGTGTGTGAAAATGCCCCAGGCTGCATGACACAGAATTATATAATGTCCCTGAATGATCAAAAACCTAGTAAGAAAGGGTAGGTTGCAGATGAAGATGAACTACCAGCTGCAGACTAATACCAGAATGTTTAGAGAACACTTTTGTATGACTGTACTACCACAGGACAGAGTTTTCTCTGCTTATCCACCCAACTGAGATTAATTTGTGCTCAGGTATTTAAGGATTATATATGCCTTTATGAACCCCACGTTTTAGGGCACATAGAATTGTGTTTTCAGGGCCATTTGATGGCTTAATAATCCTCTAACCACACAATTAAAACCTGATGAGATCTCAGTTTGGTTAAGTTGCTAAGCACACAAGTAGGTGCTATAAATTCTACTGAAAAAAAAAAGGAAAAAATAAGAGCTCTCTCTTTCTACACTAAAACACAGAAAGGATTCTGTGACTGTAATTGATTTAATTCCTGACTTAAATATATTTATACTCTAAATCATTTTCATGAGGACCTGATTCTGCAGTCCCTGTGTCAAGCAGGATATGCCCAGGTGAATAACAACATTAATATTCTAACTGCACACAAGAAACAAGTAAATAAATAAATAGGAAGCTCTGCAAAGTGAGAAAAAAAACTAAGTATCTTATTTTCTGTAGTACACTGGATTATAAAACATGACCACACTTAAAATTGCTTGGATGGGCCATCCAGCCCATAAGGGAAGAGGCAGATAGCCAAAATCTGCCCTCTTACAAACAGCCTGTGACTTGGAGCAGTCTTCCTGAGGCAAGCTAGAGATAGAAAAGCTCTGCCCCATAGGCCATGAAGAAAGGGCCCCTCAGGGCCAACCTTCACTTGTTAAGTTCTGCACAATGGATGAAATTCCCAATTAGCAAATTCTGAGGCTTGCAAGACGTCTTCATGTAACACCTTCCTTTTACCTGCTGTGATGCTCTCAAGTTTTTGTGCCAAAGCCCAGAGCTGGAGCCAATCAAGGGAGATGGCAGAGGCTTCTGCCATAGCTGACCAGAAGAGCCAAAAGACACATCTGAAAAAAAAAAACACAAGTGTGGTAGTTTGAGGCCTTTAAGCGAAAAAACAAACAAACAAAAAAAAAAACACTACACAGAGTGGAGTCCTCCAGAAGATGGACCAGAAAATTGTAATTTTGTTATTCAATCCCATAATCCCACTATCTCTTTATAAATTGGCAGCAAGGCCAACTTGTTCTCTTTTTTATCCTTCCTTTTGGCTCTGCAGAGGACATCTCTTATGTGGTAACAGTGGGGGAGTAGACCTGTTTATGGCCTTCAGAAGCCTGCACAATCTCAGCCTATTTAGCAAGGGAGGCATGGGGGCCAGAAAACAAGCACTGGGATTTGTTGTTTGGTCTGGTTGGGGGAAGATTTTGAGGGGAGTTTCATGTATCCTGTATGTTAGGTGTTAAGGATTCATGTGGTCTGTATTTTCCTGTATATTTTTGAATATAATTCTGTATTTCACTCCAATTCAATAAGGGCCTCTTTATTTTACTTCCTCTGGGAGCAAAATTATTTCTGTCCGCTCTTTAAACTAAGACAAGTTTCCAAGACACATGGTCCTTAATGGCTTTTCTCCACTTTTCCTCCATCCTACTAATCTGTCTAATAACATGTATCACCTCTGCCTATCCATCTTGCATACTCACCAAGCACTTAAAGATACCTTAAAAAAAAAAAAAAAACAACACTCTGGCATCAGCATCAGAAAATACAGATAGGACTGGTTGGTACGAGTGTCTTGGCTCTGCCCAGTTTTTGCTGTGGATCACTGATAGTCCTTCCTCATCAAAGCAGTGTGCAGCAAATTCCTTGCAAAACTTTCATCCCTTTCACTAACATCACATAGGATACTTTCTACAGCCTCACAAACTCTTTCCCTCAACCGATAATGGGGGAAGAAGGAAGTGAAGCTACAGTAAGAAAATATTTCAGTGATCATGCGAAACGTGAGGAATTCTATAGAAGAGATTATTTCCATAAAATCACTAAATGGCTTCCATATAACCATTAAGTGTATTAAGTGTATCCTCCAGAACTATGTGCTCCTTGGAAATCACAGGCATCCCTGCCATGATACCATTAGAGGACTTGCTCTTTTTGCTCAGGGTGCAGGTAAGTTACCTGACCTCCCATTCAAGATTTTAAGCCTCTTAAAGGTGACAGGATTAAGGTGGGCATTGTCTTTACAAATGAAGAGTTGGTTAGAGGGATTTGGGATAACAAAGAAAGAACCAGGCAATCCACCTTTATCTCTGTTATATGTAAATCACAAAGGGCCTCTGCTAAGCACCTCACCTGGGATCTTGCTGTAAATCAGTATGAGGCTGTCTGAAGACAGCAGACACTGAACACAGCATGAACCTCTGAACTTTGAGGACAGACTGCAGGCTTAATAGGCTACTGAATATTAACTTCTCCACCCAGAGATGTAAAGAACCTAATTGAAATGAACATACATTGTATGACGCAGGGGGGGTTACATGTAAAGGGGTACATGCAGTAGGTGTACCCGGAAGACTGTAAAACTCAAGTACCTCGGCCAATGGGGAAAAGGATAGGGAAACTGGCCTCTTGGAATTTAGGATAAAAGGGAAGTTGCACCTTCCAACAATTTGAGAGAGCCCACAGGGATTTCTCCCGTGGACTCTCCCTTTATTCAAATAAAGTTTTACAGGACTCTTCTGTCTCTGTTGTGAACACGAACTTCTCAATCGGACTAATTTTTCCTTACAAAGGAAAGCAGAAAAGCACTTCACAAACAAACAAAATTTCTGCATATCCCAGCAGTGTTAAGTACAGCAGAAACCATCAGCATGCTTATGTGCATGCACATGTGAAACAGAGTACCAGTTGTTCAAATAACAGAAAAGAACAAATTCCAGTTATGCAAATTTCAAATAATCCATTTGAGCTCACATTCTGTAAGGCTACAATAATACATAACACATTGCACTGCACAAAGTACATTGCAAATATTTGGTTTCACTATAGAATAGTACAGGCCAGAAGGGACCTCCAAAGGTCATCCAGTCCAACCTCCCCACAGACAGCAGGGACATCCCCAACTAGATCAGGTTGCCCAGGGCCTTGTCCAGCCTCACCTTGAATATCTCCAGGGAAGGAGCCTCCCTGGGCAACCTTTTCCAGTGTTCCACCACCCTCATAGGAAAGAACTTGTTCCTAACATCCAATCTAAATCTGCTCTGCTCTGCTTTGAAGCCATTGCTCCTTCGTCCTGTCACTGTAGGCCTTTGCAAACAGTCTCTCTCCAGCCTATGTGTAGCCCTCTTCAGGTACTGGCAGGCTGCTATTAGATCTCCCTGGAGCCTTCTCCAGGCTGAACACCCCCAGCTCCCTCAGCCTGTCCTCGTAGCAGAGCTGCTCCAACCCCCTGATCATTTTCATGGCCCTCCTCTGGACCTGCTCCATCAGGTCCATGTCCTTCCTGTACTGAGGGCTCCAGACCTGTACACAGCACTCTAGGTGGTGTCTCAGCAGAGCAGAGCACAGTGGCAGAATCACCTCTCTGGATCTGCTGACAACACATCTTTGGATGCAGCCCAGGGTGTGACTGGCCTTCTGGGCTGCAAGCTCACACTGCCTGCTGGTTGGTAGATAGATAGATAGATAGATACATAGATAGATAGATAGATAGATAGATAGATAGATAGATAGATAGATAGATAGATAGATAGATAGATAGATAGATAGGAGAGATAAATAGATAGATAGATAGATAGATAGATAGATAGATAGATAGATAGATAGATAGATAGATAGATAGACATTTATATATTTTTAAAATATACATTTTTTATATATATATATATATAAAGAAACAAATTGCTGCTAATTAAACACTCAGAAATACTGTCTTTGGAAAAGAGAAGAGAGTAAGAGGAAGCTGAGATGGCTACCTGTACTCAGCCAGTGGTTAGAACTGTGACTAAGAAACCTAACTGGGTTCTAGGCACAGGGCACTGATTTGCTTTCTGGTTGCAGACTGTGGTCTGTGGCTGGGTTTTTGCTCTCTGCAGCCTGACTGGAAAATCTCCTCGAGAGGTTTTGTTGCAATGCCTAGTCGGGATGGTCAGGTTTTCCATCTCTTCAGAGTACAGTCAGGTGCTTTAAGGATTATGATCAAAACATGAATCACGCAGAGAATTAAATATTAGTACTTGTCTGTTTTCTGTCTCCTAAGCAACCACACTTCCTTCTTGTTTCAAAAGATGCAAAGCAGAAACACACACGTGAAAAGGCTAATGCAAAACCACATAATATTATTATTCTTTACCTCAGAAAGACCCATGCGATGGCTGGTAACCAGCAAACACAAGAAAGCCAATTGCATCGCTTCCTTAGAGGTGTAGGAGGGAACCTGTCGGCTTTTGTTAGGGAGCTCCCAAGCCATTCGCGTCATGACCTCCTGCTCCAGTGCCTGAGGCGCCACTGCCACCTCCTCCTCCGACACAGGACTGGTTTTCCACACTTTTTTCCTCACTCTTCACCACTTGTGGAGGATATTGTCCTTTCTTATGCAGGCTCTGGCAGCAGCGCCATCAGCCTCGCTGCGGGGCTCAGCTGTGCCGCGCTGCGGGACCGTTGCAGAACCCGCTGGAACCGGCTGCGTCCAGCGCGGGGCAGCCACGGCCTGTCGTCACAGAGGCCGCTCCGGCGGCCCCCTGCTGCCGGCGCCTTGCCGCGGGCACCTGCTGCCGAATAAAGATAGCATTCAGGCCACTTCCTGGGATCCCGTGAAGCGCACCTCGCACTGCTCTAAGAATGACAATAGTTTGCCCTTCTTACTTGATGAAAAGTGCTCTTTTTCTTACTTGCAGAAGGGCCTTCTTTTTAGCAGTTGATTGAAATCTGCGTGATCCCTTACAGAATCACAGAAACATTCAGGTTGGAAGAGACCCTCAGGATCACCAAGTCCAACCCAGAACACTACTCTGGGGGGGAGTTGGTCTCTTCTCCTACACAACCAGCAACAGAACAAGAGGACACAGTTGTGCAGGGGGAAGTTTAGGCTTGATCTTAGAAAGCTCTTCCCAGACAGAGAGATTGGCCATTGGAAAGGGCTGCCCAGGGAGGTGGTGGGGTCAGCATGGAGGTGTTCAAGAAAAGCCTGTTCAAGAAAAGACCACTTACTGCCATGGTCTAATTGATTAGATAGGGTTGGGTGATAGGTTGGACTTGTAGGCTGAACGTGAGCCAGCAGTGTGCCCAGGCAGCCAGGAGAGCCAATGGCATCCTGGCCTGCATCAGCAATAGTGTGGCCAGCAGGACAAGGGAGGTTATTCTTCCCCTGTACTCAGCACTGGTCAGGCCACACCTTGAGTGCTGTGTCCAGTTCTGGGCTCCTCAATTCAAGAGAGAGGTTGAGGTACTGGAAGGTGTCCAGAGAAGGGCAAGGAAGCTGGGGAGGGGTCTGGAGCACAGCCCTGTGAGGAGGGGCTGAGGGAGCTGGGGGTGTTTAGCCTGGGAAACATTATTGCTGTCTACAACTCCCTGAAGGGAGGTTGTAGCCAGGTGGGGGTTGGTCTCTTCTCCCAGGCATCCAGCAGCGGAATGAGGGGACACAGTCTCAAGCTATGCCAGGGGGGCGTCTAGGCTGGATATTAGGAGGAAGTTCTTCACAGAGAGAGAGAATTTGCCATTGGAATGTGCTGCCCAGGGAGGTTGTGGAGTCACCATCCCTGGAGATGGTCAAGAGAAGCCTGGATGAGGCACTTAGTGCCATGGTCTGGTTGCAATGTAGTCACAAGATGACTTCAATGAGGTTCTGCATGTGTAACTACACACAGCAGTGTTATTTTTCAAGTGTTGGACTTCACAACTTAGACTTATGGTCTAAACCTTAATGAAATGAGTCATTGAAGCCTTCCATTCACATCCATAACCACATCCATGCCTGACTAAATACATGAATTGGTCAAAATTACAATGAATGAGACATATCATCAACTAAAAAACGCCTGCATAAGAGAACTGAATGGGCTTTGAGAAATACAGCCACCCCCAAGAGGCAGCTGTATTGCCAATTTTCAGCTATACTGCCCATTGGCAGCTAAAGGTAAGCTTCAATTTCCCAGCTTTCTCCTAAAACTTAGTTTTTACCCCAAGAGGGCTTGAAATTTGTTGGGTTTTTTATCTTAATTCAGGTTTAAAAAAAAAACAAAACACTTGAATATTTTCCTGAGGGAAAACTACGTTTCCCAGACTGCCTTCTTATGTTCTTCAAGCAGCAGAAGTGCAAAAGCACTTTTATCAAAGCTCTTCTAGTAGGGAATATTTTATGAAACATGTTTGAAAGAGATGTTCGTCACCCGAAAGATGGGAAGACACAGCTTCTCCCAATGAATAATGTAATTCTGCCCTTCAGATCAGCCAAAGAAAAACATACTTCCACAGAGCAGCAGCAAACAAGATGTCCATCTCTGTCCTCTGCTTTTCCACCACTAACTTCTGGAAAAATGCTCACTGCTCCCTTTAGAAAGTGCAGATTGTTGGCACCACAATAGAAGATAAAGCAAATATATAAAATAACTCTAATTTTTAGTTAATTTTTTTACACTACAAGCTGTTAATAAGCTAAAAGAAATTACTTTAGAATTCATTTTAGAATGTTCAGAATACCAAGAGGGGGGGGAAGGAAAAAAAAAAGAAAAAAAAAAAAAGAGCCTCAATTTTTCTCCAAGAACTTGCTATATAAATAGAGAGAGTGTTCCTTTTGTGCATCTACTTCTTAAACTCTTGTCCTAGTTCAGAGGGGGACAGATTGCTCTATTGCTCCAAAAGGGGCAAAAGAATAAGGCTTACACAAATGGATTGGAGAGTCATGGAAAGTTCAAATGGAAAAGCAATTCATATGCTACAAAAACTACATGCTACTACATTCATATGCTACAAGTATAGTGGTGAGTACAGCAAAGCATAGCAAAGTTCCTTTACACCAGACCAAAAGCCCAGCACTCCCCTTCTCCCCAACTGGGTTTCATCAAAAGCCCCAGGGAATAAAGAGAGAGACAATAACTTTGGAGACAGATGTATAAGGGTGCAGGATTTATGGGTAGCAATACACTATCACCTGTGTCCACCCCCTGGGCTGGACACTCTGGACACTAGAGGTCTCAACTCTGTGGCTTCTTTTTTTGGAGGCACCCAGTCTAAACGGCCACAACTGTAATCAGTTTTAATATGGTTAACACATCAAATCCACAAATGGTCTTTAAATCCTTTAATTTTATATTTAGAAGCCCACAGAATTCCTTCAAAACCAACAACCATAATTTTTTACTTGAAGCAATGGAAAGTTCCCCACCCCTTTCCTCATTCCTTCCAGTCTGAAACCTGAAACCCTATAGACCCACACAAGTATCATCAGATAGAATCATAGAATTGTCAGGGTTGGAAGGGACCTCAAGGATCATCCGGGTCCAACCCCCCTGCCATGGCCAGAGACACCTCACACTACAGCAGGTTGCTCACAGCCACATCCAGCCTGGCTGCAAAAACCTTCAGGGATGAGGCTTCCACCACCTCCCTGGGGCAACCTGTTCCAGTGTCTCACCACCCTCAGGGGGAAGAATTTCTTCCTTGACATGAGTCTCCTTCTTTTACTGCAACAGAGTTACGAATAGGAATGCTACTCCTAATACAGCTGTAGAAATGCAGGCCAGCTTCTTAGTGCATGGTGACAAAGAGGTGGATACTTCTGTCTGGGCAGAAGTGACAGTTTTGAGAGATCAAGCTTTAGAAATCACACTGATGGCATGTGTCCTCAGAACCAAGAGGCCAATCAAAGGAACCAGGTTTCCTTTTCCTACCTTCACCACATGTACCATGATTATTATTTTTGTTTTCTCACCAGTACAGAAAGTCTCTTTGATGCTGTTTGGTAGGCTCGTCGGTAGATTTCCACAGGTTACATCATGTGAAAATCTGACCCTTCACTGAAGTGATGAGCTAACCTTCATACCTGCATTCTGTTAGAAAAAAATAAAACTACATCCTAAAACTAGACATACTAGACTTATATTATTATTCTTTCATTCCTATGACTTCTCCAAGAGGGGGGAAAAAAAAGTTATTTGTACTGGAGTAGTGATTGTATCTTCTAAAGATATATGAAACAATAAAGTGACTTCCTGCCTCAAAGAGGTTTACATCTTTAGCATACATGACAACAGATGGAGAAAACCCTGGAGCATTAATATTGTATGCACCAGAAGACATTCTTACTATCATGCATGAATTAGGCCGTACACTGCTGCTGCTTGTACTGAAACTCCTTGGTCCAATACTACATCTTGCAGGACTGGAGGTGGAATTAGATTTGCTTTCAAAGCCTGCAGACTGAATGTGCCCTACCAGACATTTCATTACACTCCTGTCAAAGTTCATTCTCACTGGCATTGTCATTTTTATTTGGAAAATGTTTTCACCTTGCAAGAGGCTGCAGTGGAAAGAATCTCTGACAGAAATTTGGCACGCTTTTCGGTAAACAGTAGAAGGAAACCCTACCTGTATTTCAGGCATGACAATCAACACATCCCATGGGTAGGGCTACTTTGTTTCTCACATCTGAAAGCTGCACCAACAGTCATCGTTTACTTTCATATCAGCACACCAGTGGCCAGCAACTGAGGAAAAGGAGAACTTAGTCAAATCTAGCATGCCCTCTGCTTGAATATGTGGGGTCTGGAGCATTTCTGCAGCAAACTACTGACCTGAAAGTCCAGATGTTTTTTAAGCAGTATCCTTACAAGTGATTTTCATTTTGACCAAGCCAACTTAAAATCTGTTATACTTGTCTCTCCTGAGAACAGCTTTTGGCACATCTCAAACATGTTGCAGAGTGCTTTTCATTTTTGAGAAGCTTTGTTTCATTGTCTTATTTCTAATATATTTGAACTTTCATAGGGGGACAAATCAAACCAAAAGTATACTCCATCATAGGCTCTGTGAGGACCAGATGTGCTTCTGTTGATGTGTGCCAAGAGACTGCTCCCAGTGGATTTAAAATGGGAACACGAAGAGACCATATGGCAGTAAAGATAATTTAAATAGCACCTTTTATCAGCAAATATCAAAAAGCACCTTGCAAATCACCTACTGTACAGGAAGAATTTCACTTAGAACTGAAAGCAAATACCTTTGGGGTAAAACTTGGAAATACATCATAACACACAGTAACGCTATGAAACAACTTGCAACTATTTGTGAGGAGTACAGTCCAAGCAAACTGAAATCACAAGACAAGCACAGGCGGATATATTATAGTTACAAATCTGATGCAATCTGCACAGTTTCACCCTATACGGGGAATCATATATGGGAATCATCCAGTCCAACCCCCCTGCCAGAGCAGATCACACAGGAACACATCCAGGTGGGTTTTGAATATCTCCGGAGAGGGAGACTCCACAACCCCCCTGGGCAGCCAGTTCAGTGTTCAGTCACCCTTACAGGGAAAAAGTTTTTTCCTCCTGTTGCCATGGAACTTCCTATGCCTCGACTTCCACCATTACCCTTTGTGCTGTCATTGGGCATCACCCAGCAGAGCCTGGCTCCAGCCTCTTGGAACTACCCTTTATATATTTATCAGCATGAATGTGGTCACCTCTCAGGCACCTCATCTCCAAGCTACAGAGCCCTCAGCTCCCTCAGACTCTCATAAGAAAGATGTTCCACTCTCTTTAGCATTTTTGTGGCTCTGTGCTGGAGTCTCTCAAGCAGTTTCCTGTGGTCCTTCCTGAACTGAAGGGCCCAGAAGTGGACACAATACTCCAGATGCATTTTGAGAAATGCAACTCTATTAAAATGATCTGCAAATAGAGGCACTGAAAATAGAACACAAGCCTAAGGGGATAACATACTGGTTTTGCAGACTTACTGTGCCTGTGTACACTACGTATGTATATATCATGTTAATCTCAATGTCCCAAAAGGAAATGTGGCCAAGAGAAGTTATACTACTTTTCATATTTGTTATTAGGAGGTCATGTGGGAGGCTTTGGCCTGTTTCTTATACTGCCATGTATATCACTGTGTATGTTAGAATAATTAAGAGAAAGCAGTTGTTTAAACTGCAATAACATTTTCTTTCTCTCTGTCTTAGGAAAAATGAACAGGAGGAGAAAGAACACATAACAGAATGCACTGCTCATCAAAGAAAACCACAGTCCATTTTCAAATGGAACAACATAAAATTACTTTAGTGAGGTCTACTACTTGAAAGTGTTACCTTCTTTTGTTACCATTCTAGACTTACTCAAAACCTGCCTGGCTGTGTTCCTGTGTGACCTGGTATAGGTGATCCTGCTCTGGCAGGGGGGTTGGACTGGACAATTTTTCGAGGTCCCTTCCAGCCCATAACATTCTGTGATTCTGTGATTCTACCACTTCAAGACTGACACTTTGTTTCAGCCCAGAAGATGACTTACCTCCTGTAGATATGTATAATGCTTATGTGCTCTAAGAAGGAAATTTTAAACGCTGCTCAACAAACAAATTAAGTAGATGTACAACAATCTAATTTATACTGCATCTTTAAAGACCTCCTGAAGGAACTTGTTAGAAGATAATCTACTGCATTTAAAATGAAACTGGAAATGTGGTTGTTATTTAAAGGTATTTTTGAGATTTTTATGCCCATGTTCATGGTCATGTTTTGTTCGCCCTCCTGATTGTTGCACTTCCAATCAGAGGTGCAGGACAGCATGAATGCAGTGCACTCAACCCCCCAGGAGCAATTTCATTTTTTTTTTTAGTTTTAAAGTAAGAAGCAGATGTACTAAAAGGATGGTGAAAGACTATTATTAACTACCTTTAAATATGCTTAATGGCACCACCTGCTGACTCAGAAATTCCTTTCCTCCAAGCCTACACAAAGTGAAGGGCCTAACTGTGAGTGGTTTTTTTACTGTGTGGACGGATGTACCAGATCTTTTTCATAAAAAATTTCACTGGGGCCTTTCTAAATACAACGCTTTAAGCATAAAACTCCAGTGCATTTATTTAGAAGAGCACTCTTAGCTGCTGTAATAAAAATAGTAAAAGCACTTACCATACTTTAGATCTTCATATGGCTGATAAGCAATTCATCCCTGCTGGCAAAGATTTTAGTTTGCATGGGACAGTAAGCAGCAGCAGGTATCTTACTTCTCCAAACCCACCCTTCCCTTAAGGTTATTTCCCCTTCTTTATCGCATGTATACCAGAGGAGAGCTTTGCTTCTCTGTCCATGGAATTTCAGACATAATCCCTTAGTGGCACTACTGAATGCTTTGAATGTGCTTTCACCAGTCAGAGGAAGCCATCTGACATCTGTTAGTTGTAAGATGTCTCAGGAATGGAAAGGGCTGTGATAAAAATGTATATTTTATATATTTTATAATGAATATCTTGGGCAGTGGAATCTTCAAACACCACCATAACTTATTTACAAAATAAGTATTCTCAGGTTCAATTATTTGGTTGTGGGTTTTACACTCCACATATGAAGACAGTTAAATGATTCAAGCACAAATCTAACCTTTCCAATACAGCAATTCCAATTGGAAATGGGATTCCATGGCAGATTAACCAGGGACTCACCACTTACTCCTCTGTCTGGTGTCTTCCCAGTTCCTGTGGCTATGATTTGAGCAGTCCTTGGCTCAGAGAGGGGCTAAGGGCCTCTCTCTTGTTGTGCCCAGGCACTGGGCTGTAGCCTCGTCCGGGATTTAATTCCCTTGAAGCTTTTCCTCTTTCTGCCTCGGTCCAGGTGCAAGGCCTGGGTGAAGTTGTAGGCCTGCTAGAGCAGGTTCTTCAGGTGCTACTCAGGCAGCATTTGGCTCTTGTCTTTTTGTGGTAAGCAGGCCCTCAGCTGCTTCGCAGGCAGCATTTGGCTCTTGTTGCTGTCTAGGTGAGCACAAGGCAAGCTGCCTGACTTCTTGGCTGGTTTAAATACTGTCCCAAGACAATTAATGCCCTTTGGTAACACAGAACCCTGATAACTGGACCTCTAGGATAGGGCATACCCAAACATGGCCAGGGGCACACAGTTCACAGCTATGCTACACAGTTAATCACTCGTGGTACATGTTTATCTGGACCCCAGGAAGTGTCCAGGCTTGCACATTCAGGGATGCTTACAATGTTAATCACATGTGCTAGACATTTACCTTGACCATCTGGGCCCCAGGAACTGTCCAGGTTAGCACATTTGCAGGTGCTTAGCCACTGTCTGGGCTAGGGCACGTCTGGGGGTTTGACCCTTCAGGACAAGGACAGTGAACTTTTTTTCTGAGGCCTGCTCTCTTGCTGTGACACTGAGCTGACCCAGGTAGGTTTCAGAAGAATAGATCCCTTTTTCTAGCTCCAGTGTTCTTATTTACTATCACAACTCACAGAACCAGAACAAGGCAGAATCTTGACCTTCACAAGTGCTAGGGTAGAAACTCACAACGAGTGCAGCCCCTGGGATGATGCTTACACAAATATAAGGATAGAAGTTATTGCCCTTAGTTTCCTCAAAGTAGTCCAATGAAGCAGGGCTTGACAAGTGTACAGTAACTGAGACTGGAAGAGTCAGAGACTGCCACAACAACGAGTCTACCATCTCAGAAAACAACAGAAGTTAAACCACTGCACTTCCATGCCACCCAGAAACTCAGAAGCTGATACAGTCCAAGTTCCTGTTTGCAGCACCTCTTCTTTCTGTAAGCGTTCAGTAAAGCACCCACATCCTTGAAATTTCAAATGTCAGCCTAAGGAGACTGAGTTGGCAGATGTAATGAATTAATTCAGTAGTCTCTCTTGGCAGAAAAGCATTCAAAGTTCAAGTGCATTGCAGCCATTTATCTTCTACCCAGGAAACATTTCTGTAAGCTTGTGAGAGGAACTCTGTCAACAAGCATATTAAAATAAAAACATTGGAGCAACTTGGCTTGTGGGACCTCTCCCAAAGTTGAGAACTACCATCACACAAAGGTGCAATCCCACTTCCAGATGGTACCAGCACAGACATAAGGCATATCCACAGCAGCTGTGAACGTGCTGTGACCTTGGCTTGCTTCACTGGCTTCCCTTCCTAGCTAATAACAGTGTGTGTCCTGAATATGCTTTGACCCTGAATGCTGGCTTCTCCCAGGACTGTGTGGCTACCTCTGAAAGAGCAATTCAGAAAGGTTGTGCTTAAGGCCAGCTCCCTGCTTTTGGGACCAATACAAGCCAGTAGATCTAGAAAAAACAGCCCCTGCACCATGATCATCTTTGTCCTTTGCCAATACCAGTTAACAGTTCTCCAAGAACACACGAGCTGGTATTTTGCCACAAATACAACACTTCTTATCACACACACGCACAAAAAGGACAATAGTTTCTTAGGTGCCCAAATCGACCATATTTAATTAAGATACCAGTTGCTAAGTTTTCCTCTTGAAAAACTGACATGCACATGGCTTGTATTTCCTGTCATACCCACTGTGATATTCTGAATTCTGTGTTGGAATCTGCAGTAGTTCACAGTCTTAGAGTATAACAGAGGCTGGAAGGGACCTCAAGAGATCATCAGGTCCAACCCCCCTGCCAAAGCAGGATCACCCAGGGGAGTCTGCACAGGAATGCATCCAGGCAGGTTTGGAAAGTCTCCAGAGAAGGAGACTCCACAACCTCTCTGGGCAGCCTGCTCCAGGGCTCTGTCACCCTCACTGGAAAGAAGTTTCTCCTCATGTTGAGCTGAAACCTTCTCTGTTCAAGCTTGTACCTGTTGATCCTTGTCTTATCACTGTGAACCACCCAAAAGAGCCTGGCCCCCTCCACTTGACACCCACCCCTCGGATATTGATAGAGACATTGATCAGATCCCCTCTCAGCCTTCTCTTCTCCAGACTAAACAGCCCTCAGTCTCCCTGCATAGGGGAGTGTGTCAAAAATTAAAAAGACAGTTTCAAACCATCACAGGGAGATGCTCAAGTCCCCTAATCATCCTCATGGCTCTCCCTTGGACTCTCTCCAGCAGGTCTCTGTCTCTCTTCAACTGGGGAGCCTCAAACTGGACACAGGATTGCAGGTGTGGTCTCACAGGGCAGAGTAGAGAGGGAGAACTTCCCTAGACCTGCTGGCCACACTTTTCTTGCTGCACCCCAGGATGCCTTTGGCTCTCTCTGTTGTGGAGCCAGTTTGCAACCCCCTCACTGACAGCCTTCTATGCCACATCTCCTGAGCTTTTCTATGAGGATGTTATGGGAGACAGCATCAAAAGCTTTACTGAAGTCAAAATATATGACATCCACTGCTGATATATGACATCCACTGCAGATTACACTTTGGTGACAAGAACTGGGAAGGTAGTATTTGTAGAGGGTAGGACTTGCTAGAAATATTTCTATAGCTGAGGACAAAATAGGAGATTTCTGGGTCTGAAAGGATCCAGAGGAATTGTTTATCTCTGATACCATGCAGAAAAAATCTAAGATGATTTATTGCACGGCTTAAGAGAGATCAACACATGTACATGGAACAAAATAATTATTTCTTGTCTTCTTCCCAGAAACAACAATCTGTATTTCAAAAGCCACTACTGAAGTGGAAGATGAGATGGAAAAGTTGGACTTTGACTCAGTTTTCAAGGACAGGTCTCTTGCTACTTAATCCACAAATGTTCTCGGTCTGCTGTTGCATTCAATGCTGCCATCATCTGGTTCTTCACCTCAACTGACATTTCCTAAATCTCAAATATCTCCAGGCCTGAGTTTCGATGCTTTTTGTGAAGATACTTGACAAAAAGGATTTGTGCTTGTCCAAGCTGCAAGCCCCTTCACTAGCTACCACACTCCAGAATATTTACCCAGCCTCTTGGCCAGGCATTCAGCTCCATTTTCTTACCTAATCACTCAAGATAGAGAGAGGACACTGATTAATGTGTCTTTTCATATTCAGACTTAGTATACTGTTTACAACTCTCCTCAGTCATCCACCAGAGATTTATTGATAGCAAGCCAATTACTTTTAGCATGCCAGCCACCAGGGTCCTGACAGTGTCCTCCTAACAAGGGAAGGAAGACATCTGATCATGGGAAACACCTTGCCTCTTACATTAAATGCATGTTACTAACTTCCCAGTGATCAATTTAAATGCAAACATGTCTATAGAACCACAGAATTGTCAGGGTGGGAAGGGACCTCAAGGAGCATCCAGTCCCACCCCCCCTGCCATGGGCAGGGACACCTCACACTACAGCAGGTTGCTCACAGCCACATCCAGCCTGGCTGCAAAAACCTCCAGGGATGAGGCTTCCACCACCTCCCTGGGCAACCTGTGCCAGTGTCTCACCACCATCATGGGGAAGAATTTCTTCCTGACATCCAGTCTGAATCTACCCATTTCTGGTTTTGCTCCATTCCCCCCAGTCCTATCACTCCCTGACGCCCTCAAAAGTCCCTCCCCAGCTTTCTTGTAGCCCCCTTCAGATACTGGAAGGCCACAAACTGGAAAGGACAAGAGAAGATTTTCCGTCATCTTACACTGATCCAAGGCCACGCCGCTTACAAGAGATCAAAATTTTCACATCCTTTCCATTCTGCTACCAGCCAAAGTACTGTGTAAAGCTAGGGAAACACTGATCTAGATAAAAGCTGGATTTTGATGGCTGATATAACCCTCAGGGAGCTATGAAAACACTGACACTAATGCAGTCACGGAAAAGAAAAATACATACAATGAACTTTGCTTCATCTTTGTATTGCAGCATACTACTCTGGGTTCTCAAGAAAGTATTTTTTTTTCTTTTAGCCTCTCCAATTCTTGGCTTTCTGTCTACTCCCTGTTCTCCACAGGAGTCCTAAGCAGACAAAAGTCTGCTTAGCAAAACATGCTCAGCTGCTTTGTCTTCCTGACAAAGGATTCACCAAACCTGTTTCGTAGATAGCAAGGCCAATGAAGCAAGATTGCCTTCCTGTTTGCTGTTCAGTGCAGAACAGAAAGGTGCTACACAGAACAGTTCTGTTCTACATGGGCTGCCAAGAAGCAGACACAGCAGCTGCTATCACACGGCACATCAGTCAATGCTTGCAGCTCTTGACAGGATACTAATCGATCACCATAGGCAGACAACAGCATGGGGTTATTGGGAGATGTGCCAACATTCTTTCCTTCATGCTTTCTCCTGAACTATTGCCCAGGAGATAGGAAGGTTGGATAAGGCTATGCTGGAGCTTGGGATACAAAGGAGACTTATGAGCCCGTTGATTAGAATTAAAGAGTCTTAGAAACTTAAAGGATGGCTGCTTGGATTTAATCCTCAGTTGAGTCCTGAGAAATTCTGCAGAATCAAAACTGAGATTAAAGAGAGACTTCTTTAATGAACAAATTGAAAACATGGCTGATATTGGATATATAGAAATGACCATGTATTCTTCCTTCAGCACTAACATAAATGACAGTGTGCTGAAGAGTCTCTATCTGCTATTCAATTTTGGTATTGACAGAACAGAAGGGAGACAAGGAGGCAGGAGGATGGTGACATCTGAACTGAACCTCCATTCTAAATTCAGATCTGAATTGGACCTGAATGACTACATGAAAGTCTTGAGCACACCTGCATACCTCCCCTAAAAAAGCTTCACTGACTTGAATACTAGATGAATGCCTGCCTTGTGCATCCTAATAGAGCTGGGGTAAGATTTTCAGACCCATTTAGGAACTGGCAGAAATGCAACTGAGGCTTGAAAGAAATCTTAATTCTAAAGAAGGAACACAGAAAGAACCCTCTGGAAAAATAAGTCAGCACAGTGAAAGAGTGGAGACTTGAGGAAATACCTCACATACTTTTTTTTTTTTTTACAGAGGAAATGCAGGTAAGCTCTTTACTGGCCCCATATAACATCCTTGGCATTCATTTATTACAAAGCCATTTTTCCTAGCCTTGACCTGTGCAACTTTAGATTAAGAAGGAAATAGAGAAGCAGCAAATGATGTAGAAATATGTGCTACACATCCCTCACTCCTAGATTAGACAAAATAAAGGATGTTTCATTTCATTTTTTCAAGCAGGCTCCCTACATTTCTGGAGGGTGCTAATGCCCTGCAATGTCTGAGCGAGATAGCATTAGGGCTGTACATGCTGCATTCCTCCTTGCTTTCTTAATAAAAGAATAATAAACTCAGCAGTGCAGAAGCAACACAACATGCTGCTAGGAAGGAGACCTCAAAGCCCACTCAGCTGCTTCACTGGTGTGTATTAAAATTAATGAGTTCCTGCTACAGAGAGAAAGAGGTGTCCTTACATGGAATGAGGTCTAGGATCTCTGTATTGTAGCACAACCACCGAGCAGCACAGCTCAGTCTCAAAGAATACATTTCTTAGAAGAGGAGGGAAACAAGACCAGACTGAATATGCTTACTATATATATATTGAAAGAAAGCATAGGAGAGCTATTTGCATCTTAAGCACCTTTCCATTAGTAAAGACTGGATTACTGTTAAAGCCCTTTTTTTTCTCCCTATTTGTATAGTTAACAGAGAGGAAAACAAAAAAAAAAATGGTAATACTGAATGCCAGCCAGCACCTGAGGCTGGAAACTCAGCCAGGACAGCCACAATACTGAATGGGTCTCAATTACAGAGCCCTTATTTTTGTGCATGGGAACATGTATCTGGAGGTCAGCACATTTCATTAATATTTGTTATTAAGTGCTTTTGAGCTCTTAATGCATCCCAGTTAATGAAGCAAAAATTTTGATGCAGCCATTTGCTTGCTCCCATAATATAACTTTTGAAATGCTGTTTAATTAAGACAGTTCATTTTTATCCCAGATTATTGAAGGCTTCATCCAACTGCAAAGAGGAGTTCATAGCACATTGCTACACTGACATCTCTTTCAAGCTTATTTCCAGGGAGAAACAAAAATGGACTGGCATGTTTCATAACAGAAAAGCACATCAAGGATTTTGTGAGTTCAGCTCAAGCCATTTGCTTGAACTGAACTCATAACTAGAAGGCACTTTTACCTCCTATTACCTAAATTCCACAGAATAGTTGCCTAAAGGTCACTTCCTTTTCTTAGGTGATAAGGACACATCAATCACAGCTATACCAATGAATGCTAGCTTCAACCATCTTATAGAAGTCCAAATACCAAATCACAGTAAAAATCAGAAATCCAAGATCACCTCAAAACTGGCCTGAACTGACCTACAGGCAGCAAAAAATCCCATTTTACTGAGGATGTTTGATCTCAGACTATTTCTGGTTTATGTTTTTGCATTTCCTGTTCCAGAGTTCATTGCTGCCTATCAAGAAGTCTGAAGTTTGCCAGAGCAGGAAAAAGAAAGAGGGGGAAAAAGAAAAAGGAGGGAAAAGAAAAGGGGGAGGAGGAAGAAAAAGGAGGGAAAAGAAAAACGGGGGGAAGAAAAAGAAAAAAAAAGGGGGGGAGGAAAAGGGGGAAAGGGAGGGGGGAAGAAAAAGGGGAGAAAATAAAAAGGGGGGAAAAGAAAAAGGAGGGGAAAGAAAAAGGGGGGAAGAAAAAGAAAAAAAAAAGGAGGGGGGAGAAAAAGGGGAAAAGGGAGGGGAGAAGAAAAAGGGGAGAAAATAAAAAGGGGAGAAAAGAAAAAGAGGAGAAAAGAAAAAAGGGGGGAAAGAAAAAGGGGGAAAGTGAAAGGGAGGAAGAAAAAGGGGGGAAAGAAAATGGGGGGAAAGAAATTGGGGGGAAAGAAAATGGGGGGGGGAGAAAAAGGGGGGAAAAGAAAAAGGGGGGAAAGTTAAAAAAACAAACAAAAAAAACCCCACCAACTTGAAGAAGCATCACCAATTCAATCTGCTTATGTGTGCAGCTTTCAAATTCAACATTTTTTAGGTTCCTGAGGCTGTAATTTAAGTTTCAAATGTTTGCTATGTCACTGTTGTCAAACTGTTTCTGCAGTAGACCTGCCTCAGTCTGCAAACTGCTCCTGTTCTAATGTAACCACGTTCAGCCTGTGACCAGTGTGATGTAAAAGGCAGTTACTTTGTTTATCTCACTGCTATCCAGAACTTGGCTATGCTGCCATGCCACTAAATCCCAGTCAGTCTGGGAGGACTCCATTAGGACTCCATTAGTTCATCATCATTGAAATTAATTTTTCTTTCAGTCTCCCTGGAGTCAAGGTTACACACAAAACTACCACAGGAAGAAATATGACACCCGAAGGTCAGATTCTTTCCCTCCTTTTGGGGAGGAGGTTTTTGTGAAGGACTGAATGAAACTGGAAATGAAAAACGTGTCCCAGAAGAGTCCATAAACCATTACTTATATGGCTGTACTGGGTTTGGCTGAGCTGGAGCTAATTCTCCTCACAGCATCTTTCTAGGGCTGTGTTTTGCAGTAGTAGTTGATAACACAGCAGTGTTTTGGCTACTGTTGAATAAGCATCCAGGCTGTGTCTTTTCAACATTTCCCTGCCCCAAGAGTATGCTGAGGGGTGGGCAAGATCTTGGGAGGGGACACAGCAAGGCCAGCTGACCCAGACTGGCCAAAGGGGTATTCCATGCCACATGACGTCAGCTCAGATATAAGAATGAAGTGAAAGAGGGAAGTGGGGGATTTGTCCTTGTAAGGCACCAGCAAGCTTAGAGAGCCCTGCTTCCCGAGACCGACCATGTCCTGGGTGATGGTCAGTGGAGACTAACATCTCTCTCTCTGCTTTCGCTTCCGTGGTCTATTGCCTTTACTTGTTATTGTTCGTAAATTGTTTATATCTTATTACTGCCTTTTGTTGTATGTTTCCCTGCCCCCCTGTCTATTTAAGAAGGGGAGTGATAGAGCAGCTTTGGTGGGCATCTGGCCCCTAGGCCAGGGCCAAACCACCACAAAGCACTTCCCTCTTGTTAGCTGGCAAACCTCCCTTTGTGTCTTTCTTCACTTCCCTGCTTTTGTAGAAGGGGCAAGCTTGAAGTTAAGCTCCAGAGAGTAGAATCATGGACTCACAGAATTATCAGAGTTGGAAGGGACCTCAAGGATCATCCAGTTCCAACCCCCCTGCCATGGGAAGGGACACCTCACACTACAGCAGGTTGCTCACAGCCACATCCAGGCTTCCACCACCTCCCTGGACAACCTCTTCCAGTGTCTCACCACCCTCATGGGGAAGAACTTCTTCCTAACATTCAGTATGAATCTACCCATTTCTAGTTTTTTTCCATTCCCCCCAGTCCTATCACTCCCTGACACCCTAAAAAGTCCCTCCCCAGCTTTCTTGTAGCCTCATTCATGTACTGGAAGGCCACAAGAAGGTCTCCTCGCAGCCTTCTCTTCTCCAGACTGAACACTCTCTCAGTCTGTCTGCATAGCAGAGCAGCTCCAGCCCTCTGATCATCCTCATGGCCCTTCTCTGGACACCTTCCAGCACCTCCAGATCTTTCCTGTAATAGGGGCTCCAGAACTGGACGTGGTACATGAAGCACTGTCGCCTGAAGCATGAAGAGCTGCTCTGACTGAAGTTGATTCCTGACATTAGAAATCTGGGCTGACTTAGTTGCCTGCTTCTCAAGAGTGTTGTAAATGTTTACAGACAACTATATATGACTGTTAGTATCTTCCAACCTCTCACAAAGTGCTGAGAAGAATACTGTTTTGAGTTAGAAGAGGATTGTTTTGATTTAGATTAGGAAGAAGTACTTCACCATGAGGGTGGTGAGACACTGGAACAGGTTGCCCAGGGAGGTGGCAGTAGCCCCATCCCTGAAAGGTTGGATGTGGCTCTGGGCAACCTGATCTAGTGTGAGGTGTCCCTGACCATAGCAGGGGGGTTGGAACTGGATGATCCTTGAGGTCCCTTCCAACCCTGACAATTCAATGATTCTATGTAGGAAAATGAAACATAAGAAATGAGTTGGTGAGGGTGGATCACTTTCAAATACACAGAACAATATATTATTAAATGTACAGTTTAAAGAATACTAGTCTGAAAGGGGCCAGATGAAGCAATTTTTATCCATTGTAGTGGATCAATTCTTAATGATCATGGCTGATATTTGCAAATATGTAGAGATTTCCAAATTAATTCACATTTCAGCACCTCTAAAAAATACCTACATTTCAAGGAAGTCTAAGTATTTGCAGCTCTCGACTGGCTTAAGTGGCACTTCTTGAGAACTATGTAGAAAAGTTGAGACTTCATGCACTTGGATACTGCCTCTCATATCTGAGCCAGCTGAACAAAATAAATAATGAAGCAGAAATCCATCAGCTGCTCTGATCTGTTCAATTGCCAGTCCACCACACTACTGCTTCTCTGTTCTGGTTAAACTGAACAACAGTGAAAAAATACATTAACAGAGGAGGAAGAGGAGTTCCTTTACTTTAAAGCCCTTTGGGGTTAAAATTCAATAGCAGTGAATTTCAGAAGAAAGTAATCAAGGAAATGTCTTTGCAGCTATTATACTGTGTAGCAATTCTGGGAACAAAATTATCTCTTCAGACAAGCAAAGTTCCTCTAAGACAACAAATAACATTGTTTCAAGCTGCAGACACTCCTATATGAAGATGAAAGTCCCAACATACATAAAACCAACATGGTCTGTGATCATATTTCTGAATCTCCAGAATAAAATCTATAGAACACTAACTGCATGTTCCTGGCTTTTGCATCACATAGACCCAGACAACACTTCCATGGTGTGTTATGAAGAAAAGGAGATTATCTTAGCAGTCACATTCTGGCTGGTACTCACTGGCTTGTCTATTTTTTTTTTCTGAATACTTTCCTGTCTCACTTTTAGTGTTCTTATTCAGGTATTGATTTACTTGATTTTGACTTAAACACTCACAATAGACCAGAATTAAACCTTTGTGAGTAATGCCTGAACAAGGCACATAGTAAGTCTTTATTAAATAGAGACAGACAAGGCACATAGTAAGTCTTTATTAAATAGAGACAGACAGGATGCATTCAAATGGTGTAATATCATAATTACACTTCTGATCCCATTTGTAAAAGGTTGACAGGACTGAGAAGTAAGAAACAACGTGTGTGTTTTCAGAGATCATGAAAAATATGAAATAATGACAAAAAGAAAAAAGAAGACAAGAAAAAGAAAGGAAAAAGAACAAAGAAAAAGAAGGAAGAAAAGGAAGAAAAAGGAAGAAAAAGAAAAAAGAAGGAAAAATGAAGAAAAAAGAAGAAAAAGAAAGAAAAAGAAGAAGAAAAAGAAAGAAGAAAAAAAGAAGTAAAAGAAGAAAAAAGAAAAAGAAGAAAAAATAAAGAGGAAAAAATAGAAGAAAAAGAAGAAAAAATAGAAAAAGAAAGGAAAAAAAAGAAGGAACAAGAAGGAAAAAGGGGAGGAGGAGGGAGCAAAGAAAAAAGAGAAAAACATTATAGCTTCTGTCTAAGTAAGAATCATAAAGTTTAATGAGTTTGAACTCTTGCCTTGCTTTCAAATAGTTGCATCCCGCTGCACTGAACAGCTAATAATCAAGCTTGAGATTCAGTGGTCTGCTCCTGCTGGTGGTTGCCTTTCTGAGGTGCCAAGAACACGCACGGCCTTTCTGATAGTGGAACTACTACTCCCTCTTGCTTGGCCACTCAACCGCCCCGCAGTTACCGAGGACGACGGAGAGAGTCCCAGCCCTGCACACCCGCACCGCAGAGCCCCTAGCCCGCCCTGCCCCGCGGCGGGGCCGCTCCGTCCCACACTCCCTGCTCGAAGGCTGCGGAGGATGTGTGCAATAGCAGAGAAATGCCGCCAGAGGGAGACTGCATCGCACCAGAGCTCATGAGAGAGAGGCTGGAAATGCAACTGCTAGAAGCTATTTTATCGAGATCTCATCCAGCCTACCACCAGATACGCTGCCGATTTTTCTGGGAAGATTAAACATGCAAAGAATCCTTTTTAAAAGAAATACTTTTAGAATTGCAACATTTGGGCTCTTATGAAATCTAAAGATGCAAATCTGGAATAAGGGAGTTGATTCTCAAAGTCAATTAGTTAAATATTTTATATTTTCTTTTCATGCCCTTTAAAATTATTTCTTCACTATTATTTAACGTATTTTTCTTATGATTTAATGCAGGCACTCTCCCATCTTATGGAGGTGTATGCTAAATGCTGCACAGTCGAGATATGGCTCAGAAAGCAAGTATGGCATGCTGTCAAATATGGAGCCACGTTTCCTTTCATTCTTCAGGCTCCACTAGGTCAATAAATCAAGATATCATAAAATTTAACACAGGAAAAATGGAACAGGTACCATGAAGTTACTGCTTCCTAAGCAATTTTGCATGAAACAAAACCTGTATTGATTCCATATCCAATATTGTAGTCTCACTGTGTCTCTAAGAAAATCTAGCACTCCTGATCACACCTATGGATGTGATCTACCTAGACTTGTGTAAGGCCTTTGACACAGTCCCTCACAACTTCCTGCTCAAAAAATTGGAGGGATACAGATTCCCTGGGTGGACTGGTTAGTGGGTAAGGAATTGGCTGGATGGTTACATCCAGAGGGTGGTGCTCAATGGCTTGAAGTGCAGCTGGCGACACAGTGGTGTCCCTCAGAGGTCTGTGCTGGGACCTGTGCTGGTTAATATTTTTATCAATGATATAGATGGTGAGATCGAGTGCACCATGAGCTGTGTGCAGATGACACCAAGCTGAGTGGTGCTGGCAATACAGGATGGCCTCCAGAGGGACCTGGACAAGGTTCCTCTGCAGAGGTGGCCCAGGTGAACCTCATGAGGTTCAACAGGAGCAAGTGCAGGGTCCTGCAGCTGGGCTGCAACAATCCTCACTGTCAATACAGACTGGGGAAGGAGATGATAGAAAGCAGCCCTGAGGAAAAGGATTTGGGGGTCTGGTGGATGAGAAACTGGATATATGTGAGCTTGCAGCCTAGAAGGCCAATCACATCCTGGGCTGCATCCAAAGATGTGCTGCCAGCAGATCCAGAGAGATGATTCTGCCACTGTGCTCTGCTCTGGTGAGACCTCACCTGCAGTACTGTGTACAGGTCTGGAGCCCTCAATATAGGAAGTACATAGACCTGATGGAGAGGGTCCAGAGAAGGGCCATGAAAATCAACAAGAGGTTAGAGCATCTTTGCTATGAGGACAGGCTGAGAGAGCTGGGGGTGTTCCACCTGGAGAAGAGGAGGCTCCAGGGAGACCTAACAGCAACCTTCCTATACATTAGGAGGCCTACAGGAAGAATGGGGAGAGACTGTTTGCAAAGGCCTGCAGGGACAGGATGAGGGGCAATGGCTTCAAACTAGAGCAGAGCAGATTGAGATTGGATGTTAGGAACAAATTCTTTACTATGAGGGTAATGGAACACTGGAACAGGTTGTGCCTGCTGACTGCAGGGAGGTCAGACTGGATGACCTTTGGAGGTCCCTTCCATCCTGGACCATTCTATGATTCTATGATCACAGAAATCCCATTTTTAGAATGCATTTGCTGTGATTTTTCCTGGACTGTCAGCACATCTATTTCAGTTTAACCAGTTCACGGTATGACAGTTTATAATTTTTGTTACAAGCAACCTTTGGCACCTCTCTAGCATTTTTATCTGTCTAGAGCTTACAGTCAGTCACCACAATCTTTAACCTCACCTGCTAATTTAGTTAGGCTGTATGCAGAACAAAGGGCCACAATAAATGCCAAAGTAGGGGCTGCACCCACTTATAAATCAAAGAGCCCTAGGTCTCTTATTTAGGCAAGTTAAATATTTACTGGTTTATAACTGGCAAGCAACACAAGTAGGTCCCTGATGATAGCTGATGTATCAGAAGAAAAGTCTTCAGCATGTAGTTCTCAGCTCTGCTCTGGACATTTCTAAAATATTGGTTTCCATCTGTTTTTCTTAACCCCACAAAAGGTGAGGCTTTAACTGGATGTATATGTGCATGAAGAAATAATAATAATAGGAGGAGGAGGAGGAGTAATAACAATAATAAATACATCATCCAAAGGATTTATCATGTGCTTCTTTCAGTCCTCTACATTCTTGCCATTTAGAACGTGGCAGTGATAGATGTGACATCAAAATGCAGTCTGAAGCTTTGGTTTCTGAACATCAAAGACAAAAAAGGTAAGACTCCAATTTCTTAAAACCTATTTAAGCTGCAGATTGCTCTTTAAGAAAGGTGACTACCAAAACTCTGTCTTGCCTTAGCATTTTCATTCTGCTCTTTGTTCTGCTTTTCTTACTTACTAAGAAAAAATCTTAGTTTATGTATCTATAGTTATGCTGTGGGTCTGCAGTACAAGTTCTTCTGCCTTCAGATGTGGGGGGAGGACAGAAGTATTTGTATTAATAGTTTTACACTCCACGTGCAATGAAACTGTGGAACCTGTTGCCACAGGAGACTGTTGAAACCTATGGTTCTATATTAAGAAAGGGATTAAGTACTTAGTTCCAGAATGTTCAAGTACAATTAAGATATAAACTTTGCAGGAAAAAAAAAAATTAATCTTTCCAAATTCAGGCCAATCTTTGATTTGTACAGATCAGGTATAGTTCATGAAGGAAGGGAACATTATTCCTTACCTGCCTGCTGGTAGAGTTTTGTCAAAAGTATCAGTACTGGGCTGTATGGTGTGCGAAAGGGATAATAAACATTGATCCAGTTTGGTTCCCTTCCAGGACAGCATTCCAGCTTCCCTAGGTTTGTCAGTACGCAACACTTAACACTCCTGATTGCTCATATTAGGGGAACATGAAAATGCAACATACAATCTTCTGTTCATGTTGAAACACTGAGGCAATATATTTTCAAAGTCTGAAGGCTTCCATTTGCACACACCTTACACTTGTTCTAACCTGCATTCGTTCGTTTCTAATACAAAGAACCAAGAACACTGTTTTGTCAACAGGAAAGAGGCAGAAAGAGGCTCCGTAGTCAGCAGAGGGAGTCAGGCACTTCCAGAAAGCAACTCATCTATTTTAGGAATGGCCAAAGTGCCCTCTAGAAATGCCATCTCACTGACTGCAGAGGCAATCTGAAATCTACCCTACATTTGTAGTGAAACTTCCACATGGAACTCGTGGAATGGCACTCTCCCACAACCTTCTAAACAACATAGCCACATAATCAGTTTAATCTCAGGATGCCTGGCTCCACAAAGAACTACTCTGCTAACTTACTGGGAGAGCTATGAAGCAGATGCAGGTCAATAGACAGCAAGGATTTTCACTGACTGGTTTTGAAAATATCACTCATTTTAAAATGCAAATAAATCCCACCACAGGCACAGAGAAGGCTGAAATCACATTCTAGCAGCTTCAGTCCAAAAAACGGCCTTTGATTTAAACAGTTTTTTTCCTGAAGAAATAATGCATAAAGCTGAGCCAGTGGTTTTGTGCTCCTGTTGGCCAATGTGTTATTGTAAGCTCCCATCAGAAATCCCAGGCTCACAGGATGTTAGGGGTTGGAAGGGACCTCCAGAGATCTTCAAGTCCAACCCCGCTGCCAGAGCAGGACCAGAGAATCCAGCACAGGTCACACAGGAATACATCCAGACAGGGATGGAAAGTCTCCAGAGAAGGAGACTCCACAACCTCTCTGGGCAGCCTGTTCCAGGGCTCTGGGACCCTCACAGTGAAGAAGTTCCTCCTCATGTTGAGGTGGAACCTCCTGTGCTGGAGTTAACATCCATTGCTCCTTGTCTTATCACAGGGTGCAACTGAGCAGAACCTGTCCCCTCCCTCTCAACCCCCAGCCCTCAGATATTTATCAACATTTATTAAATCCTCTCTCAGTCTTCTCCTCTCCAGACTAAACATCCCCAGGGCTCTCAGCCTCTCCTCACCAGGCAGTGCTCCAGTCCCTTCATCATCCTTGTAGCCCTCCATTGGACTTTCTCCAACAGATCCCTGTCCCTCTTGAACTGGGGAGCCCAGAACTGGATGCAATATTCCAGGTGAGGTCTCACTAGGCAGAGTAGAAGGGGAGGAGAACCTCCCTAAACCCAGGCCCTAAGTAAACACATCACTTCTGCAGTTTCCCCCCAGTGGTCTAGTGCCATTCTTCTTCCAATCTGCACCAGAAAAATGGCGTTAAAAAAAAAAAATCTGCTGGGAATGCATCAGAAGCACAAAGAGCATGGCTACAAAGAGCAATAGCAGCCCTGGGATTGCCTGGCACTGCCCATGTCACCTTCAGGCTGGGACTTGGATAAATGTGTTGCAACCAGCTATGCAACTGATAGCAAGGTTTATCTGCACAGGGACAAACAAGAGCCTGTATGATTTCACTAATTTAAGTACTTGGAAGCAGAAAAGAAAAGGCATAATAGGTCATGGCATGGAAGTCTGAAGGTAAAATGGTTCAGGGAAGGGTAGGAGGGCTGGGTGTTGAGGCGAAGTCTGGACTGACAGCAATGACAGTTTATCAGTCTGCACAATTTCCAGCAGGGCTACATAGCAGGACTCAGTGGTAGTGATCATAGCTCAGCACCTATCCAGCTGTTTTCAGATAGTATTTTCTGTAACAAAAGAGAGTAACTTCACGGTGGCACTTGAATCAGACTAAACTGGTGCTCATGGAGCATCCTCATGACTTGAGACTGTTTAAAAACACCTCAAGTTTGGGAATTCCAAGGCGAATTCACAATCCACTATAGAAACAAGTGTTGAGTTCACCACTGCTGTATGTTTCCATACATGCCAACAGACAATGTAATTCCTAGCAAATACTGTACTACACACCTGCAATACTGCATCCAGTCTGGGGCTCCCCAGTTCAAGAGAGACAGAGAACTGCTGGAGAGAATCCAAGGGAGAGTCCCAAGGATGCTTAGGGGCCTTGAGCATCTCCCCTGTGAAGAGAGACTGAGAGCCCTGGGGCTGTTTAGTCTGGAGAAGAGAAAGCTGAGAGGGGATCTGATCAATGTCTATCAATAGCTGAGGGGTGGGGGGCAAGTGGAGGGGGCCAGGCTCTTTTGGGGGGTGCACAGTAGTAAGACAAGGAACAATGGGTTCAAACTTGAACATAGAAGATTTCACCTCAACATGAGGAGAAACTTCTTTCCAGTGAGGGTGACAGAGCCCTGGAGCAGGTTGCCCAGGGGGGTTGTGGAGTCTCCTTCTCTGGAGACTTTCAAACCCCACCTGGATGCATTCCTGTGCAGACTCCCCTGGGTGATCCTGCTTTTGGCAGGGGGTTTGGACCCAATGATCTCTGGAGGTCCCTTCCAGCTTCTGATATATTATGATCCTGTGATACTATGAAGGTTTTGCTATAGGTTTTTTTCTAGCCATAATTTTCTACTTACAGCACCAAACTTTCACTTACTACCATTTTGGAAAAGTTTCTTTTGCTCAGGCCTAGAGACAGCAAAGTTCTCTTATTCTATTTAACTCTTGCACACCTTAAAGTACCTTTGTCCATGCTGATTACTAATTTAGAATCAAGTTGCCCAAGTAACAAGTATGAAAGGGAAACCTCTAATTAGCACCACTTATGTATTAGCCATTCACTAGGGAGATTCCCACTCCACCTGTGAACTGAGAGATATTTCAACAGGAAGATTACTCAGATCTGATAAGAAATATTCCCAGCATAGGAAGGGCTCATGCTTAGTAGGTGGTAACAGTATTAGTCTAACATTAAAGAG
Source organism: Indicator indicator (assembly GCF_027791375.1). NCBI lineage: Eukaryota > Metazoa > Chordata > Aves > Piciformes > Indicatoridae > Indicator > Indicator indicator. The sequence goes on from NC_072019.1 coordinate 33,994,148, forward strand.
TGTGCAGCAGTTCAAACAGGTTCAAAAATATTTGCTTATGGATTCATTGTTGTATAAATGACCTAAAACTCACTGGTGCTATGATGACAGTTTAAAATTCATATACAGTTTTCTACTTTAGACAAGCCATGCCTTGAAAGAAAACGTCAGTATAGACCTCTGGACAAATTAAATCATGAGCAAAAATCTGACATTTTCATGGCTTAACTGTGTAACACTGTACTTACCTTTGGTCAGCAATAAAAATCCCAGCAATGAGTACATCATATCAATCTCCAGGCAATTACATGTAAGAAAGACTTCTCAAAATGTCTGCTTGGGAGACCAGATAACAAGTGATGGATGACTTGTCACACACTATTCCTACAAAGCAACCATTTCTAGCCATTAAATAGCCTACTGAAACATGCAAATTAAGTTATTCTTTACATGTTTGCAGAACAAAGGGTCTCCCTTTGAGACATATATACATACATTAAGAGAGATCACAGTATGTTAATATTTAACTATGAAGCTCAGTCTGTCTAAAGCTTCTTACAAAAGGTTGGAATATTTTTAACAGGTCCATTTACCTGCAGCTCCAGTTCTGGAGCCCCTGTTACAAGAAAGATCTGGAGGTGCTGGAAGGTGTCCAGAGAAGGGCCACGAGGATGAGCAGAAGGCTGGAGCTGCTCTGCTATGAGGACAGACTGAGAGAGTTGGGGTTGTTCAGTGTGGAGAAGAGAAGGCTCCAAGGAGACCTTCTTGTGGCCTTCCAGTATCTGAAGGGGGCTACAAGAAAGCTGGGGAAGGAATTTTTAGGATGTCAGGGAGTGATAGGACTGGGGAGAATGGAGCAAAACTAGAAATGGGTAGATTCAGGTTGGATGTTAGGAAGAAGTTCTTCCCCATGAGAGTGGTGAGACACTGGCACAGGTTGCCCAGGGAGGTGATGGAAGCCTCATCCCTGGAGGGTTTTGCAGCCAGGCTGGATGTGGCTGTGAGCAACTTGCTGTAGTGTGAGGTGTCCCTGGGCATGGCAGGGGGGTTAGAACTGGATGACCCTTGAGGTCCCTTCCAACCCTGACAATTGTATGATTCTAATATGTTAATATTTAACTATGAAACCCAGTGTGTTTAAAGCTGCTTACATAAGGTTGGAATATTTTTAACATGTCCATTTACTTGCAGCTTCATTTCTGGAGTTCTGTGTTCTAACTGAGGCATTTCTGAATGGCCAAAGCTGCTTTAATGGTGGCTATTCCATACACTAGGTAAATCAGAGACACGATTCAAGAAATCAGTATTGTATCCTGGATGAATACTGTTATAAATATGCAACTCTCCAGCTGCAGAAAAAAAATAAGGAAGGCAGCAGTCATGCTGTCTTGGGAAGTCTGAAAGTGCTGAGTACAGAGCAAAAAAGGCCAGAGATGTAGGATGATGAATCCCTCTCATAGAAATTACACAAGGCCTCTCTTAGGTAGGTTACAGACATCTCCATTACTGTGGTTGCATCCATAATACCTGACCACTCTTGTAGAGAGAGCAGGATCAAACAACTACAAGTACATCAGGACAGAGGCAGCTGCACATGGAAGTGGCCATGTGGCCCCTGAGCTCAGTTCTAAAGTTTCTGCTGATGACTGCACTGGAATCTGGGTGTGAATCCATATATCTTCCATTACCTCCAGTGTGATAAGGCCAGGCCAACAATTTAGGCCACAGCTGCACTTCTTCCTTAAATGCCTTCTTTTCCTTTTTACCGCATTTCCTTTTGCAAAAGGCCACCTCAAGAAACAAAAGAAAAGAACATGTTTTTGCATTTCATGGGATGGTAGAGCACTCCTCTTCTTTCACACTCCCAAACGTGTTCCCAGCTCACAGTTATTTCAAAGATGTGCTTGAGGTCCGGGCACAAACGGTGCTTTGCTTCTATATTTATGGTAAGATCTTATTTCTTTGTATGTAAAGATTACAAATGCTTTCCGTTTTCAAATAGATGGCTTCACTTGCTTCACTCAGGAGAAATTTTCCATTAGTCTGGAAACAGCTAATGTTGGCAATGCTAGCTGAGGAAACAGTAAGGTGGAAAATACAGCAGCTGTTATGTGGAAGAGCTAAGGAACAAATGTTTGTCTCCAAGCCTGGGTTTGTCCATCAGAGTTTCATTATGATGGCCTCCCAAAAGTACTTGAAGGTAAGCATTTGTCTGCCACATAGACTGGAAGTGTTTGCCAAGTGTTTGTAAAATGCTACAGGTTGCAAGTGATGCGAGTCAGTTCGACTGAAATGGAAGTATCACTTGCTAATCAGTCAGAGTATTGGAGAAAGTCTAACACAAGGATTATCGGGTGCAGAAAAAGTTTATTTCTCCAAGGAAAAAGCTATCACAACGAATATGAAGAAGCCAGAGGGAAAAATCTGAGCATGGCTTATGCTTATCCTGGCAGGATCATGCAAAACATTTGTGTTAACAACTTCTACTACTTTTTGAATCAGCTTAAGAGGTAGATAAAATCAGTCCCTACATTAAGAATGAGGGGAAAGGAGAACAGACTTTTTTTTTACCCTGCTAATGACACTGGCTGTACCCTAGGTCAAAGACTGCAAAGACAACAGGCCTGACCTGACTTTTTACACACAGCAGAGGTAATGAGATAAAGAGGCAGCACTGTGATAGCAAAATAAACCCTATGAAGTCTTGTGGACATCAAGAGTCCTTTAAAAGCAGTAATGGAACTAAAACATTATAAGTGAGATGACCTTTCTCATGGCTGACCCATCTCCTCATTAAGCCACAGCCTACTGAGGGGCCTGAGCACAGTTTCTCATTGTTTTAATCAGATCTGTTCATGTGTTATGAAAACTGAGAAAGGCAAAACCACTGCTTTGCAGATGCAGCTTTTGAAATGACATCAGGGTGACTCATAGTGAATAATGAAAAGCCTTGCTAAACCCTGCATCCCATGAGAGAAACAGGTCTCCACAGGGGATTCTCCTGTAGGGTTCAGCACAGCCTTTATAAGAATAGGCTTGGAACTTAGTGCAGATAGAGCTGCTCTGGCTTCAAAAGTACCCAAAGACCTAATCTGGAGGTGTTTGCTTTTGTAATGATTGATTAGCCAAAAACTAAATCTAAAAGACTCAGGAAACACCATGGTGATATTGTTTCCTTTTTTTCCCTAATGCAGGGAGTGCATAACTCCCAGTTGGCTGCAGAACAGCCACCATGATGTATTTCTTGACTGTCATTGGCCCTCATGCTGCAGCTAGAAATCAAAGGTTCTTGGCAGTTGCTCCTAATTGTACTGCAGAGTAATTCAAGGTACTAAAGCACTAGGATTGCTCAGGAAAAAAAAAAATCCATTCCTTTTAATGAGATGAATAATATTTTTTTTTAACCATGCCTTGTATTTCAAGATGCTCTTCTACACAGTGAAACCAAAACTAAACTCTATCTATCTACCAACATATTGCTTTACTTAAGAATTAGATCAGGGATCTTTAATAACATATGGCTGCTGCTTTGCGATATGGACCATAATCCATGCAAAACTGAACACAAAGATGGACACAGTCCATCACTTAGGTGGAATTTTTGGGTCTAAGTTCACAGGATCACAGGATGTCAGGGGTTGGAAGGGACCCAAAGAGATCATCAAGTCCAACCCCACTACCAGAGCAGGACCATACAATCTAGCCCAGGTCACAGAGGAATGCATCCAGATGGGTCTTGAAAGTCTCCAGAGAAGAAGATTCCACAACCCCTCTGAGGAGCCTCTTCCAGTGCTCTGTGACCCTTACAGTAAAGAAGTTCCCCCTTGTGTTGAGGTGGAACCTCCTGTGCTGCAGCTTACATCCATTGCCCCTTGTCCTTTCAAGGGATGCAAGTGAGCAGAGCCTGTCCCCTCCCTCCTGACCCCCAACCCTCAGATATTTATAAACATTTATTAAATCCCCTCTAAGTCTTCTCTTTTCCAGACTAAACAGCCCCAGGTCCCTCAGCCTCTCCTCACCAGGCAGTGCTCCAGTCCCCTAATCATCCTCGTAGCCCTCTGCTAGACCTTCTCCAGCAGCTCCCTGCCCCTCCTAAACTGGGGAGCCCAAAACTGAATGTAGTACTCAAGATGAGGTCTCAGCAGGGTAGAGTAGAGGGGGAGGAGAACCTCCCTTCATCTGCTGGACAAGAGTTTGTTTCAAAATAAGCACTTTCTTCCCAAAAGATTCACAGAGTATCCAGAAATTACCTTCCTTGAGGTGAGAATTGAACTGCAGTAGGAAGCAATATTTCCCCTCTACATGGAGCTTTTCAAGGGCTCCCTGGTAGAGGACAGATCCACGTTGTTTATTACTCCTAGCATAGCTCTACAGCATCTGTCAAAACAACAGACAATCATACTCCGTCTTCCTTCCAAAGTGGATGCTATGGGGATAAAGATTGTGTGTCTTCAGAAAGATATCCACAGGAAGTGTTATTTTAGAAAACTACCCCCAGGAGTCTATAAATAAGCCAAAATCTACCTTCTACATGCTACTGAAAATCACTTCTAACTCCCAGTCAGTTTTGGGCATTACAAGAGTAATGTTCTCTTGGCTAGCTCCCTCAGTGCAAATTAAATGCTAAGCTGTTTGGCTGGCCCCTCCTTCAGGCCAAGCTTGCAATATGCCAGCAAATGTTATAAAGATATTGCATCACTTAACTAGAACCTTCTACGATCAATCTGATCTTTGCAAACAACTGAAGCTACTTTCCCCCAGCCCTGACCAACAGGAACAAACTGTACTGTAACTCAGGGTGCTAAACCTCTTTGGAACCTCACACTGGTCGACGGTGCCTAGAACGGCTGACAAATGCCAGCCTGGCTCTGTGCAGTGTTGGCAGCAGCCTGGAGCAGATCTGTCAAGGGTACACATCAGATCTGGGGGACTTTGGCTATATCTGCTGAACAGACAGAGAGGACCAGGCTGCAGGGACTGCAGACCAGGTTCCATATAGTTAAGACTTAGCCACATTGTGGTGTTGTATCAGTTTCACCCTGTGTCCAGCAGAGCCAGGGAGGTTCTCCTCCTCCTCTACTCTGCCCTGCTGAGACCTCACCTGGAATACTGCATCCAGTTCTGGGCTCCCCAGTTCAAAAGGGACAGGGATCTGCTGGAGAAAGTCCAAGGGAGGGCTACAAGGATGCTGAAGGGACTGCAGCACTGCCTGATGAGGAAAGACTGAGAGCCTTGGGGCTGTTTAGTCTGGAGAGGAGAAGACTGAGAGGGGATTTGATCAATGTCTATAAATATCTGAGGGCTGGGGGTCAAGAGGGAGGGGACAGGCTCTGCTCAGTTGCACCCTGTGAAAGGACAAGGGGCAAGGGATGTAAACTACAGCACAGGAAGTTCCACCTCAACATGAGGAGGAACTTCTTCACTATGAGTGGCATGGAGCACTGGAACAGGCTGCCCAGAGAGGTTGTGGAGTCTCCTTCTCTGGAGACTTTCCAGCTCTGTCTGGATGTGCTCCTGTGTGACCTGTGCTGGATTCTCTGGTCCTACTCTGGCAGGAGGGTTGGACTCTATGGTCTCTGGAGGTCCCTTCCAACCCCTAACATCCTGTGAGCCTGTGCTGCAGGCTAGAAGGATCGCATCTGGGAATTCTCTGAGTCATGGACAGTCATGGACACTTCCTTGGCAATGTCAGTTTCATGCAGAATAATAACATGCAAAGGGAATTGCTGGTGTCCTCAGAAGGAATCATTATCATTTCAGGACTTCAGAAGAGAGAGAACTCCCTCTTACATTGCACTTGGTGTCCTCACCAAGTTTCATTCACTCTGACTGTGTTGTTGTGTTGTTTCCATGCCTAAGCTGCTGTGTTATCCCATAGCTGCATGTCAGAACACAGCACAGCCCTCTTCACCAGCAGCTCAGTATCTGCTGAGGCATGGAGAATCTATCCACTCACTGCAGACAGCTGAGGTCTACAAGCCCTAGCAGGTTGATCACTGGAGCAAGGCCAGTTTCTGTGCTGCTTTTTTTGAACATGCTGCCTTTACTCCAGCTGAACAAGTAATACTAGATGTGCTGCTGGTTAACCTTCCCATGCTCTTGTTTCTCCTATAAACAGTGGTCGGTAGAGTTTTTTACTGCTCTTACTGATGCCACACCAACTCCCGTTCCATGTCTGTCCTGTAACTCAATTTATCTGTCATGAGGGATCAGCTGAACAAGAGCCTTGCCTCATTGCCAGTGTGTGAGTTGAACTGCTGATCAAAGAGCTTTCAAGCTTTGTTATTAGGTACCTGCTGATGGCCAAACAAAAGGCCAAACTATAGACTGTGAACGCTGTTTCTTCAGCAACTTACTTTGCCATCTATCAGTTAACATATTCCTAGTGTTCAGCATGATCTCTGAGCCTCATGATCTCTTCCCTGATTTATGTGTTCTTCAGGTTATATTCAGAATAAGATCTCTTCCAGAAGTTCAGGCATGGTCTATTTGATTATTTCCAGAAGTGCTAAGGCATATCTACACATTTGTCAGTGACATGGTACCAAAAGCACAATGACATCAAATTAATCAAAAGCAAGTAGTAGGCTTCCTGTATGTTTTTCCAATTACTATTTTGTTCTGGTCTTAAGTATCCTTTCTGGGGTTAATTTTCTATTCTTCTAGCTCATTGTCAGTACTACAGGCCAGAGAAACATCCTACTACCAGACAGAGTTTTCTGCTCCCCTGTGAACTGCTCAACAGAAACATTGACTTACTCTCACATTCTCTGTGTTCATGACCATGACCCAATATGCCACACTTTTTCCCACAAAACTTTTTAACCTTTCAGGCAGTAAAATATTCTATACACCTTTCCCAAACTGAAAGGTATTGTTAGGGAAAAAAAAAAAATCCAAACCCCAGTACTATAAATATCATAAACCAGGCTACAGTCAAGAATAAATACAGGCAGCTGAGTTTAAAAATGAGTGGTGTAGCTACATCTAAAGTTAAGGGTGTGGAAGGTTAGGGTTTCTAAGGTTAGGGTTTCTATCAGTGCACTTTGCCTGGTATAGAAGTGATCTCTAATGTTATCAGAACAGGTAGCACATACAAAGCATCACAGATTCGAAGCCAAGACTTTTATGGAGCTTTCTGTTGTTTCCTTAGGTAATAAGCTCACCATTGGCATCATCACCTGCCCAAGTGTTTGTAAAACACCTAGTATGACATGAGCACAACATACTCCACACAGACTGTGTTCTGTTGGTGGTCAGTGCTGTGAATGAAGGAGGAATTATCACAGAATTATTAGGGTTGGAAGGGACCTCAAGGATCATCCAGTTCCAACCCCCCTGCCATGGGCAGGGACACCTCACACTACAGCAGGTTGCTCACAGCCACATCCAGCCTGGCTGCAAAAACCTCCAGGGATGAGGCTTCCACCACCTCCCTGGACAACCTCTTCCACTGCCTCACCACCCTCAGGAAGTTAGGAAGAACTTCTTCCTAATGTCTTATCTAAATCTCCCCTCCTCTAGCTTGGATCTATTCCCTCCAGTCCTATCACTCCCTGACACCCTCAAAAGTCCCTCCCCAGCTTTCTTGTAGGCCCCTTCAGATACTGGAAGGCCACAAGAAGGTCTCCTCAGAGCCTTCTCCTCTCCAGTCTGAACAGCCCCAACTCTCTGTCCTCATAGCAGAGGACCTGCAGCAACACAGAAATGGTGCTTCTGCCAAGTGAGAGAAGTATGATGCCTCCCAGGTAGTTCATCTTGTGCTATCAGGCTGATCTGCAAGGGAAGCCTGAATGCAAGGGGCCACAGGATTTACCAGAAGCTCTGCTTACTGGTTGCATTTTCTGCTGTGTATCGAAACCAACCAGGGACTCCTGCACAATCTGTGACTGTAGAAAAATTTGATGGCAGTCCCTGGCTCAGCTTCCAACCCCCCAGGGTGAAAAAGAGCCACTTCTCATCACCAGACCAAGTGCTGTAATCTGCTAATGCATAACATCAGTCTGGCTGCTGATTTAGAAAGAGCACTAAGATGAGATGTGAACTGTAGCCCGCTGTGCAGACAGTCAGCCTGGTATACTCAGTCTCAGCATGCAAAGAATTGAGAAGTCAGCCAAGCCACACAGAGGCATTTTTAAGAGGTACTAAATCACATGACAGGACCTTCCTTGGCAAACCAGCAGGAATAAGTTACTTTCAGTGAGTGCAGCTTGCTGAAAAAGAATGGTAATGGCATAAAATGATTACTGTAGGAGACTGTTCAAGGGCAAATCACATTTGCTAATGATGCCTATGGTATATTAGCCTGCTGCTGGGTCCATGCCATTCAAAATAATTTCTGAAAAGAAAGTTATGGAGACCAGTAAGGCACAGCAGCACATTGCAACAGAAAGCAGCTCATACTTCAGTGAGCACTTGCTTGTGACTCCCAGATTTTTAATCAGGAATCGAGCAGCTGTTTCACTTCTCTTCTCCTGCAAAAGGACACTGAAAAGACACAGTCCTTATACTTTCATTCTGAAGACCACCAAAACAAACCCCAGAGCAAATCCAGTCCCCGTTTGAAAAACCACTGGCTCTGGATTATTAAAGACATCTTAAAATGTACAAAGTTCCAAGAGGAAGGTTGCAAGCAACTGTCACAACAAATGTCAAAAACAGAAAATATTTTTTGTACCCGGTATAGTAGGACTGCAGGTTCTATTATAATTACTGACAGCAACCTGCCAAAACCACCACCTACCTGTGATAAACACCAAATAAGGTGGTATATCTTTTAAAAAAAAAAAATTCTTCAGGTAATTTGAGAAGTCAGAAGAAAATTGAAAAAAAAAAAAACATAAAGAAATCTTTTAAAATTGTCACAGAATCACAGAACATTAGTGTCTGGAAGAGACCTCCAAAGCTCATCCAGTCCAACCCCCCTGCCAGAGCAGGAGCACCTAGAGCAGGTCACACAGGAACACAGCCAGGCAGGTTTTGGATATCTCCAGAGAAGGAGACTCCCCAACCCCCCTGGGCAGCCTTTTCCAGTGCTTATAAAGCATTTTTAAAGAATCACCTGACTTTATAATTAATAAATGAAGCTCCTTCTGCAGAATATAGTTTCTTTTAAATCCTTCTCTCATTCTTCTTCCAGTCAGGTTTTAGCATTCCTTTCAAAACATTGCCACCAATATTGGAGAATCTATTCCCCCCACACTTGTGTTCATTCCCCAATACAGAGGAGCTTTAAATCTCTTTAGAACACCAGCTGCTTTAGCTACAGGGTTGCTATCAGAGTTAATATTCATCTGACTGTTCAGCATAACTCCCAAGATCTCTTCAGCATGTGAGCTTGAGGAATTTGATCCTTCCTAAACATATGACCCTGCTTTTGACAATACTGAAGATGATGAGCAAACACTCTGTAAGCGTTCCACATCACCCCACACCAGTGAACTGACAGCTTTCCTTCTTCACTCTCAGTCTCTGTGTTCTTGAGAAGACTTTATGTAAATTTGGTTTCTAGGGAAGGTGTCAATGAAAATATTTACTCCATCACCTTTCTGAGAAGTAACGCCAAAGAGCGACAGGATTTATTTCCCATGTATTAGTATTCACTAAATCACTTTCCTTTAATGCATTATTAGATCAGACTGCCCAACACTTTGCCCTGGAACTAAAGATGTTAGACTGGCAAGCCAAAAATCACCTGGCTCATACCATCTACCTCTTTTAATAACAACACACATTTCCTCTCAGGAATTCAAAACTGCAGTATATGCTACAGATTAAATTAATTACTTTCATTGAAGACCACATTTCTACTTGTTGTGCTGAAGAATGGCTAAGAAAAAATCATTCCTCTCTGTTCAAGAGAAAATGACATCTGCAAAGGAGAGAAACCACAGCCAAGGCTTTATGATTTCGTAGAAGCAGACATTGCTGTCTTCAAATATCACAGCAGTTCATTCAGAGAGTAATATCATTTGTCAGAACTTTCTACCAAACATCTATGGAGCAATGTGTCATTTCTAAAGTGCAGAGGGCCACTGCAATGTGTAGGCATTGCTGTCAGAGAAAAAAGAAAAAAAAAAAAAAAGAAACATGCTAATTAAGATTCTTCACAATATGCAGAAGCCCAAAGGGAAAGAGAGATCTTCATCTGTTCCTACATAATGCTTCCTTACAACTGGAGCCTTGCAAACCAGAGTTTCAAAGGAAAAACAACCCCAAAACGCCCCATTAGGCAAATCTAAATGTTTTGTAATTTGTAAGATTGGAGGCAGATGCCATCAGAGCCCCTCTGTCAACTCCTAAAGTGCTGAGGATTAACCCAGGCAGACCACTGATTTATCCTACAGATAAATGAGAATGCATGACAGATCTCAAACTGTTTATTAATCACCCCACATCCACATGGAAAGAGACAGCACCTTATTCACTAATTGTTGTAAACCTTCTCATTACTCAGGAGGATCCATTTATTTAGAATTATTGAGTGGCAAATTAATTGAATACTCATAGATGTACAAACCAAAGAATTAAACTAATTCTTATCCCACTCTCATGTCTGAAACTGAGGGTATCTAGATAATAGAATCACACAGAAACACTCAGGTTGGAAAAGTCCCTCAGGATCACCAAGTCCAACCCAGAACCCTACTCTACAAGGCTCACCCCTAAACCAGATCCCCAAGCACCACACCCAAACCACCTTGAAACACATCCAGGCTTGGGGACTCCACCACCTCCCTGGGCAGCACATTCCAATCCCTGACCACTCTTGCTGGGAATAAATTCTTCCTACTGTCCAGTCTAAACCTGCCCTGCTGCAGCTTGAGGCTGTTCCCTCTTGTTCTATCGCTAATCACCTGTGAGAAGAGAGCAGCACCAACCTCTGTAGAGGTAACTATAAATTAGTCACCATTCTTGCTAGTTAGGAGCGCTCCTGTAAATCAGACAAAAAAAGGTCATTGACTAACCATTCAAAAGGTCAAGTAAGTAAATGAGGGAAAAACTAAATTAAAAACCAAACAAACAAAAAAGCACCCCAACAACAGCAAAGCTAACAAGCAAAGGAAGGAAGGACATGGACCTGATGCAGCAGGTCCAGAGGAGGGCCACAAGAATGACTGGGGGTTGGAGCAGCACTGCTACAAGGACAGGCTGAGGGAGCTGGGGGTGTTCAGCCTGGAGGAGAGGAGGCTCCAGGGAGACCTAATAGCAGCCTGCCAGTACCTGAAGGGGGCTACAGGAAGGCTGCAGAGAGACTGTTTGCAAAGGCCTGCAGGGACAGGATGAGGGACAATGGCTTCAAACTAGAGCAGAGCAGATTTAGATTGGATATCAGGAAGTAGCTCTTCACTGTGAGGGTGGTGGAATACTGGAACAGGTTGCCCAAGGAGGTGGTTGAGGCTCCTTCCCTGGAGATATTCAAGGTGAGCCTCAACGAGGCCCTGAGCAGCCTGATCTGGTTGGGGATGTCCCTGCTGACTGCAGGGAGGTCAGACTGGATGACCTTTGGAGGTCCCTTCCAGCCTGGAGCAGTCTATGATTCTATGAAAAAGCCTAAGAAGATAACCTAGGTTAATAGATTGCAGAATCTAATAATTGTAGGATTCATTCAGGTGATGCAGATCACAGTGTATGGCTGAGGGGAACAGAACAGAAAACACTGGGTTATCACAGGAGGATCTGTGGCAGTCTCTAGTATATTTGCCTTTTATACCAAATGTTTCTGACAGCTGTACTACCCAGAGCTTTACCTACAGGAATCAGAAAACCACAGGTGAAGCAGCACTCCCAAGGAAAAGTTCATTAAAGAGTTTAAAATAATTTTCTAGCAGAGAAACAAGAATCAAGAGCCAAGACGTTTTGGCTGATTCACATTCCTCTTTGAAAGGTCTGTGTAACCAGAATAAAATTCCAACTGCTTCAGTCATGCTCATGATCTTTTCAAAGTTCCCTTGTTGTTTCCAAAACTGGCATTTAAATTTCACTGGCTGAAAGACAGTCCTACAGAGCAAGCATTATACACAACTTAAAGGACCATTCAGAACGTCCTGTGAGCACTTAAGCTGCTTTGAGTGTTTTGTAATTGCTTAGGTTAGGGACAATTAAACTGGGGGATTCAAACTGTGGTCAGTTTTGACTGCAGAGTGTGCACACAGAGCTGTCACCCCGGACCTTCCCCACCAAACACTGGCAGAGGTAGACAGATTTGCTCAGGATTTATAGGATTAATATAGGATAGGAGAAAGACTGAGGATTAGGATAATATCTAGCAAAAGCAGGAGGAGGAGGTGGAAGAAGCTGTGGGTCACACAAGGATGTTTGGAAAGCAGACACTCTCAGTTTGGTGAAAGCTGACAGGTGTTGCTGTCAGGTCTGCTGAAGCAGTCATAATGGTAAGGTGATGAAGGCTAAAGGCTGCAATTAAAAGAATAAGGACTGGGAAGGGGATTTGCTTTCAGCACCCTTAACAGAAGCCACTAAACTATTCCACTCCGAGCACTGTCAATCCTAATGGCTAAATTGCATATTGTGGCACACAGTTGGCAGTATTAAATCAGATTTGGACAACCCAGCTGGTGCGCTCACACAACTCTGAAAATGCCCAACACACCTATTTTTCACCTCCCAGTGTCTTTACCTGAACATAACCAAACTAAGCGAAATGCAACCAAGAGTTCTGGTCAGTGTGTAGAAGTTGTGCTCTTTTTGACCTATATTGCACTTCTTAACAATTTACTGACATATCTTTAAAAATTGTTTCCACTAGCTTCAGAAAGCCAGCAATCAGCTCTCCCAATAAGGGGAATTTGTGTCTGTAGTTCTCTGAAGCCAAGTCAAGCCAAGCCAAAAGCTACTTGCTGCCTCTGCCAAGAACAGGTATCCCCCAAAGCAGAGGCTAGGAGATAACACAAGAAATATACCTATGTGGGTCAAAGGCATGAAGGTCTCTAGATACGACCAACACACATGAAATGAAACTGGCAACCATGAAATAAATTCCATGCACTCAAACTGGCAAAAAAATCATCACTTCAGAATATTATGTTGAGGTAGGGCATTTCTTGGGACTAAAGAGAGCTATGAACCTTCAGCTGTCTTTAAGCTCTCATTTCCTTCAGATAGATCTTTAGATCCCTAAAAGTGCTTTCCACTGCCAGCTGAAGGTGTAAATTGGTGTTGTGGAAGTTGTTTGATCTGTGCAATGTTCATTCTTCCATTTCTGAGCTGCAACATATTCCAAGCAATGCCAACAAAACTGGCTGTTTCCAAAGAGAATCAAGTACTAACATGACCCTACCTATATTAGCATATGCTTCATACAGCTGAAGAAATGGTATTTAAATAAAAAACATTCTTGATTGTCAGCAGAAAGGAAAAAAAAATCTACATGTATGATTCACTAACAATTTTTACTGGTGTTTGAAGTGTAAACTATGTGAAAAGATGTTGACACTTACCCTGAAGTGGTGCTGTTCCTTCAGTGAGAGGACAGCTTACTGTGTGTGCTACTCATTCCTTCTTTCTTCTGCCATTGCTGACAGTCCACTGAAAACAGAGAATATAAAAGCTGTCATACAAACACTCAGCAGCCAAAAGGTAATAGTTTTTGATTGCAGTCCTGAGCTGCATTAGGCAAAGAGTACAGACCAACTAAATTAAAGGATGTTTGCAGTTCCCTTGAATAGCTGAAGCACCCCTGACTTTTCCTTCAAACATTAAAATTAATTGTGTCCAGTCCAGTGAAGATTATAAGCAAGAAATAAGGATTAAATTTCTAATCCAAACCCAAAGAACCACCTTCTTTAAGGCTCCTGATTGGACAACTGAAGCACCCCTGACTTTTCCTTCAAGCATCAAAATTAATTGTGTCCAATACAGTGAAGATTATAAGCAAGAAATAATGGAATAAATTCCTAATCCAAACCCCAAGAACCACCTTATTTAAGGCTCCTGACTGCATCAGCTGCAAGTCTGACAATATAGCTAGATCCCCTTTCACAGCAAGCCATTAAAACAGTTTGTGAAATGCAGAGCTACCTGACAAGCCCCTTTCCCAGATCAACAGTAGGCATCAAAACCTTTCTCAAACAGTCATTACACCTACAGGCTGAATGCCAAGGTCATACTTTCAAATTTTAAATTGGTCTGACAAAATAGTTAAAACAGCATCCAGCTTCAGCCTTTACAGGCTATCAGTCTCCAGGTGTGTTTGGGCAGTCAGAAGTCTATAAAGACCATAATGGATCTCCCACCCAACCAAGGATCCTGCTTGCTAGGCTGGAGAGAAACTTCCCAAGACACTCTTCAGAAATTATACCTAAGTAATCAGTACCACCAGTTGCAGATTAGCTTGGCTTTCCTGATGTCACTGGGGAATGGACTTGTTCACATCTGAGAAGATATGACAAGAACAGAGCTTTCTTTTTAATTACCAAAATACTCTTTCATACAACTTGCAGCCAGATTTTTGCCTTATCTATGGTAATAAGCTATTAACCTTTGATCTGCCAACAGTGCTCAGAAGGCCCTATTAAGCCTTCAGGCAGAAGAAAACCAAAATGTTTCCCCACAATGTATTAAATAGTCTGCAAAAGTGCATTTCATGATTTAGTTTATCTAACAACTTACCACCACTTCCCTTCCTTCCTATTCCTCCCTTCTCTTCCCCTGCTCTTTCTCCCTTCTTTGGATTTTCCAGCAGTCACAGTTTCACCCTCTGTCCTCTTCCTCTAACACATTTTGCCTCTCACCAGACTCCTCTGGGTAATGACTTGACTCATTAGCTCAGCAATAGTCACCTCTTTGCTTGGTTAGTTTCCTGACAGCTTAGCAAGTGGATTCAGTGAGCAGCCAGCCAAGTAAGATGTGGAAAACACATGTCCAGGAGAGAGAAGCAGGACAGCTCTTCTTAGTGCCACAGCCATTACCTCAGTTCAAACTTCTCATGTAATTTCACCTAAGTGTATGCCAAGCAAACAGTATAATATCACTCAGAGGATCTGCTTCAGATTCAGGTGAAAAGAAGGAAGATAATATTGCTTTTCAGGTAAGGAAATATAACTGTGAAACAAGTCTGAAATCCTGACAATCAAATCAAATCTTATAAGAAAAATAAAGGAAACCATATTATAGCAAGGGGTTTGGGGTTTTTTTGGGGGGGGGGGGTTTGGTTTGGTTTTTTTGTTTTTTTTGCTCCTAGTTAATAATCACCACATTAAGGTAAAGGGGTTAAGTAAATATACAGTGCTATGAGAGGCCGGAGTGAAATAGCTGAATCTGTTTTAAAATACAAGTTGGTGACATACTCTCACAGGCATCCAGATGACTATTCAGCTTCAGCTGCTTGCACTGCATTGCTTGGCACTCCACTCAGCAGGCTTCAGCCCTTCAGTTAGAGTCCCCCTGTTATTCAGATGACCTACCCAGCACTGAAAACAAACAGGGGACAGCTGAAATTAACAGTGTGAACGACTGACACGTGGAGAGGGTTTTCTCAGCTACTGCTTCCAAACAGCAAACTCCTCATAAAAAAAACAAACCAACCAAACAAAAAAACCCCAAGGCCTTCTTCACTGAAGAAAATAGGCTTGTGTTTACAACATGTTATCTGCCATAAATAATCTTATCAGCTCTCCTAACAATAAAGTTTTTCACAATCCTACGGTGTGTTTTTTTCCATTAACACTTGGAAAGGCTTGCGCAAAGCAGAACTGTACGTGGGGCGTTTTTTATCCTCCCACAGTGCAGAACACTGCCTGCGTGGAAGCTCGGGAAGGATTGCCAGAGCGTGAGCTCATGGTGTTGTCATGGTGCTTTCAAGGATCAGATAAACAGCTCACTGTACATGTTTGTTATACACACCAGTATAAGGTCTCTCTCGTGCTCCCTGGACCACTGCAGGAAGGGAAGCCTGAGGCCTGCGAGATGGCTGAGTTCACATAGTAACTCACAGAATCACAGAAACATTCAGATTGGAAAAGTCCCTCAGCACCACCAAGTCCAACCCAGAACCCTACTCTACAAGGGTCACCCCTAAACCAGATCCCCAAGCACCACATCCAAACCACCTTGAAACACATCCAGGCTTGGGGACTCCACCACCTCCCTGGGCAGCACATTCCAATCCCTGACCACTCTTGATGGGAAAAAATTCTTCCTACTGTCCAGTCTAAACCTGCCCTGCTTCAGCTTGAGGCCATTCCCTCTTGTTCTATCGCTAATCACCTGTGAGAAGAGACCAGCACCAGCCTCTCCACAAGGTCCTTTCAGGTAGTTGTAGAGAGCCAGGAGGTCTGCCCTCAGCCTCCTCTTTTTCAAACTAACCATCCCCAGCTCCCTCAGTCTCTCTTCATCAGATTTATTCTCCAGGCCCTTCACAGCTTCCTTGCCCTCCTCTGCACTGGCTCCAGCACCTCCACATCTTCTGGGATTGAGGTGCCCAAAGCTGAACAGAATATTCAAGGTGCTCACTCCTGCCAGGAGAGTCACATTTCCTCCATCTTTCTCCCACTGAGCCTGTTCATCTCACTAGCATAGCAGACACTCATGGATTTGGGGGGTTAGGTTTGATTCTAAAGGGAGGGGTTAATTGTTTTCCTGAAAGATTAGCAAATTCAATTGGTTCACAGGGTAGGCACAGGAAGGAAAGTGGCTGGAAAATGTGACTGGAAGTGTGGGTGGAGAAAGCAGACATTCATTTCTCTTTGTTGTGCTGAGAGCTACCTGATAAGGTCCATCCCATCTTGCAGAACACCTGAGCTGCAGTGCACAGGGTAGACCTTGCTACAGGCACAGGCTGGTCAGGCAGCTTCACTGGGAGCAGGGTGAGCACTCTGCCCATGCCTCAGGAGAAAGGAATCAACTGATGTAACCTACACAAGATCCCATTCTTCAGTCTGCCATCAACAGGCTGGTCATTAGGGGAACTTGCTGAATGGCTTCACCGCCTCCAGACTTGTCCCTGCACCCCCTGCCAGCTCCAGCTCCAGAAGAAAGGTTTTTATTTAAGGAATTCTTGCTTCAGCTCTGTCTCCCAGACCAGACCATCCATATTTTCAAGGCTTCCACCAGCAACCCTTGTGCTCAGAGCAATCATACCTCATACTAAGCATTCACAAAAACATCTGCAAGGCCTTAATTTGGCTCTGCAGTCCTGCTGAGGCCTATTAGACCCAATCACCACTACCGTTCTCCTTGTACTCTCCAACAGCACCAGAAAAGAAGGATCAGAGGAATATGTCATACAGTTTATCTTAGTATGGACAGCACACCACCCATGTGGGGTTTGCTACATTCCACAGGATTTGGCCCTCCTTATGGGATATTTGGTTTCGCTTAATGAAACACAACCAAACTGCACAACTGAAGCTGGTTCTCAGAGCCCTGCTAAAAATTCCCCACACAGTTGGCTGGGTAGGATTTAAAACACTACACTATTCTTAGAAGTGTCTATCTGCAGCAGCTGGAAAATGCTGGGTTATGAGCAGTGCATTCTGCAACGTGTTTAAGGCTCTGGTCCTGAGTGTTTCAGACCAGTTGCATTTCTTTGCTTTGTTTTTTTTTTAAATAAAAACCAGCCAAACAAACAAAACAAGCCCCCAGCAAACACAATCCTATCACTTTTCTAGGGGTTTGAACCCATTCTGTTCAAAAAAGCATTGGACGTGGCACTTGAAGCCACGGTTTAGTTAGTTTGAGGTGCTGGGTGATAGGTTGCACTTGATGATCTCTGAGGTCTTTTCCAACCTTGTTGATTCTATGATTCTATGAATCTCATGCTTGCTACCACCAAGGTAATCACACTTAAAGTATTCACTGAAGTGTGATATTTTTTTTTTAAATGAGGCATAAACAGAAGTTTGTTAAATCTGCTTTGGAAGAATCTCCTGCATTCAGAGTTTCATGAAACATTTCCAAAACTCATGTAGCCAAGAAGTGACAAGTGGCTGGAAAACCTGAAAAGTGCTGTAAAACTCATGTTTGACTGTTAAAAACAATTAATTAGTAGACTTTGACAAAGTTCACTCTGTGATTTTAGACAATAAGGGCAAGATGATCTGTACTTAGCAGAGCAGCAGCCACAGCTTATCTCCACTGTGTATGTGATGCACACCTACCACAGAAGAGGCATTGGAGCCTTCTGCACTGTAAACCTCCTCTATAGTATTGAAAGATACCTGACAAGAAGATTTATTATCAAAGATGATTAAAATAATGAGTGCTTTGGAAAAAAAGAAAACCTGAAGGCAATGCCCAATGGCTGTTTCTTTAGTTTGATTTTTTTTTAAGAGTTATTATATTCATAGTTATGAATAGCAACAGGAAGGGAGTTGTACCAACAGAAACAAAATAGTTCAAAAGGCTTTTCCTCCCAGAGATTCAGGGGGTGTGCCTATTCCAACAAGTAGAGAAGGTAAAGTTTAGCTTCAGAAAATTGCCTAAAACTGAGACACTCAGATATTGTTTTGCTTCAGTGACAGGACCCAAGAAATTCCTCGTGTTGAAAGACCTACCTGATAGGGAATTAATTCTCCAAAACTGGCCTTCAAAGCAAAATTTTAATCCCTCCTGAGAACTGGCACAGGTTTTGTTATGACCTTCCTCTAAGAGCTTTAAAGTGTACACATCTTAAAATCATTCCTAACATTGCATAATTTGATGGAGGGACATGAGACATTTTCCTTTCCCCTGATTTACCACATACCTTTAAGCATATTAGCTAATACAATTTAGACACTAAAGTATAAAAGAAAGCATCTCACATTTTATTCACCTGGTAAGGGTCAGGCAATCCACATGCTAAACAGTTCATTAGATTAAAAATTTTGTGACCCACAAAAACTAGGCTAGAAAGCTGCAAATGTATGAGCCACAGAGGGGGAAAAAGAAAAAAGCAATGAGAAACTGCCAGAGTCACAACTACTCTGGCAGTTATACATATATCTGCATGCAATATTAAACATGTACAAGTACCCATAAAGATACTTAATATCTTTACTAATTAGCAATAAGCCTTTTATATGTAAAAATATATATTTGTGTATATATATATATATATATATATATAAACCTCCCAGGTTAGCTTGGAATTTATGGCTTGATAGATTCATTACAAAGGTATTTATAATATTAAATAAATTAAACTAAGCTGAAACAAATTTAATGAGATAGGTGCTGCTTCTCCCTAGTATTCTTTCCCTGGACTGGAGAGAAGACTGAGAGGGGATCTAATCAATGTTTATAAATATCTGAGGGCTGGGGATCAAGAGGGAGGGGACAGGCTCTGCTCAATTGCACCCTGGGATGGGACAAGGGGCAATGGATGGAAACTACAGCACAGGAGGTTCCACCTCAACATGAGGAGGAACTACTCCACTGTGAGGCTCACAGAGCACTGGAACAGGCTGCCCAGAGAGGTTGTGGAGTCTCCTTCTCTGGAGACTTTCCAGCCCTGTCTGGATGTGTTCCTGTGTGACCTGTGCTAGATTCTCTGGTCCTGCTCTGGCAGAGGGGTTGGACTTGAAGATCTCCAGAGGCCCCTTCCAAACCCTAACATCCTGTGATCCTGTGACTTCAAGCCTTCTATTTACTGAGAGCTAAGTTTTACATCACTAAGTGTAACGATCTTAAGCTTTTTAACAAAAGCGAAACCAACCCAAAACAAAAATAGCATCATGATAAAGCCACAAGAGTTCTTTAACTGAATGTATTCTAGACAAAAGCTGTTTGCTGCTAATTGTGTAATATTAATGCATTGTTGACTAAACCTGCTGGAAGCACTTTGCAAGACTAATGGTGGAAGCCAGTTTCTGAGTGAGAAAAACTAATCTTGTTTTTTTTGGGCAATAACATACAGCTAGAGAAAGTGTGTATCTAAAGAAAAGTTTTGGGATTGCTCAAAGGTCTTTAGCTGTCTATTTGTACACATTTCATCTGCAAATAACAGAAGTGTTTAGATCTCCAATTTTCTGTTTCTTATTGGCTTGGTTTTTTACCTTTAAAGTGCACAATCTCAGCTCTTGCTGGAGATGAGAGCATTTCCCTGTCAGCTGAGGCATCCCAGACACAAGACCTTTGGGTCAGTTGACAGAATGCTGCAGCAGACATTTTCACTGAGGGACCTTCAATGAAATTTACCTCCTCTCCATTCCTTTGCTGTCAGAGATTCAAGGCTACATACAGACAGATGCATCGTGGCAGTAAATTAGCTCACTGTAAAAATACCAAAGTTCCCTCTGCTATCAGGTCTGAAATGCCCTTTTCCTGTTTCAATCAGCTACAGAAGACAGCTCATCTTGAACCAAAAGAATCAGATTAGTTAAGATGACAAAATGGTAATTCATGAAGGGAGTAACCACTCCTTCCAGAAAGCAGAGGCTACGTTGTCTGTTGGTAACAAATCTGATCCGACTCCATTCACTTCAAACTCACTCTTAAGAAGTGGAAGCTTCTTGATCCCCACCTTTAATGAGATGATTCTCCTCAGAAGCAGCTGTTTGTAACTATGATGATCTATAACTCACTGTAGCTTTGGTTAATGATTTGTTTCATAAGGAATTACAGTGCCAGTAAGAGCAGAACTGAGGATAGTTTTGTTTGTAGAGTATGACCAGGGATAGCTGCTATGGATCTGAAAACAGGATTTCTCAGTGCCAGCACTCACTCTGCTCTAGAAACAGACAGCAGAATCATAGAATTGTCAGGGTTGGAAGGGACCTCAAGGATCAGCCAGTTCCAACCCCCCTGCCATGGCCAGGGACACCTCACACTACATCAGGTTGCTCACAGCCACATCCAGCCTGTCCTTAAAACCTCCAGGGATGAGGCTTCCACCACCTCCCTGGGCAACCTGTGCCAGTGTCTCACCACCCTCATGGGGAAGAACTTCTTCCCAACATCTAATCTAAAGCTCCCTTCCTCTAGCTTGGATTCATTCCCTCCAGTCCTATCACTCCCTGAAACCCTCAAAAGTCCCTCCCCAGCTTTCTTGTAGCCCCCTTCAGATACTGGAAGGCCACAAGAAGGTCTCCTTGGAGTCTTCCCTTCTCCAGACTGAACAACCCCAACTCTCTCAGTCTGTCTCCATAGCAGAGGAGCTCCAACCCTCTGCTCATCCTCATGGCCCTTCACTGGACACCTTCCAGCACCTCCAGATCCTTCTTGTAATAGGGGCTCCAGAACTGGACATAGTGCTCCAGGTGGGGGTCTCACCAGAGTGGAGCAGAGGGGGAGAATCACAGTATATCAGAGGTTGGAAGGGACCTAAAGATATCACCAGGTCCAACCCCCCTGCCAGAGCAGGATCACTTGGGGTAGTCTGCACAGGAATGCATCCAGGTGGGGTTTGAAAGTCTCCAGAGAAGGAGACTCCACAACCTCCCTGGGCAGCCTGCTCCAGGGCTCTGTCACCCTCCCTGTAAAGAAGTTTCTCCTCATGTTGAGCTGAAACCTTCTCTGTTCAAGTTTGAACCCATTGTTCCTTGTCTTATCACTGTGAACCACCCAAAGGAGCCTGGACCCCTCCATTTGACACCCACCCCTCAGATATTTATGGACATTGATCAGATCCCCTCTCAGTCTTCTCTTCTCAAGACTAAATAGCCACAGCGGTCTCAGTCTCTCTTCGCTGGCCCTGCTGGCCACACTTCTCTTGCTGCAGCCCAGGCTCTGCTTGGCTCTCTGGGCTGCAAGTGCTCACTGCTGGCTCCTGTTGAGCTTCTCATCCCCCAGCACCCCCAAGGCCTTTTTTCAGGGCTGCTCTCCAGCCAGTCCCTCCCCAGCCTGTATCAGTGCTTGGGATTGCCCTGACCCAGCTGCAGGACCTTCCACTTGGTCTTGTTGAACCTCATGAGGATGGCTTGGGCTCACCTCTGCAGCCTGCCCAGGTCCCTCTGGATGGATCCCTTCTCTGCACCATGTCTGCTGCACGACAGCTTGGTGTTGTCAGAAAACCTGCTGAGGGTGCACTCAATGCCACCGCCCATGTCACCAACAAAGATGTTAAACAGGACTGAAGATGTATTTCTAGCTGTGAAAGTGCTTCTGTGGTATTCCTTCCAGCCACTGGCTCAGGACATTCCATTCTTCTAAATTCCCATCTGCTTTTCTGTAAACATTCATAATGCAACTCTTTCACCTTGAGCTTTAGATTCTCATTATTACTCCTACATTAGGTACCCAGTGCAGAATAGAAAGGAACAGAGGAAGAAGTGAAGCCAAAAAAATCCAACCTGTGTGACTCATCATGTGATACAACAAACACCTTTTGCACAACTCAGAGAATCTGTTCTACAAAACAAAAACCAACCAACCAACCAAAAAAAAAAAAAAAAAAAAACCAAAAAAAAACCCAAACCCACAGAAACCAAAAAACTGCTGCCAGTTACAGAAATACAGGTAAATATTTGCATCTGGATATATTTCTGGCAGGCAAGTTCTGAAAAGCCTTGTTCCAAGAACCCTGCAGACTGAACACACAGCTGTTCAGATTCACTGCTCTAACCTACAACCCCACAGATAGACTCCTATTGGGGAAGCAGGCTTAAGGGGCAGACAAAGAGACAGCTGGTCAATTTCTTCCTTTGCACATAAATCCCATGTAGAATAGGATTAAGAGAACTGGAAAACAACCTATTGACTGAACAATAAATCCTGCCTAGCAAGGTGGTATAAACATTTTACACTGTTTAAACCATATAAATCAGGCTTTAAATACTCAATAATGGGAAGCAGCATTTTAGAAATATTGTCAATTTACTGAGGGC
Organism: Indicator indicator; assembly: GCF_027791375.1. Classification (NCBI taxonomy): domain Eukaryota; kingdom Metazoa; phylum Chordata; class Aves; order Piciformes; family Indicatoridae; genus Indicator; species Indicator indicator. The sequence goes on from NC_072019.1 coordinate 34,016,890, forward strand.
TTAGATTAGGGAAAGATAACAGTAAGTATTTTTCTGGTCTGTAGCATCCCCTAGTAAGGGTTTTAAAAGCATTTAAATGATGTTGGAGCATAATGTTCAAACATTTTAGACCATAAAGATTCAAAGCAATGCCAGCCCACATCCTAATCTGAACTTGGTATACTGATTTAATTTCTCCACTCATTGAGAATGGAATAATTTATGTATCAGAGTAAAGATCTTGGTTATGTGGTCCTGCTCTGGCAGGGAGGTTGGACTTAACGACATCCAGAGGTCCCTTCCAACCCCTGTGATCATGGCCCCAAACAGGCTTTTTTTTCCTATTTCTGGTGTAATCATTTGCCACTTAAAATGTTGTTGAACGTTTTGAAGTCTATGCAGGCACCTAGATTTGAAGATGAACTTGGCAGAAGGCCGACTCAGTAGGTTTGGTGGGTTGGTTTTACACAAATAAGGCAGGCTATACTAACTTATGAAAGATTAAGCAGAAAGACTTTCTCCATTGGCTTCTTCAGAAGGAAGGTATTTAATTCAGTGAGTTGCCTGAACTTACTCTCCAGTCCATAAAGTGAACACACTTCAATTCCCATCTAATCTGTCTCTCGATATACCTCAGTACACTTGCCTTTGAACTTCACATTTGCTTTGATGTGGCAAGTCTTTTCATTTTCAGGTGCTGTCTAAATGAGGCATCTATTAATATTAAAAATAAATAATCTCCAGTGGAGATTAAAACACAGGGGCTTTGCAAGTTTGAATAAAACCCTGGCAGTACAAATGAAATATTAATGCATCCTCCACCCCAAGTGTGGAGGGGGATATGGATGAGTAACAACATACCAGAAAGGTGGGAACTGCAATTAAATATTGATTCATATTGAATTGTGAGAAGGTAACTTCACCATCAAGTGCTCAGTTGCATCACACCTTAGAATTTACTAATAGTGAGGCTGATTTGTTACCAAGATTCAGGTCACTGTACTGACATGTAACTAAAACCCCTCCCCAGATCCTGCTGAGTTTAGTCATTTCAATGAATTAGCAGGAGAAACAGCAAACAGCACTGACCGACTGTCCTGTGGGCATCCTTACAAAGACCTATGTTATGTGATACTGAGGGTACAAAGGGATTCCAGATGCACACTGCATCTTTTTGCCCTTTTAATTCATCTTTAGCTTGCTTAGATTTTATTCCCCCCCACCGCCAAGTGGATTTTACTAGATGCACTTCCACTTGTTTTGCAACTTTCCTAGATTAATTTTGGAAGGCTGACTCCCACTCGTGCAATTGGAAAGGTCAAAATGTACGTCGTCCCTTCAGGAGCATAATGCTGTTTTCAGCAGAAGCCCACTGCAAAAAAAAAAAAATAAAAATCCTTCAAGTCAGCTGAATGGAAATCCAGCATGAGACTCATCTGGGTAACACTGAAATGATGATCCTGAAATCCTTACTGGGACAAAGCTTTCCCTGAGTCCAAGATAGCTGACGAGTAATTGCGCAGATTAACACTTGCATTCAATGGCAGACCTGACTGCTTAAAGTTTATTTTAATTTGGGTTAGCAGTTCCAAAACATTCTTCCATCTATCAGTACAGCTTCTCTATGAATTTAATCTAGGAAACTAAATTAAAACTGCCATTAAAAAAAACAAAACAAAAAACCCCAAACCCCATGTCATCTGCAACACTCACAACAGGTTAAAAGACACAGGTGAAATAAGTTTCATGAGCAATAGGAAAGCTTAAAACAATTTCAAAACCTCTTTATGACCAGAAGCACACACAAAAGGAGGAAAAAGAAATAGGAACACAATCGAAGTTTACTTCTGCCAGGGTCCTGGGAGATTCAGGTTTGGGCATTGAGGAGTTAAGGAAGCAATGGCACGCTAACCGAGCACATTAAAACAAAGAGTTGGCAGCTCCTGAAGGGAAAGGGCTTGTGCTCTTCTGTTCCGACTTGTCAGTCAACTCATGCCAGCACTCTCCACGTCTGCCTCTTCTACACACCCTCATTACATGTGTCTGTCTGGACTGATCTGCTCATCTGTTCAGAGACTCTCCTGACAAGTCAAATTTTCTGCCTTCTCTCCGCTCTGGAATTGGATCAAATCACCTCAGCTTTTTTTGTAGCCCCACCAGGAGGCTTTTTGCTTATGGTCTCTCTCTGTTTTCCTTCACTACTTGTCTGTTTTTGATTTCTAGAATGGAGGAAGCTGAATTGCTGAAAGAAAGATTCCAGGCCATAACAGTAAGTGTACTTATAGCTTTAACTCACTAGAAAAAAAAAAAGTATTAAATGCTTAGAAGTAATATTGTGTTAAAGAGCTACTGTGTGTTTCCTGAATAATGATTTAGTCTGGGTCAGAAAGAGACTTATAGCTTCTTCAAATTGTTACTTTTTTTGTTTCTGATTCATAAACTATCACTTTAAGACAGGAAAGTTGCCTGTACTGATTTTATTATGGGTTGTATTTTACCTGAAAATTAAATTCAAAGCAGTGAAAGTTTATGTGCAAATCACTACTGGACAGTCTGAAATACAGATCACTGTCATCACGGCTGAATGTTTGCCTGAAGGACAGCAGGTCAAAAGGCAGCTCGAGAATTCCAGAACAAATCAATTCTCCTATTTCACAACAAAAACTGAGAGATGAAAGATTTTTTCTTTTTGCTGTGTGGAATTAAATCCAATTTCTGAATTATCAATGATCTCTCACAAACACCGCTCTCTGAAAAGGAAAAACAGGGCAAGCTTGGAGAAAGCAAATTTTTACCTGTCCAATTTTCAGAGGAAAAAAAGAAAAGAAAGAAAAGAAAAGAAAAGAAAAGAAAAGAAAAGAAAAGAAAAGAAAAGAAAAGAAAAGAAAAGAAAAGAAAAGAAAAGAAAAGAAAAGAAAAGAAAAGAAAAGAAAAGAAAAGAAAAGAAAAGAAAAGAAAAGAAAAGAAAAGAAACATTAAATAAAATAACAGAATAGAATAAAATAAAATAAATAACAGAAAAGAAAATAAAATATAAAATAAAATTAAATAACAGAAAAGAATAGAATAAAATAAATTAAAATAAAGAAAAGAAAAGAAAAGAAAAGAAAAGAAAAGAAAAGAAAAGAAAAGAAAAGAAAAGAAAAGAAAAGAAAAGAAAAGAAAAGAAAAGAAAAGAAAAGAAAAGAAAAGAAAAGAAAAGAGAAAAGAAAAGAAAGTATAAAATAAAATAAAATATAAAATAAAAAAGATTGACGTTTATACTGAAGACATCAGAAAACATTTTCAGTTTCTCTTCTAAAGGGAAATGTGATTCAAAAGATGTGTCTCCCTTAAAGGAATTACTGAGCTATATTTTTAAAGGAATATAACCTGATAGAATAAAAATGGACGAATCCAAATTCCCCTCTGATTTATCTCCACTGAAACCTATTCAGTTACAAAAGAACTAAATAAAATTTGGCCCTTTGAGATGAAAGCTAAACTGCAGAAGGCTCACTTACTGTCATAAGCAATCTTTTAAAAAATCAAATAATGGAAGCAAAGCTATTTTTCAGTCTTAGCATGAGAGGTTACTCGTGAAGCAAGCACCGCTGGCTAAACGGTGGGCACTTAATGAAACCAAAGTAAGTGTGAGAAGGCATAACTGGATATCTACAGGAGCTGACCAGGCTGGGGTTTGGTTTGGTTTGGTTGGGGTTTAAGCATGAGGCTCATTTCTCATGGTTGCTTGAGACATGAGTCAAGCCTGTAACAGGGTTATTGAAAACGTTCTGCAGGCTTCAGAGCTTGCTTGTTTGTTTAACTCTCATGGTGCTTGAATCAGACCCAGAAGCTGGACTTTGTCTCCGCTGTGCATGCTCGAAAGGTATGCTTTAGTGCTCCACAGAAAATTCAGGGCCTTGTAATGCTTTATACTTCCTGGTGTGGGAGACCTTAGAGCTACATTTCAGTATCTGAAGAGGGCCTAACAGAAGGCTGGGTAGCGACTGTTTGGAAGGGCCTGTAGCAACAGGACAATGTTTCTAAACTGGAGCAGGGTAGATTTAGGTTGGACATAAGGAGGAAATTCTTTGCAATGAGAGTGGTAAAATCCTGGAACAGGCTGCCCAGGGGTGTGGTTGAGGCCTCTTCCCAGGAGACATTCAAGATCAAACTAAATGTGGCTCTGGGCAGCTTGATCTAGTTGGAAGTGTCCCTTGCTGACTGGAGAGAGATTTGACAAGATGACCTTTGAGGGTCCCTTCCAATCCAGTGTAGTCTGTGAATCTGTGTCCAGCACGAGGAATGGGGCAGCACACCTGCCTGATGAGGACTCCTATGAACATACCAGGGGTTAGCACCCTCTAGCTTCATCTTTGCCTCCAGAGGAATGCTAGAGAAGGATTTTAAGAAAGAACTTTGACAGCCTCCAGTGTGTTGTGTTACAGGAAATAGGGAATCATATTTGGATTCTGGCCATGACTTCATTTATTACACTTGTTGCATAAACAAGCTCTATGCTGTCTACTTCCATCAGCTGAGAGAATTTCATTGAACCACTGTGTTTGTTATAGTGCTTTGCAGAAATGGAGATGAAGTTGTCACTGGGTTTAAGACTCTGCAGTACAAGATATTTAAGAAAACACCACACTAGGATTGCAATTGCAAGCTACTCAGTGCTTATCCAAAGCAATACACCTGGGAATTCTCAGTGCTCTGCATGTTGGAAAGGATCTAACAGAGAACAGCAAGGGGCACTCAGAGCAGTAAACAACTACCCTTGCACTAAAACCTGGCTTGATTCTGTTGCCAAACTCTTGGCTCCTTTAGAGCCTCTGGCCCTCACAGCACCACTAAGGGTTTCCAAATTCATCTCATATCTCCTCTGTGTAAGAAAGCAAAACAAAAAACTTTGTTATTAAGGTTTGGATGCTCCCACAACTCTATGCTTTTTCTCTGTTATGTAGCTTCCACCTACTGCTGGTGGGTACAGGACATCACAAGTAAAATCAAATGCATCCATTTTGTTAGAGAGGTTGTCATATCTTAAAACACAAAAGCTTTGGTGTTTGCTGTGATTAATATTGAGACAAAACAGTCAGAGAGGAACCTTTGACTTATTTCTTACCAAATCACCCATGCCACAGGAAAAGAAAAATTATAGAGGATTTGAATTGTGACATTTCTGCATCTCATGCCACCAGACTAAAAAGTGTCCACATGTCCAGGAAAGACCCTTCAAAAACCAATCATTACCTCTGGAAAAGTTATCTGAAAACAAAACCATTAGCTGCTCCATTGGCTTTGACAGTACCTGGCACCTGCCATGGGACCAAGCACACCAGCACTCATGACACTGTGGAACACCAGTGTGGCACACGAGATACCTAGCAAGACACAGCTCCTTAGATGTTTCCCTTTCTTTCAGACAGATCCAGTTTAGAACACAGCTTTTTTCTAGGCTCAAAAGTCAGGAAAGATTCCTACTTTTTCACTAGGAGTGAAAATTAGGGCCAAAGCTCAAGTTTCATCTTGCACTGCTGCATAACAGAGTGGAAGGGATGAAGGTGCATCTTGCCCACATTAACAAGAGCATTAGAAGATTAGAGGACTCCTTTCAAGCAACCTGATTAGCTACAGGGGCAGAGTAGGAAGTTTAGTAGAAGTATGGATCCCTTAGCTACTTCAGAATAAACACTTAGTCCATTAGCTGTACAGTCAAAAGTCTGTATAGCAAGATGTGATTTGCAGACAAAGTATAGCAGAATACACTGTAGGAAGTGCCCTAACAGGTTTTAAGAATTATTCTGGCAACACAAGACTCAAAAAAGTTCCTCATCCATCTTCCTTGATTTTAGCTTCTGGCATTAGACTTTCAGCTTTCTTTGACTAGGTATATAAAAGGCACTCTATTTCAACCTGTTTAATCTGGATAATTGTATAATGGATGCTTATTACCAACCAGTGAAATTAAAACATGCTAGAACACCAAAGGATACAAGTAGAAAAAATAAACAAAACCAAAGCTTTAAGAGAAAAAAATATTGGACGCAAAAGAAATTTATACCTCTAACAAAAGAAAGAGGCAGAAGTTTCATTAGTTAATAGGTTCCTTATTATACAATAAGGAACCAAATGCAGTTACAGTAAGATACAAAATGCAGTTAGCTGTGACTTTACACTTTTCTTTCTGCACACTATTTCACTGTAGCAATTCTCATTTCATACTGCCCAAACTCTTATTACACATCTCCACTGGTGCAAAAAGAATATTTAAATTTACTTAAAATATTTCTTAACAGCATAAACCAAGTGGAAGTTCATTCTCTAAGAATCTTATCCAGAACTTTCAGTAAAGAGAAAGAGTAGCTTCCTTAAGAATTGGAACAACCTGTAAACACAAACTCTTGTCATCTTTGCTCCTCTTATGCTGGGTTATTTAAAGGCCATTCATACAATGAGATCAGGAGTATTTCCTAATTAAGGAGAGGTGTGAATGTGAAAGACCAGATGTCACTAAAATCAGGACTGGCTAAGTAAAATCCAGCTCTTGGTTAGTCTCTAAAAAGGGAGAGTGCAGAAAAAATTCCATTGGTAGCAATCCTAAATCAGCCCTTTTGGTAAGAGAGAGCTTTGTTAAGTAAAGAGCATTGGCAAAACACCAAACTACTGCAGAGATGAAAGCAGCATGCTTGGGGCAAGATCCCTACCTGCTCTGCTTGATGTGTTGAAGAGGCAGACTGACACCATCAAGGGAAAAGTGTGAAGTACAGATAGTGTTTAGAGATGGCTACTGCGCTCTACAGACAGAGAGACCATTGACCCTCACTCACCTACAAAACCCCAGCAGAGTATCAGCTGTGCTAGGCCAGTCTCTAGTCCCACCCTTGATCTCTACAAGGCTAGGTTGTTTCTTCTGCCTTCTGTCCTTCAACAAAGAATCTACATAGCCTATGGCCCCACTGCTAACTTCTAATTTCCAAGTGACAGTGAAGTGATTCAGCTAAGCACACTACAGCTCTTCCAAATACCAGATCCTGGGATAAGAGCAGAGAACGAATCCCAGGCCTTGTTATCAAGCACTTCCTTACCGACCTTCTACACTCTTTACTGACAGCTGATTCCTCGAATGGGCTCTTCCTGTGTCTGTGAGGAACTTCACTCCTTCCTAAAACATATTTGTCTGAAAACAGACCAAAAAAAAAAAAAAACAACAAAGAACTAAACAAAACACCAAACAATTCCGTACAGGACAACAGATTATTTCATTCACCTCCCTAAAACATGCCAGGAAGCAAGTGCAAAAGTTGCCACATCCAATAGCAGGATTTTATACCATTAAAGCTGGCCAAGGGAATTAATAGAGCTTGTAGAAGTTAGTTTCATTTGGCATGATTTCTTTCCCACTGGCTGCTGGGGACACAAAGTACTAAATCAGTATTCGGCTTGCTATGGAGGAGCCAAAGGATAGCCCACATGACAGCAGCCACCCAAGGACAAAAGAGACTCAAGTGCTGCCAGCCTTCAGAGGCTGGTCACCCATTTCCTTTTTCCTACAATCTGTAGCAAAAAGGGTAAAAGTGGCACTATGAGAGATCAGTACTGCTAGAGGCTTTTCCCTTCTAAACTTCAGCAGCTATGAAAACAGCCTTTGCACAATGTTTTGTTTTTCTCCCCTCAGATGGAGAGGTAACAACAGAAATTCCCTGTGGTCATCTTTACCCCTACCTGAATAATGAAATACATTTCTCTTTGCTTATTCCTGTTTATTTCAGTTATTAGCCACAAGATGGATAAACTCAGTGCTGGATTCACCAACATCCTGTTTAATTTAGTGATACATCACAGCTGCACAGTGTAGATGGAGACAGGCTGAGAGAGTTGGGGTTGTTCAGTTTGGAGAAGGGAAGGCTCTGAGGAAACCTTCTTGTGGCCTTCCAGTATCTGAAGGGGGCTACAAGAAAGCTGGGGAGGGACTTTTGAGGGTGTCAGGGAGTGATAGGACTGGGGGGAATGGAGCAAAACTAGAAATGGGTAGATTCAGATTGGATGTTAGGAAGAAATTCTTCCCCATGAGGGTGGTGAGACACTGGCACAGGTTGCCCAGGGAGGTGGTGGAAGCCTCATCCTTGGAGGTTTTTGCATCCAGGCTGGATGTGGCTGTGAGCAACCTGCTGTAGTGTGAGGTGTCCCTGCCCATGGCAGGGGGGGTAGAACTAGATGATCCTTGAGAACCCTTCCAACCCTGACAATTCTATGATTGTATGCAGACTTTTTCTTGTCCTCAATGATGTGTGGGCTGCATCAGGAATTTTGGTCAGGACCTATTTCTAATCTCATTTTGCATGTGCAATTGTGCTCAAATGTTATTTCTTTGCCTGACCTTCCCAATAGTAAATTGTTTTTAATGTGGATCATCCCTGATGATCCAAATTAACATGTTTAATGATACTTTAGAGAAAGAGTAATGAAAACCATACCTGCATAGGACACATGACCTGCTGCTGGGAATTATGGACTGCCTGTGTGCAATAGAAGCTTCTAAACAAGACTTCCTTTACATGGATTAATTTCACCCTACTGAAGACTTAAAACATTTTATTTTTTTTAGCAACAAATAATTTCTCTAAACATAGTTTTGTTGTTCTCTTAATTTGTAGGACAAAAGAAAACTGCAAGAAGAAATTACACAGAAACGTCTAAAAGTGGAAGAGGAAAAAATGAAACACCAACATTTAAAGGTAAAGTGCTTGATTTATTTGACTAAGGATAGCCCCAAGTCCTTCAGCACAAGTAAAGGCTTTGGATTCTGAGTGCAAATCTTCATGCATTTAAGTTAGGTATTTTACTGTCAAATTTTCACAGCTTTTTGGAGGCTTGCCAGGACTCCATTAGACTTTTAATAAGAATTACACTCAGGAGCTGATGTTATTTGATCGCTTTCATGGCATAAAATGAGATCATGGCCAGGAATAACTCACAGTTCAAAACTAAGCCTCCCATTTCAGACTAGGTGTGTTCACTCCTCAATTCCACTACAGCAAGCTCACTTGTAATAGAGTGCAGGGGCCTAATTACACTATTTTTCTGGGGGGAAAAAATAAAAAACAGACTATTTTTATTTGACTAGAGCCTTTTGTCAGCTTGTTTAATAACTCTTCAGTGAAATAATGCAGTTTCTTTGTATATATTAAAAAAAAAAAAAAAAGCCTAAATGCTGCAAATATAATCCTGAAACGTGGCCTATTAATCTCAGGATTAAAAAGTCCAAACTACTAACAAACCAAAAGATCCACCTCTGGAGACACTTGAAATTGCACCAATTTCTAGCCAGCATCACCATTCTTTAAATGTTTATTGTAATTTGACAAGTGCATGTCATTTAGGGAATGAGATAAAAATCTATGCTTCAAGACTTGTTGTTTTACATACCCTTTTAATTATGGGACTGGATAAAGAGTTTCAAGAAAGATACGTTGAATCCAATTTCAGAAGTGTGGAGTGTCTAACCCAAGCAAAGGGAGGAGAAGCATCCTGGGATGCATCAAGAAATATGTTTCCAGCAGGGCTAGGGAGGTTCTTCTTCTCCCCCTCTACTCTGCCCCGCTGAGACCACCCCTGCAATACTGTGTCCAGTCCTGGGCTTCCCAGTTCAAGAGAGACAGAGACCTGCTGGAGAGAGTCCAAGGGAGAGCCAGGAGGATGCTTAGGGGACTTGAGCATCTCCCCTGTGAAGAGAGACTGAGAGCCCTGGGGCTGTTTAGTCTGGAGAAGAGAAGGCTGAGAGGGATCTGCTCAATGTCTATCAGTATCTGAGGGGTGGGTATCAAATGGAGGGGGCCAGGCTCTTTTGGGTGGTGCACAGCAATAAGACAAGGAACAATGGAGACAAACTGGAACAGAGAAGGTTTCAGCTCAACATGAGGAGAAACTTCTTTACAGGGAGGGTGACGAAGCAATGGCACAGGCTGCCCAGAGAGGTTGTGGAGTCTCCTTCTCTGGAGACTTTCCAAACCTGCCTGGATGCATTCCTGTGTGGACTACCCTGGGTGATCCTGCTGTGGCAGGGGGGTTGGACTTGATGACTCTGGAAGTCCCTTCCAACCTCTAATGTACTGTGATACTTAAACCAGAATCCTCTTCAAAGTAGACACCTGATCCTGGATTTCATCTCTTCTCTTCTCCTCAACAAGTATGTCAAGCAAAAAAACCACAACCAACCAACCAACAAAAATTTATAATTTATACTTAATCAGTTCACTGGGCCACAGAAGCCAATGCAAAAGTCACCCATGCTTAGGTAGCTGAGTCCTTCAGAACAGGATTGACCAACTATTATGTCACTAACATCTTGCCTAAAAGAGAAGGGAGTGTTTTTTCCAAGTCCTGAAACTAACGAGCAGCAAACATGGGACTGTCTTCCTCCCTCTTAGCACATGGTTGCATGCAGTGCTGTAATTTATGTTTCAAGTTTCCATGTCTATAAATTCAGAATGACTCTTTTGCCCTTCTTTTAAGGAGGATTAACTGATCAGTCCCAGACAACCAGCTAATCCTCGCTACTGCTGTGTACAGGGTACTACAGCAGCTTCCTCACGGATGCCTTCAGCTAACATTAAAGTGGCAAAACAGAGCTAAAAAGTTAAGAACACAAAAATTCACCCTGCAATTTTTTCTGAATGTATTATGGAATTTTACAGAAGCTAAAATACTCCCAGAAAAACACTGCTGGAATGCTTTTCCTTTGGAAGAGAAGAGAAAATGTGATTTGTTTGCCAAACCGTACAGATCTCATAGAGAAAGGGGTTTAAGTGAAAAATCAGATGTATGTCATACAGATCTACAGATACAGATTAAAGGATCTGTGGAGGAAATTATTCACTTGGCAAAGAGGGACCAAGCATCCAGCACACATGCATACAGGTATTTAAATGCAGAAATGCATACATGTCATTAGCTATTTGGAGTACCAAAACCAGAGACTACTTTGCCTAGCTGAGTACCAAGGCAGGCACCTGACATCAGATGCAACATTACTATATAAATATCCTCTGCTTGAAGTCCTTGCCCTTAACAAACATTCTTGCTTCTGGCTAATTCAGGTATGGAGAGAGACTGTTTACAAGGGCCTGCAGTGACAGGACGAGGGGCAATGGCTTCAAACTAGAGCAGAGCAGATTGAGATTGGATGTGAGGAACAAGTTCTGCACCATGAAGGTGGTGGAACACTGGAACAGGTTGCCCAGGGAGGTGGTTGAGGCTCCTTCCCTGGAGATATTCAAGGTAAGGCTTGACAGGGCCCTGGGCAGCCTGATCTAGTTGGGGATGTCCCTGCTGAGTGCGGGGAGGTCTGACTGGATGAGCTTTGGAGGTCCCTTCCGACCCAGACTGTTCTATGATTCTATTTCCATAGACTCAAACAACACAAGAACCTAGTGCAGAAGTTGCTTTAAGGCAGACTGTGACTTCTAAAATGTTTTGGTACTTCAGTTATTTTTATTGTGGGCTGATTTCCCTAGCCAGTCAGGTTGATTTCACTCATTTATACTCCTACCAAAATCACAGAATCAACCCAGTTGGAAAAGACCTGAGGGATCATCAAGTCCAACCTATCACTTAACACCTCCTGACAACTAAACCATGGCTCCAAGTGCCACATCCAGTCTTGTTTTGAACACCTCCACCACCTCCCTGGGCAGCACATTCCAATGGCCAATTACTCTTTCTGGGAACAACTTTCTCCTCACCTCAAGCCTAAACTTCTCCTGGCACAGCTTGAGACTGTGTCCTCTTTGCCTGGGAGAAGAGACAAACCCCCACCTGCGTACAACCTCCTTTCAGGTTGTCCTAGAAACTCCTTACCAGCTGTGCATGGCAAAATCTAGAGCTCCATGACCTACTCAACATATCTCATACCTGTCCCTTAGGAAACTATGGCAGGTTAGTAAATCTCACTGTCATGCAGATGTTCCTGTTAGCTACCTATCACTGTCCTGTTCCTCATTTTGTCCTTCATTCCTGTCTATAACCCTCAGCAACAGCTGTATTAAAACATTGTTGCTATCTTTTGTAGGTTTGGGGGGGGAGGGGGTTTGGTTGAAGTTCCAGCTTCCCAATGACTTGTTTGCTATCCCCAAGCTAGCTCCTTACAAGAAAGAGGCAGATGAGATATCATCACTGGTCTCAGTTATCCAGTAGAGCTATACTGGAGCAGGAATATGCATTCCCTGCATGTGTGCTTCTACTGCATGGAGGACATGCAATAGAGACACCTGTGTGGAGAGGCCTTCACAGAGCTGCAAGGGCTAATGGGGTCTGCTAGTAAAAGTACCAGGGAAATGTAATCCTCAAGGAATTCTAGATGCACCACTAACTAATTCTTCCTCCTACCTGGAATTACTCTCATTGAGGCAACAAAGGGAAAGAACTAGAGATGGTTACTTGAAACACACATGGTTTGCATGTGCTTTCCAAGGGCTTTTCTAGTTGAGTTTAGTACATTTTTATCTTCTGACACACCTGACCTCTGTTAGCGCTCCCCTGTAGGTGCTGGTCACACTATTCCAGGAGTTGGCAGTGTTGAACTACGCCTTCTGTGAACTAAATTTATGCCTCCTTCAACATGCCATAAGGCCAACTGCCATACCTCTGCAAGAGCCAATCCCCCAAACTCACAACACCTCTACCCTCCAGCAAAGGATGAATCTTTCAGTGTTAGCCCAGCCTTATTAAGGATGACAGGGGAGTTATACCTGGAGCACACATACTGGGTATGATTCACAGAATTTGCAGGAATTTACCAAGGGGAAATCATGCTTGACTGATCTGATAGGCTTCTGTGATGTCCTAACTGAAAGGGTAGATGCAGGGAGAGCAGTGGATGTAGTCTACCTTGACCTTAGCAAGGCTTTTGACACTGTCTCCCATACCATCCTTGTGAGCAAGCTCAGGAAGTGTGGGATGGAAGAACAGACAGTGAGAGGGATTAGGAACTGGTTACAAAATAGAGTCCAGAGAGTGGTGGTCAATGGTGCCAAGTCCAGCTGGAGTGCTGTGACCAGTGGAGTCCCCCAGGGATCAGTGCTGGGTCTGGTCCTGTTCAGCATCTTTATCAATGACATTGATGATGGGACAGACAGACAGACAGACAGAGTCTGCTCAGCAAGTTTGCTGATGATACCAAACAGGGAGGCTTGGCTGAGACACCTGAAGGCTGTGAGGCCATTCAGAGACTTGGACAGACAGAGCTGGGCACAGAGGAACCAAATGAGGTTCAACAAGGAGAAGTGCAGAGTCCTGCACCTGGGCAGGAAGAATAAACTGCAGCAGGACAGGCTGGGAGGTGATCTGCTGGAGAGCAGCCCTGGGGAGAAGGACCTTGGAGTGCTGGTGGACAACAAGTTCTGCATGGGACAGCAATGTGCCCTGATGGCCAGGAAGGCCAATGGGGTCCTGGGGTGCATTGAGAGGAGTGTGTCCAGCAGATCCAGGGAGGTTCTCCTCCCCCTCTACTCTGCCCTGCTGAGACCTCAGCTGGAATATTGTGTCCAGTTTTGGGTCCCCAGTTCAAGAGGGACAGGGATCTGCTGGAGAGAGTCCAAGGGAGGGCTAGAGGGAGGAAGGGACAGCCTCTGCTCACTGTACCCTGTGATAGGACAAGGGGCAATGGATGTAAACTACAGCACAGGAGGTTCCACCTCAACATGAGGAGGAACTTCTTCACTGTAAGGGTCACAGAGCCTGGAACAGACTGCCCAGAGAGTTTGTGGAGTCTCCTTCTCTGGAGACTTTCAGGACCCAACTGGATGTGTTCCTCTGCCAGTTGTGCTAGATTCTGTGGCAGGGGGGTTGGACTTGATGATCTTTGGATGTCC